>NC_135236.1:676926643-677526643 GCF_051348905.1 Ranitomeya variabilis | reverse complement strand
TCCGGCAATCACTGCTGTCAGGACGCATCCGATGCCCCAATAATAACAATCCCGCCATAGAGCGAAGTCTGACATCATTATCCCAGATCATCTGCCAATGGCAGCACACTGCAGAACTGACCGGGCGCCGTATAGTGCTGTTATTAGGGCAGTGGATTACAGAGCGATCGGACGTTCTGCTGTATCTCATCCTCCCCTGTGATACTCTGCTGTATCTCATCCTCCCGTGATACTCTGCTGTATCTCATCCTCCCGTGATACTCTGCTGTATCTCATCCTCTCCCGTGATACTCTGCTGTATCTCATCCTCCCGTGATACTCCGCTGTATCTCATCCTCTCCCGTGATACTCTGCTGTATCTCATCCTCTCCCGTGATACTCTGCTGTATCTCATCCTCCCGTGATACTCCGCTGTATCTCATCCTCTCCCGTGATACTCTACTGTATCTCATCCTCTCCTGTGACACTCTGCTGTATCTCATCCTCCCCTGTGATACTCTGCTGTATCTCATCCTCCCGTGATACTCCGCTGTATCTCATCCTCTCCCGTGATACTCTGCTGTATCTCATCCTCCCGTGATACTCCGCTGTATCTCATCCTCTCCCGTGATACTCTGCTGTATCTCATCCTCTCCTGTGACACTCTGCTGTATCTCATCCTCCCCTGTGATACTCTGCTGTATCTCATCCTCCCGTGATACTCTGCTGTATCTCATCCTCCCGTGATACTCTGCTGTATCTCATCCTCCCCTGTGATACTCTGCTGTATCTCATCCTCTCCCGTGATACTCTGCTGTATCTCATCCTCCTGTGATACTCTGCTGTATCTCATCCTCTCCCGTAATACATTGCTGTATCTCATTCTCCCGTGATACTGTGCTGTATCTCATCCTCCTCTGTGATACTCTGCTGTATCTCATCCTCCCCTGTGATACTCTGCTGTATCTCATCCTCCCCGAGATCCTCTGCTGTATCTCATCCTCTCTGCTGTATCTCATCCTTCCCTGTGATACTCTGCTGTATCTCATCCTCTCCCGTGATACTCTGCTGTATCTCATCCTCTCCCGTGATACTCTGCTGTATCTCATCCTCCCGTGATACTCCGCTGTATCTCATCCTCTCCCGTGATACTCTGCTGTATCTCATCCTCCCCTGTGATACTCTGCTGTATCTCATCCTCCTGTGATACTCTGCTGTATCTCATCCTCTCCCGTAATACATTGCTGTATCTCATCCTCCCGTGATACTCCGCTGTATCTCATCCTCTCCCGTGATACTCTGCTGTATCTCATCCTCTCCCGTGATACTCTGCTGTATCTCATCCTCCTGTGATACTCTGCTGTATCTCATCCTCTCCCGTAATACATTGCTGTATCTCATCCTCCCGTGATACTCCGCTGTATCTCATCCTCTCCCGTGATACTCTGCTGTATCTCATCCTCCTCTGTGACACTCTGCTGTATCTCATCCTCCTGTGATACTCTGCTGTATCTCATCCTCTCCCGTGATACTCTGCTGTATCTCATCCTCCTCTGTGATACTCTGCTGTATCTCATCCTCCCCGAGATACTCTGCTGTATCTCATCCTCCTGTGATACTGTGCTGTATCTCATCCTCCTCTGTGACACTCTGCTGTATCTCATCCTCCCCGAGATACTCTGCTGTATCTCATCCTCCTGTGATACTCTGCTGTATCTCATCCTCCCCTGCGATACTCTGCTGTATCTCATCCTCTCTGCTGTATCTCATCCTTCCCTGTGATACTCTGCTGTATCTCATCCTCTCCCGTGATACTCTGCTGTATCTCATCCTCTCCCGTGATACTCTGCTGTATCTCATCCTCCCGTGATACTCCGCTGTATCTCATCCTCTCCCGTGATACTCTGCTGTATCTCAACCTCTCCTGTGATACTCTGCTGTATCTCATCCTCCCCTGTGATACTCTGCTGTATCTCATCCTCTCCCGTGATGCTCTGCTGTATCTCATCCTCCCCTGTGATACTCTGCTGTTTCTCATCCTCCCCTGTGATACTCTGCTGTATCTCATCCTCCCCTGTGATACTCTGCTGTATCTCATCCTCCCCTGTGATACTCTGCTGTATTTCATCCTCCTGTGATACTCTGCTGTATCATCCTCTCTGCTGTATCTCATCCTTTCTATCGGTGACGTCAGTGACACGTGATGGGGCGGGGCTTCCAGCCGGGCAGTGGGCGTGGCTGTGTACTGTGTTTAGAGCGTGTTTTGCGCCGGTGACGTCGCTCGGGGGCGGGGCTGCGTCAGGTGACGTCGCGGCGGATGCTTACGTGGCTCTCCTGTCCGGCGCCGGTGATTCTGTCAGTCGGAAGTTCCCGGAGAGATGGCGGAGCCGCACAAGCAGGACATCGCCGCCATCTTCAAGCGGCTGCGCTCGGTGCCCACTAACAAGGTGAGACCGGGGCGGAGGAGCGGCTGTGAGCGCCGCCATATGGAGACACCGGGAGGTGCGGGGACACCGGGGCGACAACTCCGAGAGTGAGGCAGGAATCAGGGTTGTCAGCGAGAGCGTGACGTGATTGTGGGCGGAGCTGACAGCGGCGTCCCCGGAACCCCGGAGGGTCCGAGAGCGGCGTCCCCGGAACACGGAGGGTCCGAGATCGGCGTCCCCGGAACCACGGAGGGTCCGACAGCTGCGTCTCCAGAACACGGAGGGTCCGACAGCTGCGTCCCCGGAACACGGAGGGTCCGAGAGCGGCGTCCCCGGAACCCCGGAGGGTCCGAGAGCGGCGTCCCCGGAACCCCGGAGGGTCCGAGAGCGGCGTCCCCGGAACCCCGGAGGGTCCGAGAGCGGCGTCCCCGGAACCCCGGAGGGTCCGAGAGCGGCGTCCCCGGAACCCCGGAGGGTCCGAGAGCGGCGTCCCCGGAACCCCGGAGGGTCCGAGAGCGGCGTCCCCGGAACCCCGGAGGGTCCGAGAGCGGCGTCCCCGGAACCCCGGAGGGTCCGAGAGCGGCGTCCCCGGAACCCCGGAGGGTCCGAGAGCGGCGTCCCCGGAACCCCGGAGGGTCCGAGAGCGGCGTCCCCGGAACCCCGGAGGGTCCGACAGTGGTGTCCCCAGAACTGCGGGGGTCCCTATGTGGCGATTGCTTTAGTCCTGACTCGTTATTTCAGGTCAGCAGCTAAGTGACGACATCGGGCCCCACAGATGGGACAAAGGTCCTCGGGGCCCGGACAACAGAGCAGAGACGGGACCTTTGTCCTCCCCGACCGCTGTTACCGTCCTGGTGCCGCCTCATGTGACCTCCAGACCTGAACGTGACGGAGTCCAATAATCCGGACACAGAACGAGAACTGCCGGATTACAGGGATTTACAGTGACCATAAATTATGACGGACACCTGTAATTAATGACTAATGTATGTACACAGTGACTGCACCAGCAGAATAGTGAGTGCAGCTCTGGGGTATAATACAGGAGGTAACTCAGGATCAGTAATGTAATGTATGTACACAGTGACTGCACCAGCAGAATAGTGAGTGCAGCTCTGGGGTATAATACAGGAGGTAACTCAGGATCAGTAATGTAATGTATGTACACAGTGACTGCACCAGCAGAATAGTGAGTGCAGCTCTGGGGTATAATACAGGATGTAACTCAGGATCAGTAATGTAATGTATGTACACAGTGACTGCACCAGCAGAATAGTGAGTGCAGCTCTGGAGTATAATACAGGATGTAACTCAGGATCAGTAATGTAATGTATGTACACAGTGACTGCACCAGCAGAATAGTGAGTGCAGCTCTGGGGTATAATACAGGAGGTAACTCAGGATCAGTAATGTAATGTATGTACACAGTGACTGCACCAGCAGAATAGTGAGTGCAGCTCTGGAGTATAATACAGGATGTAACTCAGGATCAGTAATGTAATGTATGTACACAGTGACTGCACCAGCAGAATAGTGAGTGCAGCTCTGGGGTATAATACAGGATGTAACTCAGGATCAGTAATGTAATGTATGTACACAGTGACTGCACCAGCAGAATAGTGAGTGCAGCTCTGGGGTATAATACATGATGTAACTCAGGAACAGTAATGTAATGTATGTACACAGTGACTGCACCAGCAGACTAGTGAGTGCAGCTCTGGAGTATAATACATGATATAACTCAGGATCAGTAATGTAATGTATGTACACAGTGACTGCACCAGCAGAATAGTGAGTGCAGCTCTGGGGTATAATACAGGAGGTAACTCAGGATCAGTAATGTAATGTATGTACACAGTGACTGCACCAGCAGAATAGTGAGTGCAGCTCTGGAGTATAATACAGGATGTAACTCAGGATCAGTAATGTATGTACACAGTGACTGCACCAGCAGAATAGTGAGTGCAGCTCTGGGGTATAATACAGGATGTAACTCAGGATCAGTAATGTAATGTATGTACACAGTGACTGCACCAGCAGAATAGTGAGTGCAGCTCTGGGGTATAATACAGGGTGTAACTCAGGATCAGTAATGTAATGTATGTACACAGTGACTGCACCAGCAGAATAGTGAGTGCAGCTCTGGGGTATAATACAGGGGGTAACTCAGGATCAGTAATGTAATGTATGTACACAGTGACTGCACCAGCAGAATAGTGAGTGCAGCTCTGGGGTATAATACAGGAGGTAACTCAGGATCAGTAATGTAATGTATGTACACAGTGACTGCACCAGCAGAATAGTGAGTGCAGCTCTGGGGTATAATACAGGATGTAACTCAGGATCAGTAATGTAATGTATGTACACAGTGACTGCACCAGCAGAATAGTGAGTGCAGCTCTGGGGTATAATACAGGATGTAACTCAGGATCAGTAATGTAATGTATGTACACAGTGACTGCACCAGCAGAATAGTGAGTGCAGCTCTGGGGTATAATACAGGGTGTAACTCAGGATCAGTAATGTAATGTATGTACACAGTGACTGCACCAGCAGAATAGTGAGTGCAGCTCTGGGGTATAATACAGGGGGTAACTCAGGATCAGTAATGTAATGTATGTACACAGTGACTGCACCAGCAGAATAGTGAGTGCAGCTCTGGGGTATAATACAGGAGGTAACTCAGGATCAGTAATGTAATGTATGTACACAGTGACTGCACCAGCAGAATAGTGAGTGCAGCTCTGGGGTATAATACAGGATGTAACTCAGGATCAGTAATGTAATGTATGTACACAGTGACTGCACCAGCAGAATAGTGAGTGCAGCTCTGGTGTACAATACAGGAGGTAACTCAGGATCAGTAATGTAATGTATGTACACAGTGACTGCACCAGCAGAATAGTGAGTGCAGCTCTGGTGTACAATACAGGAGGTAACTCAGGATCAGTAATGTAATGTATGTACACAGTGACTGCACCAGCAGAATAGTGAGTGCAGCTCTGGGGTATAATACAGGATGTAACTCAGGATCAGTAATGTAATGTATGTACACAGTGACTGCACCCGCAGAATAGTGAATGCAGCTCTGGAGTATAATACAGGAGGTAACTCAGGATCAGTAATGTATGTACACAGTGACTGCACCAGCAGAATAGTGAGTGCAGCTCTGGGGTATAATACAGGAGGTAACTCAGGATCAGTAAGGTAATGTATGTACACAGTGACTGCACCAGCAGAATAGTGAGTGCAGCTCTGGGGTATAATACAGGAGGTAACTCAGGATCAGTAATGTAATGTATGTACACAGTGACTGCACCAGCAGAATAGTGAGTGCAGCTCTGGGGTATAATACAGGATGTAACTCAGGATCAGTAATGTAATGTATGTACACAGTGACTGCACCAGCAGAATAGTGAGTGCAGCTCTGGTGTACAATACAGGAGGTAACTCAGGATCAGTAATGTAATGTATGTACACAGTGACTGCACCAGCAGAATAGTGAGTGCAGCTCTGGTGTACAATACAGGAGGTAACTCAGGATCAGTAATGTAATGTATGTATACAGTGACTGCACCAGCAGAATAGTGAGTGCAGCTCTGGGGTATAATACAGGATGTAACTCAGGATCAGTAATGTAATGTATGTACACAGTGACTGCACCCGCAGAATAGTGAATGCAGCTCTGGAGTATAATACAGGAGGTAACTCAGGATCAGTAATGTATGTACACAGTGACTGCACCAGCAGAATAGTGAGTGCAGCTCTGGGGTATAATACAGGAGGTAACTCAGGATCAGTAATGTATGTACACAGTGACTGCACCAGCAGAATAGTGAGTGCAGCTCTGGGGTATAATACAGGAGGTAACTCAGGATCAGTAATGTAATGTATGTACACAGTGACTGCACCAGCAGAATAGTGAGTGCATCTCTGGGGTATAATACAGGGGGTAACTTAGGATCAGTAATGTAATGTATGTACACAGTGACTGCACCAGCAGAATAGTGAGTGCAGCTCTGGAGTATAATACAGGATGTAACTCAGGATCAGTAATGTATGTACACAGTGACTGCACCAGCAGAATAGTGAGTGCAGCTCTGGGGTATAATACAGGAGGTAACTCAGGATCAGTAATGTAATGTATGTACACAGTGACTGCACCAGCAGAATAGTGAGTGCAGCTCTGGGGTATAATACAGGAGGTAACTCAGGATCAGTAATGTAATGTATGTACACAGTGACTGCACCAGCAGAATAGTGAGTGCAGCTCTGGGGTATAATACAGGAGGTAACTCAGGATCAGTAATGTATGTACACAGTGACTGCACCAGCAGAATAGTGAGTGCAGCTCTGGGGTATAATACAGGAGGTAACTCAGGATCAGTAATGTAATGTATGTACACAGTGACTGCACCAGCAGAATAGTGAGTGCAGCTCTGGGGTATAATACAGGATGTAACTCAGGATCAGTAATGTAATGTATGTACACAGTGACTGCACCAGCAGAATAGTGAGTGCAGCTCTGGTGTACAATACAGGAGGTAACTCAGGATCAGTAATGTAATGTATGTACACAGTGACTGCACCAGCAGAATAGTGAGTGCAGCTCTGGTGTACAATACAGGAGGTAACTCAGGATCAGTAATGTAATGTATGTATACAGTGACTGCACCAGCAGAATAGTGAGTGCAGCTCTGGGGTATAATACAGGATGTAACTCAGGATCAGTAATGTAATGTATGTACACAGTGACTGCACCCGCAGAATAGTGAATGCAGCTCTGGAGTATAATACAGGAGGTAACTCAGGATCAGTAATGTATGTACACAGTGACTGCACCAGCAGAATAGTGAGTGCAGCTCTGGGGTATAATACAGGAGGTAACTCAGGATCAGTAATGTATGTACACAGTGACTGCACCAGCAGAATAGTGAGTGCAGCTCTGGGGTATAATACAGGAGGTAACTCAGGATCAGTAATGTAATGTATGTACACAGTGACTGCACCAGCAGAATAGTGAGTGCATCTCTGGGGTATAATACAGGGGGTAACTTAGGATCAGTAATGTAATGTATGTACACAGTGACTGCACCAGCAGAATAGTGAGTGCAGCTCTGGAGTATAATACAGGATGTAACTCAGGATCAGTAATGTATGTACACAGTGACTGCACCAGCAGAATAGTGAGTGCAGCTCTGGGGTATAATACAGGAGGTAACTCAGGATCAGTAATGTAATGTATGTACACAGTGACTGCACCAGCAGAATAGTGAGTGCAGCTCTGGGGTATAATACAGGAGGTAACTCAGGATCAGTAATGTAATGTATGTACACAGTGACTGCACCAGCAGAATAGTGAGTGCAGCTCTGGGGTATAATACAGGAGGTAACTCAGGATCAGTAATGTATGTACACAGTGACTGCACCAGCAGAATAGTGAGTGCAGCTCTGGGGTATAATACAGGATGTAACTCAGGATCAGTAATGTAATGTATGTACACAGTGACTGCACCAGCAGAATAGTGAGTGCAGCTCTGGTGTACAATACAGGAGGTAACTCAGGATCAGTAATGTAATGTATGTACACAGTGACTGCACCAGCAGAATAGTGAGTGCAGCTCTGGTGTACAATACAGGAGGTAACTCAGGATCAGTAATGTATGTATACAGTGACTGCACCAGCAGAATAGTGAGTGCAGCTCTGGGGTATAATACAGGATGTAACTCAGGATCAGTAATGTAATGTATGTACACAGTGACTGCACCCGCAGAATAGTGAATGCAGCTCTGGAGTATAATACAGGAGGTAACTCAGGATCAGTAATGTATGTACACAGTGACTGCACCAGCAGAATAGTGAGTGCAGCTCTGGGGTATAATACAGGAGGTAACTCAGGATCAGTAATGTATGTACACAGTGACTGCACCAGCAGAATAGTGAGTGCAGCTCTGGGGTATAATACAGGAGGTAACTCAGGATCAGTAATGTAATGTATGTACACAGTGACTGCACCAGCAGAATAGTGAGTGCAGCTCTGGGGTATAATACAGGATGTAACTCAGGATCAGTAATGTATGTACACCGTGACTGCACCAGCAGAATAGTGAGTGCAGCTCTGGAGTGTAATACAGGATGTAACTCAGGATCAGTAATGTATGTACACCGTGACTGCACCAGCAGAATAGTGAGTGCAGCTCTGGGGTATAATACATGTATGTTTCCTTCTATATTTCAGGTTTGCTTTGACTGTGGGGCGAAGAACCCGAGCTGGGCCAGTATCACGTACGGCGTCTTCCTGTGCATCGATTGCTCGGGGACGCACCGCTCTCTCGGTGTACATCTTAGCTTCATCAGGTGAGCCATTTTGGGGCGTCTGCTCGTGGATGGAGGACTTGCTGTGCCTGTAGTGGGTTCCTGCATTATCTCCCCATGTGAGCGCTGCTGGTGGTGGATCGGCCCCGGGGCCGTCATACCTGATCGTTCCGCTCTCCAGGTCAGATATGGCAGCTCGGTGCTCGCTGTCCTGCGCTGCTCCTGTTTCCCCTTGTTCTCCGGGTGATCGGTTTTCCCTGTTGTCTCCGGCTCCTCGCTGATGTTCGGGGCTGTGTGACGCTGACTGACCTCGTTCTTGCTGATGTTTTCTAGATCCACTGAACTGGACTCCAACTGGTCGTGGTTCCAGCTGCGCTGCATGCAGGTCGGGGGCAACACGAATGCGGTGAGTAGTGTCCTGTCTGATCAGAGGCGTCCGGACCCCACAGTGCCGAGGTCGCTACCTCCCCCGCATGGTAAACACCCGTGCTACTGTTGCTGAGGCCGCTAGATCCATCACACACTAATAGGATGAGCCCGTCCTAACAATCCTATTACCACCCACACTGTGTAATTCCCGTCCCCTCATGTCAACCCTGTCAGGGGAGCTGAGGTACGGGGGGCTGTGTGCTGGGGTTCTCATGGGTTGGATTAGAGGTGGGCAGATCATTTTCACTCGGGGCCACATGAGAGACTGTGACTGTTATGGAGGCCAAACTTAATTCTGTGCAGTGTGTCACCTCCCCGCGCCGTAAGATGGCCTTGCACAGCCTTCCCGTCACCTCCCTGTGCCGTAAGATGGCCTTGCACAGCCTTCCCGTCACCTCCCCGTGCCGTAAGATGGCCTTGCACAGCCTGCCCGTCGCCTCCCCATGCCGTAAGATGGCCCCACACAGGCTGCCCTGCCCTTCACCTCCCCATTCCGTAAGATGGCCGTGTACAACCTGCCCGTCACCTCCCCTCGCTGTAAGATGGCCCTGCACAGCCTGCCCATCACCTCCCCGTGCCGTTAGATGGCCCTGCACAGCCTGCCCGTCACTTCCCCGCCCCGTAAGATGGCCCTGCACAGCCTGCCCATCACCTCCCCGTGCCGTAAGATGGCCCTGCACAGCCTGCCCGTCACCTCCCCGCACCGTAAGATGGCCCTGCACAGCGTGCCCCCCACAACAATGTAGTGGGATGTTATTCACAGCCAAATCCCCCCTTCCACACACACGTGCACAGTGGGCCGGCCGTGCGTGGTCATAAAGCTAGTCGCTAGCCCCGTTTCCTGGCTGTGCTGCTCTGGCTGCATCGTGTACTGACGCGCCGGCTCGGTGGTGGAGGAGCAGATGCTCTCGTTCCATCACTGTATTCCTCAGTATCCGCAGATACCGGTAACCCTGGGACGCCAGCAGGGGGCGGCAGCGTGTGGAGGACACCATTGTTCCCAGCCCTGTCGCAGCTTGCATTAGACCATGTGTACATCTTGCCTCCTCTTACGACGCTCACATTGATACACCTTGGTCGGCGCCGTGTGCGGCCTGGTATTTTGCATGGGACTGATCGCTTGGGCTTTCTCTCCTGCAGACGGTTTTCTTCCGGCAGCACGGCTGCTCCACGACTGACACCAACGCCAAATACAACAGCCGCGCCTCCAACCTGTACCGAGAGAAGATAAAGACCCTCGCCACGCAGGCCACCAGGAAGCACGGCACCGACGTAAGTGTATGCCGTAAGACGGCTGCAGTACCCACGTCTGCCACCGGAGGGCAGCCTCCATCTGACATGTCTGTATTAATGGCAGCTCTGGATCGACGGCTCCGGGGCCCCACCGCTGTCCCCCAAGGAGAAGGAGGAGGACTTCTTCGCATCTCACGTCGAGGTATGAGGGATATTTTGTATGTTGGACTGTAAAATACCGTGATATACTCCAGCGTGTGTCCGATGACTTCCTACTAATCCGGAATATGCATCACATTGTGGATTAAAGGTCTTCTCCTTTCTCCCACAGCATGTCAGTGATCCGGACTGGGAAGAGCCGCCGACTGCAGATGAGCTGTTAACCCCGAATGTTCAGCAGCCCATCGTCCCTGATGGCAAAGAAGGTAATGGGCAGTCCCATGTAAATTCTGTGGAAAGCATAGATCCTATTCTGTATGCTGCCCTCAAATGTGACCTGCTGTAACCCCTGGGATCGGAGGACCCCTTTAACTCCTTGATGGAGGCTTCCTTAATCTTATGCTTAACCCTCTGATTTTCTCTGGGTTTGTCACCTGATCGGGGTCACAAGAGAGATCGTGACTGTTCTGGAGGCCAAACTTACTGTGCGGAAATATGTCACCTTCCCGCAGCCCTTACCACCGCGCAGTATGTTGTCTTCCCGCAGCCCTTACCACCCCGCAGCATGTCGTCTTCCCGCAGCCCTTACCACCGCACAGTATGTTGTCTTCCCGCAGCCCTTACCACCGCACAGTATGTTGTCTTCCCGCAGCACTTACCACCGCACAGTATGTTGTCTTCCCGCAGCCCTTACCACCGCACAGCATGTCGTCTTCCCGCAGCCCCTACCACTGCGTAGCATGTCGTCTTCCCGCAGCCCATACCACTGCACAGTATGTCGTATTCCCGCAGCCCTTACCACCCCGCACCATGTCGTCTTCCAGCAGCCCTTACCACTGCGCAGTATGTCATGTTCCCGCAGCCCTTACCACCGCACAGTATGTCGTCTTCCCGCTCCCTTACCACCGCACAGTATGTCGTCTTCCCGCTCCCTTACCACCGCGCAGTATGTCGTCTTCCCGCAGCCCTTACCACCACACAGTATGTCGTCTTCCCGCAGCCCATACCACCGCGCAGTATGTCATCTTCCCGCAGCCCATACCACCGCACAGTATGTTGTCTTCCAGCAGCCCTTACCACCGCTCAGTATGTTGTCTTCCCGCAGCCCTTACCACTGCGCAGTTTGTCGTCTTCCCGCAGCCCCTACCACTGCGCAGCAAGTCATCTCCCCTGGATTGTTAATTATGTGGGAAAAAAAAAAGTACCCCTGCTTAGAAAATGGGTTCCTAGTCACTAAGTGATGTGCGGATGTCTGCAGGTAACTGGGATGTTTCTTGTGTTCAGTTTCAGGTGGTCCGGATTCGGGGCCGAGCGTCGACTGTCTCAGCATGTCCCCCAAGGCGGCACTAGGTAAGCCCTCTCCTCCGCCTCCTGCGACGCCTCCTTGCGGGAAATGCAGCTTATAGATCTCCTGATGCCTCGTGGATGTAGGTGATGTCAGCAGTCCCCTGTGGGCACGGCGGAAGTCGGATGTCAGTGATGTCATCGCCTGGATCCATGACATCACAGAGATCGTTCTCTTTGGGTTTCTGGACTTGCTGTCGCTGTGTAATCCAACCCGAAATCCCAGCAACTCTTCAAAGGGAGGCTCTGAGCCAGTGTCGCCCCCTTGTGGTCATGTCGCGCTCATGTAAACCTGTCTTGTCTGTTTTTTATCTTCCATGTTGCAGCCGACTCAGTGTCTGCAGGAAGCGCTGCACCTGCCAAAGGTGATCCTCCTCTTGTTACCTGCAGCTTCAGCTGCTTCCTCCTCCTGGTGGTCTGTGCTCTCCTCCTCCGCACCTCCCCACAATACGCCGCATGCCCATAATCCTCCACAGCCAAATCGGCAAATGGTCCAACCCGTTGAGCTTCTTAAAGTGCCGCTGCAGTTTGATATTGTCGCGGCCCTTTACATAAGCTCATCCAGGAATCGGTGGAGAAACTCCTCTACGCATCTCTATCCTTTCTTACATGTAATTATGAAATTCCTTTAATCCGGCTTTCAAGAGACCAGATTCCAGAGAGAATGACTGCTGCAGATGTTGGGGTGACCATATTTATATCTCCCAGATATTATACAGATTGATCTATGACTGATAATGTCAGGTTAAAGGAATTTCAATGGTAAATTCTGCTTTTAGGCACATCACTCTACCAATTAAAATGTTTTTCGGTGATAGATATCTACTGCTGTGTCATGGTGATCACATCGGTGGGGGACCGCTATGGGGTCCTCACTCACTCCAATAATAAGAACACATGTTATCTGCAATATAAAAAAGGGCGAGTGGATCCACGTTTGGTTTCTATATTTGGGGGGTTTGTTACCCTTAAAGGGCCCACACATGGGGTCTTCCCATCTTCTGCGAATGGAGCAGAATTGCTTTTAATGAGTCGTCCTGCATCGTACAGATGGAATTTGTGTTTAGATTTCACACCATTGTTGAGATATCCACTTGCAGTTAGTGAATGATGAGCAATCTTTATTTTTTTTTTTTTTTTTTACATTCGGAGGCTGGATTTTCATATTCGGCATAATCCCATTCACTGACAGCAAGAAGAGATTTTGGTCAATTGATCCATAACATGTATTAAAAACTACAGAACAGAGTTCGGGGGCTGACACCTGTCTTTTCTGGAAGTGGTCGATTTTCAGACGCCTACATAGCAGCCAGCGGTGACGTCGACTGTCCCTAATCAGACCGATTTCCGGGACTTCCTTGCTGTGAAGAGCTGCTGCAATTCTGCTCTGTGGCTGCAATTTAATTCTGTCACCAGCAGGTGTCGCTGTTGCAGAACTAAAATTTGAGTCAATGGTGCTGGCCGGTGCAGTGGGATCTCAGCGTGCAGTTCTGCTTCACCGGCCCTGTACACACCCTGACACTTCCAAAACGTGAAGGTTTTTTTTTTCTTTGGCTGATTCCATGAGAAATGAATGGCTGCCCTGTGTAATTCCTGCAGACTGATGATGGCCGATAGTCCCTGTCCGTGTCGGCTGCAGGTTATTAATCGTTATGTTTTTGCCTGCAGAGGTCAGTTCACTGATCAAGAAAAAGCCAGGACCAGCTAAGAAAGGGGTAAGATAAGACATTTGGGGTTCATTTACCTAGTTGAATCATTTCAGACATCACCAGGCATGTGTTGTGCTTCAGAGCTGCATTCCTAATTCTGTTGTTTGGAAATGGTAAACATGCTGAGCTCAAAATATAAGTGACTGTACAGTGCCAGGTATAGATTTATGATGAATAATGAAGCATGCTGGGAGAGTTCTGCTCTGAACCCTGCAGAGTTCTAAATGCAGCTCGGTAAATGTGCAGTAATATAAATGGACATGAATGCCATAGCTATAGGTGCTGTTAAAGGTAACGGTGTCGTCTTGTAACACCTCTTCATGTTGCAGCTTGGGGCCAAGAAGGCCGGTCTGGGGGCCCAGAAAGTGAGCAGCAAGAGCTTCAGCGAAATCGAGAAACAAGCCCAAGCCGTAGACAAGATAAAGGAGCAGGAGATGACGAACACGCGTAAGAAATCTGAAGAGCCCATGTGAGTACAGCAGCAAACCCCTGCAGAATAGCGAGTGTAGCTCCGGAGTATAATCCAGTATATGGAGGTAATGCACATTCTATAACCTTCCTTCCTACCTCTTTAAACCAGCGTCTCCTCCTTGCGTCTGGCTTACAAAGATCTGGAAATACAAAAGCAGAAAGATGAAGAGAAGCTGAAGAATCTACCTGCAAAAAAGAAAGCTGAAGCAGAGCGGCTCGGGATGGGTTTTGGAAATCGAAGGTAAGACACGTAAATTGGGGATTTATCCATTTAGTAGAGTGACTCCACTCCCCCACATGAAGAGGTACTCTGAGTCACAATGTGTGTGTGTGTGAGTGTATATATATATATATATATATATATATGTTGGTGCCTGTTTGTGGCCCCCATTACGGTCCCTTCCTTCACATTGCACATTTGGTCACTTTTCTCTTAGTCCTACCTCACCTTGCAACTACACGCAGAGGTATACTTATTTGAAGGGGGTGATACATGGGGGGCTCTGTATTTACCTCTGATCACATAAACCCTTCCGTCTCTGTCCTCAGTGGGATCTCCCATTCTGTCCTATCCGAAATGCAGACCATTGAGCAGGAAGCCCCCAGGGCTGCCAAACCCAAGAAAGTTTATCAAGATGACGCCCAGGACGACTTCTTCTTCAGTGGCACCAGCAGCTCCCGGTCTCGGTGAGATATTACTAGCGATGTAAGGCAGTGTTTCCTTAGAGTCAGATGACTCCAGCCTGCAGCTAATAAACAGGGAGGCTCCTGGGCTTAGATCACCAGGGGAGACCGGCAGCAGAGAAACCTGATCCCGGCTGCTGCACCATGTGGATTCTGCAGTCAGTCCCAACCGCAGCATCTAGGTGGTATTTACCGTATATATTTTTTTATATTTTTAGTTTGTTTTGACTTTTTCCCCCTCCACTCGCTATGCGCAGATACCGGGACGACCCACCTGAGCCGGTCAGCAGTTCATTCCTGAGCTGGGACGAGCGATCCGACGATGACTGGAAGAAGGAAACGACCAGTACCAACTACGACACAACCCTCAGCTCCAAGACCAGCAGCTACGACGAGCGGTACGTCCATCGTGCAGCCGGCAGAATTGTGAATGCAGCTCTGGATGTGATTACAGAAATCCACACACAAAATCTTATAAAACCACTAAACAAAGTTAGAGCGGTACTTCTGGAGTTACATTTTACGTATGATTGGTTAGTTTCTGACCTCCGGACCCCCGTAAGTCACAGATAAGACCAGGACTGTGCTGTAGTACCGGGCGCAGCCACCCCTGTACGTACGATGCTGTGCCTGAATGACGCTCCTGTGAGCACCGCCGTCCGGCCTGTGTAGGGGTTCAGATGTTGGATTCATTCCTAATATCTATGGTTTTTCGGAGAGATGTTCCTTACTCGCTTGTAACTTTACCTTTTAAGAAGTTTTGTTCTTCATCTTTAGCCCAGCGACTCGTCGTAAGCCCGATCTGGATCCCGTTCCAGTTTCAGATGACGCCCAGAAAAAATTTGGCAGCGCAAAAGCGATTTCCTCTGACATGTTCTTTGGGAAACAAGACAGTGCGGATGTGAGTGTAATAAGATCGCTTGTTAAAGGGGCAGAGCGAATATTATGTATCCATATACGGGGAGCTCCCCCTAGTGGTGGCTGCAGACAGGATCTTATCATGTATCTCTATATACAGGGAGCTCCCCCTAGTGGTGGCTGCAGACAGGATCTTATGTATCTCTATACAGGGAGCTCCCCCTAGTGGTGGCTGCAGACAGGATCTTATGTATCTCTGTATACAGGGAGCTCCCCCTAGTGGTGACTGCAGACAGGATCTTATCATGTATCTCTGTATACAGGGAGCTCCCCCTAGTGGTGGCTGCAGACAGGATCTTATCATGTATCTCTGTATACAGGGAGCTCCCCCTAGTGGTGACTGCAGACAGGATCTTATCATGTATCACTGTATACAGGGAGCTCCCCCTAGTGGTGGCTGCAGACAGGATCTTATCATGTATCTCTGTATACAGGGAGCTCCCCCTAGTGGTGACTGCAGACAGGATCTTATCATGTATCTCTGTATACAGGGAGCTCCCCCTAGTGGTGACTGCAGACAGGATCTTATCATGTATCTCTGTATACAGGGAGCTCCCCCTAGTGGTGGCTGCAGACAGGATCTTGTCATGTATCTCTGTATACAGGGAGCTCCCCCTAGTGGTGGCTGCAGACAGGATCTTATCATGTATCTCTGTATACAGGGAGCTCCTCCTAGTGGTGACTGTAGACAGGATCCTATCATGTATCTCTATATACAGGGAGCTCCCCCTAGTGGTGGCTGCAGACAGGATCTTATCATGTATATCTGTATACAGGGAGCTCCCCCTAGTGGTGACTGCAGACAGGATCTTATCATGTATCTCTATATACAGGGAGCTCCCGCTAGTGGTGGCTGCAGACAGGATCTTATGTATCTCTGTATACAGGGAGCTCCCCCTAGTGGTGACTGCAGACAGGATCTTATCATGTATCTCTGTATACAGGGAGCTCCCCCTAGTGGTGGCTGCAGACAGGATCTTATCATGTATCTCTGTATACAGGGAGCTCCCCCTAGTGGTGACTGCAGACAGGATCTTATCATGTATCTCTGTATACAGGGAGCTCCCCCTAGTGGTGGCTGCAGACAGGATCTTATCATGTATCTCTGTATACAGGGAGCTCCCCCTAGTGGTGGCTGCAGACAGGGTCTTATCATGTATCTATATACAGGGAGCTCCCCCTAGTGGTGGCTGCAGACAGGATCTTATCATGTATCTCTATACAGGGAGCTCCCCCTAGTGGTGACTGCAGACAGGATCTTATCATGTATCTCTGTATACAGGGAGCTCCCCCTAGTGGTGGCTGCAGACAGGATCTTATCATGTATCTCTGTATACAGGGAGCTCCCCCTAGTAGTGGCTGCAGACAGGAACTTGTCATGTATCTCTGTATACAGGGAGCTCCCCCTAGTGGTGGCTGCAGACAGGAACTTGTCATGTATCTCTGTATACAGGGAGCTCCCCCTAGTGGTGGCTGCAGACAGTCTCATCGTGTATCCTCTGTCTCGCGGCCGCTCTCACCTCAGCCTTTGGTTATATTATGTGCCTCGAGCCTTATGATGGGTGATTGTTCTTTGGCTCTGGTGACTTTCTCCCTGTATTCACCTTTCTGTCCTCTCCCTGCCCAGTATGAAGCTCGGTCCCGGCTGGAGAGACTCTCGGGCAGCGCGTCCATCAGCTCCGCCGACCTGTTTGATGAGCAGAAGAAGCAGCCGTCAGGTACCCGATGCCGCGCCCCAGTCTGCACTATTCTGCGTATAGTGGATAATGGGGGTCTCCACCTTCCCTCAGTCCAACTGGAGAGAAGGATCACGAGGGGGCGCTATACATCCCCATCACTAATGACTGCTGCTGGTCACAACGGTGTGACGTCTTATTAACATATTTCCATTTGCTTTACAGCAAATTACAGTCTGTCCAGCGTCATGCCGTCCGCCCCCGACATGGCCAACTTCAAGCAAGGGGTGAAGTCTGTGGCCGGGAGACTCTCTGTGCTCGCCAATGGCGTCATGACCACTATCCAGGTAAGAGATCTGTCCAGAGATCTGTCCGGAGAACAGTGCGTGATTCCCAGCCTGCATTATCCTCCAGAGCTGCGCTCACTATTCTGCTGGTGCAGTCACTGTGTACATACATTACATTACTGATCCTGAGTTACATCCTGTATTATACCCCAGAGCTGCACTCACTATTCTGCTGGTGCAGTCACTGTGTACATACATTACATTACTGATCCTGAGTTACACCCTGTATTATACCCCAGAGCTGCACTCACTATTCTGCTGGTGCAGTCACTGTGTACATACATTACATTACTGATCCTGAGTTACATCTGTATTATACCCCAGAGCTGCACTCACTATTCTGCTGGTGCAGTCACTGTGTACATACATTACATTACTGATCCTGAGTTACATCCTGTATTATACCCCAGAGCTGCACTCACTATTCTGCTGGTGCAGTCACTGTGTACATACATTACATTACTGATCCTGAGTTACATCCTGTATTATACCCCAGAGCTGCACTCACTATTCTGCTGGTGCAGTCACTGTGTACATACATTACATTACTGATCCTGAGTTACATCCTGTATTATACCCCAGAGCTGCACTCACTATTCTGCTGGTGCAGTCACTGTGTACATACATTACATTACTGATCCTGAGTTACATCCTGTATTATACCCCAGAGCTGCACTCACTATTCTGCTGGTGCAGTCACTGTGTACATACATTACATTACTGATCCTGAGTTACATCCTGTATTATACCCCAGAGCTGCACTCACTATTCTGCTGGTGCAGTCACTGTGTACATACATTACATTACTGATCCTGAGTTACATCCTGTATTATACCCCAGAGCTGCACTCACTATTCTGCTGGTGCAGTCACTGTGTACATACATTACATTACTGATCCTCAGTTACATCCTGTATTATACCCCAGAGCTGTACTCACTATTCTGCTGGTGCAGTCACTGTGTACATACATTACATTACTGATCCTCAGTTACATCCTGTATTATACCCCAGAGCTGCACTCACTATTCTGCTGGTGCAGTCACTGTGTACATACATTACATTACTGATCCTGAGTTACATCCTGTATTATACCCCAGAGCTGCACTCACTATTCTGCTGGTGCAGTCACTGTGTACATACATTACATTACTGATCCTGAGTTACATCCTGTATTATACCCCAGAGCTGCACTCACTATTCTGCTGGTGCAGTCACTGTGTACATACATTACATTACTGATCCTGAGTTACATCCTGTATTATACCCCAGAGCTGCACTCACTATTCTGCTGGTGCAGTCACTGTGTACATACATTACATTACTGATCCTCAGTTACATCCTGTATTATACCCCAGAGCTGCACTCACTATTCTGCTGGTGCAGTCACTGTGTACATACATTACATTACTGATCCTCAGTTACATCCTGTATTATACCCCAGAGCTGCACTCACTATTCTGCTGGTGCAGTCACTGTGTACATACATTACATTACTGATCCTGAGTTACATCCTGTATTACACCCCAGAGCTGCACTCACTATTCTGCTGGTGCAGTTGCCTTGTACATGCTTATGTTCTTCTTTTGCAGGACCGTTACGGATCATAACCTCGTCCCTCCTCAGATAGAAGTCGCTTTTGCTGCGTTGCCGGGGGTCCCATGTGTCGTGCCCCCTCCTCGGAGGCGGTGAAGGATATGGGCGGTACCTCGGTGTCCCTGCTTGGCAGGAAGGGAAACCCGTACACATTCTTTGTGCCTTTAATAATTAGCTGCAGTGCATTGTGGGAACGTATGCGCTCTTTTGTTTTTTACTTTGATCTCTAATAATCTGGTGGATGTTCGGCCATCGCCCATCAGACCTGGAACTCTTAGGCGCCCTTTTAAGACGTATCCTAAGGAGACGGTGTGCGCCGACCCAGCAGACGTTCCGGGCTTAGAAGCCGATCTGTGTAATTTTTAATTGAGAATTTAAGTTTAAAAAAAAAAAAAAAATTCCTTTAATCCGGTGGAATGTTTCTGGATTATCAGACGTTTGCACGGAATTAGATTGAGTTCTGCCGGGAGGTGAAGATGAAACACTAAAGTAATATTTGTCTCAGCCCCAACAGGTCGTCAGACTTTCTAGATTATCAGATGCCGGATTAAAGGAATTGCGCTGTATATAATTTGTGCAGGGTACACACAATGTTGGTTCCGGATTATTGGATTTTAGGTTGAATTGGGCAGACGCGTGGATCCTAAATATAATTCTGTGGTCAGTCATGGATCCGGATTATAGGACGCCGGATTACTGGACCTGTATGTGGGTAAGATTTGTGCTAGGTTAGGGGATTATTGTGCAGTGTCGTGGGGCTGCACGGAACATGGCGAGTGGTCCTCAGGTATACGGCAAGATCCGCCCTGTGTATATACGGTATACGCGGTGTGGTATAGACCCGCCGCCCGTGTGATCTATAGTCATTGCTCACATTGGATGCCGTCAATCCATGTGGCGGATGATCAGGGGGCCGGAGTTACTCCATCAATATTGGATTGGGGTGTCAAAAACACACAAACATTCCTCTTAAAGGTTACGGTTTATGGTGGGAGATGAAGGGTTAAAATTCAGGGTAGGACTTACATCTGTAGTGGAGAACCTGGGACCAGACGACCTCTCTGTGACCAGAGCATTAGTCTGATTCCCAGCAGCAGTCGACAGCAAAGCCGACGCAGCTTTGGATGTGACTGTGAGTGAGTATAGATCACGGCGTACCTCGGTATGAACATGGTTTTGTACCTTTTATGCACAATGATAATCGGAGGTGGCGCTTAGGTTTCCACTCACTTAAGGTTTTATTTTTCTTTAGGAAGTTAATTTAATTGTAAAATGTTTGAATTTGCGGATTTCTCAGTGAATGGAGCAAAAATTTGCTGTGTTTTAGACAGCAATGTAACTACATTCCTAGAAAAGTGATGGGTGTGTGTGTTTTTGTTTTTTTTTTCCTCTTCCTTTTTGTATATTTGTCTAGTTTGTTAATCCCGACGCCCACGCCAAGTCTCTTTGTAATGATTTGTATTCCAGAATAAACTTTACATTGCAAAAAGATGGTTGACTGGGTCTGTTCTTAAATGAGTGCCGCCCCTTTAAAAAGGAGCTTTAACCAGAGTTTGTTTTTAGATTTTTATCATTCTTACTTTTCCCCTGAGTATTCTGAATTTTATTTTTTTTAAATCCACCATATAGTTCCGGAGATATGACACTTTTTTTTTATTTAGTGCTACTTTTTATTGGTACCGCAGGGGCGGTGCTCAAGGTAATTATGCGGTGCTGCGTCTGGGTACGCCCCCATGGAATCCTGTGAACCAGGTTTGCTTATATCTCTGGAACCGTATGACGGATTTGAAAAATGAAAAAAGCGTAAAAATCAAGTGAGGAGGTGCAATAACGTAAGTGCAAAAATTGGACACATTTACAAAAAAAAAAGTATTAGAACGAAGTGTCAATTAATAACCAGAACTCGCAGCCGTAACATCCCCTTATAGACCAAGTCGGTAACCTGTAGCTCTCCAGTGTTTGTAAGAGGACAAATCCCGTCGTAGTGGGAGGAAATCCATATACTGGATCCTCCTATAGCACAAAGAGTATACGATACATACGTATGGTCAGAAGTACGGGATACATGATTCAAGAGCTTCACTGCACAACGTAAAGGTTCGTGTTACAGTATGGTTTCTACCTTCTATCACCTAGTGTCTATTATCTCCTTGACAAATGACGGAGGACAGGCGTCATTAACCACGCGGAGTTAAAAATACATTATCCGCTACCTTTGTAGATGTCCATTATTCCAGCTTTGTGCCATTGAAAGGTGATACCGAGAGCGAGGCGCTGGGCGCGGTGCCGCCTTGTGTCTTGTTTCTCCAGCACACACTGATACGCTGCAGTACAAATGTTTGGTTTGTAAAGGAAACATTATCCCCCTACCACCTGTGAGCTGCCGCTTATATTTCCACATCCCCCTAATCAGTCACCTGCAAACGAGCCTGGCTGTCGCCCGAGTGGAGATAAGCAGCGGCTCAAGGGGAGTGGAGAGAGCGCCCTGAAGCACACAATTGTTTCATAGTCTACTCAGTATGACTTGTCTTTTAGTTATTCATCTAAATGTATCTAAACTAGGGTTCAGCAATAAGATGTGCCGGACCTTGGTCCAGTGGCCGCTGGATTTTAGCCCTGCAAACCACCTACTTTCTGGGAACCTCAGCACCTTTTCTGACCCAGCATGACATCATGCATTGTGGCTCCACAATGACTGTTGCATTGGGTCTACTAATTTAAAGAGACATGGGGAAGCCAGCAGGTAGGAGGAGGTTTGCAAGGTTTTCGCAACTGGACCAGTCCTCTGAATGTTTTTGATCAACTCTAATCTAAATGTCATGGGTTATCATGCCCCCATCTGATAAACCGTGTCCCATGTCTATCTATGTGCTACTTCGTCTTTAAAGAAAAAATGTTTCTTGTAAAATGAAAGCAATTGTATATTTTTTTTCAAATTGGCTAGATTTGTCTCTTTCATTTAGATATATTTCACGTTATAAACCATATATATATCTTCATGTCGTTTTTGGCAAAGGGTACAGCAATGGGCTCCTGATTTACCCCTAATGATATTAACTTCTGTATGGGAGCTTTTTGAGATGACTGAATATCAGATCCTCCCATCCATAATAAAGAGATTAGCATTAGGCTATACATAATACATGACTCTTGATCATACTGTCTACTGAATTAATTATCTAGCCTGTAATGTGTGAAACTAATTAGTTTGTGTAGCCACTATGCTCAACATCACTTAGCACATCTGTTCAGGAGTATGTCACTTGGGCACACAATGAATTTCCCTTTTAGTTTTGACATGGGGTACATAGACGTGCACTTGGTTTATCCCAAGTGATATTAGGCTATATAATGGTGCTTTTCAGGACAAGTAGAGACATTCCCTTGCCCCCCAAAATATTCAGATATATTTTCAAACAGATAATATAAAAGTGTGGAGAGATGGGGGAGGGTGAGGGGGTGTCAGAAGGTCTCCTGGACCACTAGCTGCAACTGCATGGACCAGGGATCATCCCACCGAATGCCTGCTCTCCTTTCACGTGGGCTTAACGCTACACAGACAACACAGGGAGAGGGTAAAGCAGTGTGGCAATACTTTATTGAACCACAAAACAGGCAGATGACATGTAGAACTGTCACAGCAAAATACCTAAGATGGGTACACATTAGAGTCAGCCTGGCTTCTCTGAACATCTCCATGGAGCCAGGCGACTGATGGAACCCATTCCTGGCTTTCACAAACGTATCCATGGTTTAGCGATGGTCAATGGGGCAGATCTGTGTTCTTCCAGCTGGCGCCAAGGTCCCCTTAGCTGCCATTCTGTAGAATGATAAAATCTGTGTGCCTCGTGATGGAGCCGTGATGTCTTGGCTGCTGTCCTGTAGAGTCTCTGGTCTTTTGAATGTCTTGGCTGAATCTGTGTCTCTCATACAGAGGCATATAACCTATTTTTATAGATAACAAGTGCCCTTCATTCAGTAGTCACAGAATGCTGACAAGATCAACTCGCATTATTTGATTATTTATTTTATTTGCATAGTTTTTCCTCCTATTTTTAAAAGTCAACAAACTAGATGGCCTGGACAATGTGCAATCTACATATCAGCAAACATCATTGTTTCGTGACCCTTTATCACTAGTCATCCAGGATAAGAGCACAATGTTACAACAAATTGTTAACTTGCAAATATTACAAACTTACACAAGCAAAAGTCTGTTTTCTTGAGCAACCAGAAAGAAACCCATAAATTCAAAAGTCAACATATAGATAAGTCTATTCTTCCTGGCTTGGTGAAGATAGAAGTCTGGATAATTAAGATACAATGCTATGTCCTCACAAAAAGGAATAATATAGGCTTGGTGAACCAAGTATCTAGGCTTATCATGTGTATCTAAGCCTATTACTTTTGATTACATAGTTTAACAATCATTTCATGTGTGATACTGTCTGCTGAGCTTTTATCCTTGTATAGTGGGCTATATTTTGTAATATTTTCTGCTCAGTTGCTTTATCTGAGTCTTTCATGTGTAAAACTCTGCTCAGCCTGTATATCTACTAGGCTCTGATAATTACGTATCTTGATGTGTAGTCTTTTATTTAGATACACAGTGTATTTCCATATAATTTGAATAGAAAGTACTGTGTCCAACAACAAACAGTTCTGCAGAGAGAATCACATGGTACACTTGTATATGTACACATTCGGGTAAGTGTACCATGTGATACACTCTGCAGAACTGTGCATCCAAGATTCTGGTAAGTGAAAGTTGTCTGCTAAACCCATATATTTGTGCCCCAACATCAAATAACTTGATTGTTAAGAGATTACTCTGTTTATTTAAACACAGTCGGGGCGATTTATCAAAAGCTTGCTTCAAATCCACAAAATAGGTGGAACTAGAATACGGCGTGGCTACGCCCGATCATGAAATTCAGCAAAACTGTCATTATTTATATTGCCAGAAATGCTGCTTGAGTACCATTTTTGGTAGGGAGTAATGAAGGCATATGCCGCTGGGAAGAGCACCAAATTCATTGAGATGTGCACCTCTTAATGAATTCAGTGCATTGTTCTCTAGCAAGCACTTCAATAAGACTGGCCTGTCTTAATCAATTGTGCTCCATGTATTTCCCTTTACTTCACAGGGTACAGCGATGGGCACCTGGTGCACCCCTAGTGATGCTAAGCACTCTATGGGGAATGTTTTAAGGATGAGCATATATAGAGGTCTTCCCTGGGGTAATATAAACAAGTTTCAAGTGATGAGATCGCTTCATAATATGGAAGGAGGTTAGGCTTAGATATCTATGCATCTGAGCCTGGCATGTTTGATACTTGGCTGCTGAATGTTTTGGCTACCTGGCCAAATTGAAAACTATATTTTTTTTTGTCTAACTATTATGCAACGATAACAATTAGCTCTTCTGTGTGGGGGTATGTCATTTGGGCTCATTATGTATTTCCCTTCTGACAACGGATACATTAAAGATCACCTAACTTAGGGCCCCTTCACACTGTGCAATCAAAGTCTGAACGAGCGTTCGATTTGTGACGTTTATCCGTCCTCGTTCCGAGGTTGCAAAGTGTGACATGGCGTTACGATTTGCGACGCAGCCCAGCATCGTACGATGTGAAAGAAAGAGCAGAACTTTCTTTCGTCGTAAATGTCCCGCTGTGGCGGTCGAAATCGTAGTATGTGACGGCGGTCATACGAGCTCGTAATGCGACTACGTGGGTTGGGCTTCCGCATACCTGTCTCCTGATTGGGCGTGACGTTTTAGCACGCCCATGCTGGTAATACGTCACGCTCGGAGTCGTAGGACTATGGCGGTGTGAAGGGTAGCGTACGATTGCGACGCGTGACGTTCACATCGCAACTACGTCAGAAAAAGCGTTAACATCGTAGAGTGTGACCGCTGGCTACGAGCTCGTACTGCGATGTCGAATATGACGCAAATGCGTCGTAATCGTAGCAGAATCGACCAGTGTGAAGGTACCCTTACCCCTTCTCATTCAAATTACTCCATAGGAGCTTTGCAGGAGACAAATATATTGAGACCTTCCCTTCTCAACAAAAAACAATTTCAAATGCTACATTGAGATAACTTCATAATAAGGAAGAGTTTTCAAGAGAATAGAGCCACTAATGCATGTATCTAAGCCTATGATGTTTGATACTATCTGCTAAGCCATTTGTCTATACCAATCATGTTATTTTCTGCACAGCTTTGTATGTAAGCTTGTAATTTACTTTACTGAGCTATGACTACAGTATCACATGATATTCATAAATAGCTGTTGCATAATGTTTCTTATGAAACTGTAATTTCATCTGACTGGTTTTCTTTTTTTTTGGCAGTGTTCCATTTTAACCTTTATCAGGGGTAAATCTCGTACCCATCGCTGTATCTGTTGGATTTAATGAGAAATACATTGTGTTTGAATAAACAGAATATTCTTCCAACAAAGACATTTTAAGAGAAGCATATATCAAAGCCTTCCCCTACCCAACAATAGCAATGTTCAGATAAAACAATGAGACAACTTCTTAACAAAGAAGAGATTAGGTTTAGAGAGCAAAGTATCTAAAGGTACCGTCACACTGAGCGACTTTACAACGAGGATGACAACGATCCGTAACGTTGCAGCGTCCTGGATAGCGATCTCGTTGTGTTTGACACGCAGCAGCGATCTGGATCCTGCTGTGATATCGCTGGTCGGAGCTAGAAGTCCAGAACTTTATTTGGTCGTCAGATCGGCGTGTATCGTTGTTTGAGAGCAAAAGCAACGATGCCAGCAATGTTTTACACTTGTATCCAGGGTAAACATCGGGTTACTAAGCGCAGGGCCGCGCTTAGTATCCCAATATTTACCCTGGTTACAAGTGTAAAAGTAAAAAAAAAAAACCACTACATACTCACATTCTGATGTCAGTCACGTCCCCCGCTGGCGTCCACAGGGTTAAAACTGCTTTCGGCAGGAGCGCTTGCTAGCGTCGTTCCCCTGATCGTTGGTCGCTGGAGAGAGCTGTCTGTGTGACAGCTCCCCAGCGACCACACAACGACTTACCAACGGTCACGGCCAGGTCGTATCGCTGGTCGTGATCGTTGGTAAGTCGTTTAGTGTAACGGTACCTTAAGCCTATCGTGTATGTGATACTACTTGCTTTGCTTCTGTATCCACTATGCCCTTTCAACAGTAAGCTTGTCTGAGCTAAGTTTACCTCCAGTAATAGAGGCTCAATCCTTACCTTGTTCAATTATCTTGTTTATGCAGGTGGCACCACTCATATATTAAATTGGTTGTCCACTACTAGGATAACCCTTTCTTAAACTAAATGTTCGGCCCCAATAAAATAGTTAAGCGTATACTCGCCTCCCGTGCTTGCTCCGTTCTTGTAGTGTTGGCACTCGCTCTCCCTGGAGCTGTGATGAGATGTCGTGACACTGGCACACAATCAGCGCCGGCCTCACGGTCTCTCCGCTTTAGGACAAACTGAAGGTGAAGAAGTCAGAGATCAGCTGCAGCCTGGACTTCCTCATCATGTTCAGTTTGTCCAAAGGTGGAGACAGTGACGCTAGCCCCAGGACCCGAAAGCCGACACAGCGGGAAAGACGCCGGCGCGAGAGGTGAGTATAAGATTTATTATTTTATAGGGGCGGAACCTTTAGTTTAAGAAGGGGTTGTCCCAGTAGTGGAAAACACCTTTAAGTACAAAGGGAACAATCCATGTTTCACAATATTGACGATACACTGTGCCAAATAGCATCATTACGACGCAGGAATGATTTACAGTGTCTAGTACCCACTGTATGCCTGAAATAGGTCGTGGTGTAACCATTGCCACCATCTCATCTTAGCATGGGTGAAATACAGTTGGGCCAGAAATATTTGGACAGTGACCGAATCTTTATGATATCAGCTCTGCAGGCCACTATTTGCAATTTTTAAAGGAAACAAATGAGATGCAACTGAAGTGGAGACTTTCAGATTTAATTAAAAGGGTTAAACAAAAATATCAGGCGAAATGTTTAGGAACTGCAGCCATCTTTCTACAAAGCCGCCTCATTTCAGGAGCTCAAAAGAAATTGGCCAAATTAACTTTCCAATAAATAAAACATTCACTTTTACTACTTTGTAGAGAACTCTTTGCAGCAATAATAGCCTGAACCTTGGAGACCTTGGACGTCACCATCGCTGGGTTTCCACCTTTGTGAGGTGTTATAGTAATGACGTCCTGAAGTCTGGAGGCCATGGACGTCACCATCGCTGTCTCCTCCTGTGTGAGGCTTTATATCAATGACAGCCTGAAGGCTGGAGGCCATGGACGTCACCATCACAGGGTTCCCTCTTGTGTGAGGCTTTATAGCAATGACAGCCTGAAGTCTGGAAGTTGTAGACGTCACCATCGCTGGTCTCCTGTGTGAGGCTTTGTAGCAATGATGGCCTGAAGTCTGGAAGTTGTAGACGTCACCATCGCTGGTCTCCTCCTGTGTGAGGCTTTGTAGCAATGATGAAGAAATATGTAGAAAAAAGCGGCAACACTCGCCAATCCAGGTGCGGTCCAAATGCTTTATTGAGGTGTAAACAACAATACCATCCTCGTCGCGGCACGGGGGAATTACAAAGGAGAGGAGGTGAGCAGGATGTGACGACGTCCGTTTCGCGCCTGTGCCGGCGCTTCTACGAGTCTGGGGTGCAGAGGAGTGACGTGGACGTAAATAGGTTAGTAGGAGGAAAAAACCCTCCTTCCTTCCCCTCCGGTTCCACGCCCCCTTCCCTCTACCATCCCGGGACAAAGTGCAACATGTGTGTAACAATAAAAACAATTAAAAACAAAGACCAGACCTATTCACAAGCTACCTACGATAAGAGTAGCATTTGTAGCAATGATGGCCTGAAGTCTGGAAGTTGTAGAAGTCACCATCGCTGGTCTCCTTCTGTGTGAGGCTTTGTAGCAATGACAGCCTGAAGTCTGGAAGTTGTAGACGTCACCATCGCTGGTCTCCTTCTGTGTGAGACTTTGTAGCAATGACTGCCTGAAGTCTGGAAGCCATGGACGTCACCATCGCTGGGTTTCCTCCTGTGTGAGGCTTTGAAGCAATGACGGCCTGATGTCTGGAAGCCATGGACATCACCATTGCTGGTCTCCTCCTTTATGAGGCTTTGCAGCAATGAGAGCCTGAAGTCTGGAAGCCATGGAGGTCACCATCGCTGGTCTCCTCCTGTGTGATGTTTTGCAGCCTTGATGGCTTTAAGTGTGGAGGCCATAAACATCACCATCGCTGGTTTCCTCCTGTGTGATGGTTTGCCGCCTTTTCTGCAGTGACTTCAGTTGTAGCTTGTTTGTGGGTCTTTCTGCCTTAAGTTTTGTTTCCAGCATGAGAAATGTGGCTTGGTGGGGTGAGATCTGGGGATGTCTCGGCCATTGCAAAATAATCCACTTCTTTGCTTTCGAAGGATGTCTTGGGTCATTGGACGACACTTCACAGGACATATGGACAATCAACTTTGCTGCATGTGGATGAATCTGAGCAGAAAGTCTCGCCCTGTACATACAGGAATCATCCAGCCGCTTCTGTCTTCAGTCACAACATCAATAACCAATAGTGACTCGGTGCCATTGGAAGCCAAGCATGCTCGCGCTATCACATCGCTTCCACCATGTGTTAGAGGATGTGCTGTGCCAAGGATCAGGAGCTGCTCCAAGCCTTCTTTGTACTTTCTTCTTCCCATCATTCTGGTATAGGTTGATCTTAACTTTGCTTTTCCAGAATTTGGAGGCTTCTTAGATGTGTTTTTGGCAAAGACTAATCCAGCCTTTCTATTTTTAAGGCTGATTAATGGAAGGTTTAAACCCTCTGTATTTGCTCTCATGATGTCTTCTCTTTGTGGTAGACTAAAGGTACCGTCACACTCAGCAACTTTACAACGAGAACGACAACGATCCGTGACATTGCAGCGTCCTGGATAGCGATCTTGTTGTGTTTGACACGCAGCAGCGATCAGGATCCCGCTGTGCCATCGCTGGTCGGAGCTAGAAGTTCAGAACTTTATTTCGTCGCCAGGTCGGCGTGTATCGTCATGTTTGACATCAAAAGCAACGACGCCAGCAATGCCAGACATGGAGCTATCAACCAGTGAGAACGAGAAGTGAGTCGCCGTTACGTCACTGGATCGCTCCTGCATCGTTCTGGAGTTGCTGTGTTTGACGTCTCTACAGACACCTAAACAGCGACGCTCCAGCGATCTAGTGTAGGTCGGCTCGTCTATATCGCCGCAGCATCGCTGAGTGTGACGGTACCTTAAGTATTATGGACCTGGTGGTTAGGAGCACTTGGAATGACCTGATGAGTAAACTCAAAAAACGGAACTAGCTCTGGGAAGTGGGAACTCTGCTGACCGCAAACTCTACTCCTATCGCACACACTAGAAATAGCCGTGGAGCGTACCTAACTCTCCCTAGACGCCTCTTCACAGCCTAAGAGCTAACTACCCCTAAAGATAGAAATAGAAGCCTAACCTTGCCTCAGAGAAATTCCCCAAAGATAAAGGCAGCCCCCCACATATATTGACTGTGAGTTAAGAGGAAAGTCACAAACACAGGAATGAAACAGGTTTTAGCATAGGAGGCCAGACTTACTAAATAGTCAGAGGATAGAAAAGAATACTATGCGGTCAGCATAAAAAAACTACAAAACCACTCAGAGTATGCAAAAAGACCCCCGCATTGACTCACGGTGTGGAGGTGCAACACTGCACCCCAGAGCTTCCAGCTAGCAAGGAAACATCATGATAGCAAGCTGGACTAGAATTTAGCAGAGCTAAGAAATATATTCAGGTAGCAGTAACAACAAATGAACTAGCAGGGACTTAGCTTCTGCTGGAGTAGACAGGTCCTGTTGTGACCCCAATGGCGAGGGTCTCAGAGGAACGTGGAAGTCTGCAAGATACAAAAATCCAGCTCATAGGGCAGTGGTAACTGGGTTGACCATATATCTACTCCTAACGCCAACACTAGAAATAGCCGGGGATCATTCCTACGTTGATTCTAGATGACACGCGCCAGCCGGAGAATCTAACTACCCCTAGTAGAAGAAAACAAAGACCTCTCTTGCCTCCAGAGAAAGGGACCCCAAAGCAGGATAGAAGCCCCCCACAAATAATAACGGTGAGGTAAGAGGAAATAACAAACACAGAAATGAACCAGGTTTAGCACAGAGAGGCCCGCTTACTAATAGCAGAATAAAGAAAGGTAACTTATATGGTCAACAAAAACCCTATCAAAATCCACACTGGAAATTCAAGAACCCCCGAACCGTCTAACGGTCCGGGGGGAGAACACCAGCCCCCTAGAGCTTCCAGCAAAGATCAGGATACAGATATGGAACAAGCTGGACAAAAATACAAAACAAAACAAATAGCAAAAAGCAAAATAGCAGACTTAGCTGATATAACCGGAACCAGGATCAGTAGACAAGAGCACAGCAGATTAGCTCTGATAACTACGTTGCCAGGCATTGAACTGAAGGTCCAGGGAGCTTATATAGCAACACCCCTAACTAACGACCCAGGTGCGGATAAAAGGAATGACAGAAAAACCAGAGTCAAAAAACTAGTAACCACTAGAGGGAGCCAAAAAGCAAATTCACAACAGTACCCCCCCCTTAGTGAGGGGTCACCGAACCCTCACCACGACCACCAGGGCGATCAGGATGAGCGGCATGAAAGGCACGAACTAAATCGGCCGCATGAACATCAGAGGCGACCACCCAGGAATTATCCTCCTGACCATAGCCCTTCCACTTGACCAGGTACTGAAGCCTCCGCCTGGAGAGGCGCGAATCCAAGATCTTCTCCACCACGTACTCCAACTCGCCCTCAACCAACACCGGAGCAGGCGGCTCAGCAGAAGGAACAACAGGCACAACGTACCGCCGCAACAAGGACCTATGAAATACATTGTGAATAGCAAACGACACAGGAAGATCCAGACGAAAAGATACAGGATTAAGGATTTCCAATATCTTGTAAGGACCAATGAAGCGAGGTTTAAATTTTGGAGAGGAGACCTTCATAGGAATAAAGCGAGAAGAAAGCCACACCAAATCCCCAACGCGTAGTCGGGGACCCACACCGCGGCGGCGGTTGGCAAAGCGCTGAGCCCTCTCCTGTGACAACTTCAAGTTGTCCACCACATGATTCCAGATCCGCTGCAACCTATCCACCACAGAATCCACCCCAGGACAGTCAGAAGGCTCCACATGACCCGAAGAAAAGCGAGGATGGAAACCAGAGTTGCAGAAAAAAGGCGAAACCAAGGTGGCGGAACTAGCCCGATTATTAAGGGCAAACTCAGCCAACGGCAAGAATGTCACCCAATCGTCCTGATCAGCAGAGACAAAGCACCTCAAATAAGCCTCCAAAGTCTGGTTGGTTCGCTCCGTCTGTCCATTAGTCTGAGGATGGAAAGCAGATGAAAACGACAAATCAATGCCCATCCTATTACAAAAGGATCGCCAGAACCTAGAAACGAACTGGGATCCTCTGTCTGACACAATATTCTCAGGGATGCCGTGCAAACGAACCACGTTCTGGAAAAACACAGGAACCAGATCGGAAGAGGAAGGCAGCTTAGGCAAAGGAACCAAATGGACCATCTTGGAGAAGCGATCACATATCACCCAGATGACAGACATGCCCTGAGACACCGGAAGATCAGAAATGAAATCCATGGAGATATGTGTCCAAGGTCTCTTCGGGACAGGCAAGGGCAAGAGCAACCCGCTGGCACGAGAACAGCAAGGCTTAGCTCGAGCACAAGTACCACAGGACTGCACAAATGACCGCACATCCCTTGACAAGGAAGGCCACCAAAAGGACCTGGCCACCAGATCTCTGGTGCCAAAAATTCCCGGGTGACCTGCCAACACTGAGGAATGAACCTCGGAAATGACTCTGCTGGTCCATTTATCCGGGACAAACAGTCTGTCAGGTGGACAAGACTCAGGCCTATCAGCCTGAAATCTCTGCAACACACGTCGCAGATCCGGAGAAATAGCTGACAAGATAACTCCATCCTTAAGGATACCAACAGGATCAGCGAGTCCAGGAGCATCAGGCACAAAGCTCCTAGAAAGAGCATCGGCCTTCACATTCTTTGAACCAGGTAAATACGAGACAACAAAATCAAAGCGGGAGAAAAACAATGACCAGCGGGCCTGTCTCGGATTAAGGCGTTTAGCAGACTCGAGATACATCAGATTTTTGTGATCAGTCAAGACCACCACACGATGCTTAGCACCCTCGAGCCAATGACGCCACTCCTCAAATGCCCATTTCATGGCCAACAACTCCCGATTGCCCACATCATAATTTCGCTCGGCAGGCGAAAATTTCCTAGAGAAAAAGGCACAAGGTTTCATAACAGAGCAACCAGGGCCTCTCTGCGACAAAACGGCCCCTGCTCCAATCTCTGAAGCATCCACTTCAACCTGAAAGGGAAGTGAGATATCGGGCTGGCACAAAACAGGCGCCGAAGTAAACCAGCGTTTTAACTCCTGGAAAGCCTCCACGGCAGCAGGAGCCCAGTTAGCTACATCGGAGCCCTTCTTGGTCATATCCGTCAAAGGTTTCACAATGCTAGAAAAATTTGCGATAAAACGACGGTAGAAGTTAGCGAAACCCAAGAACTTCTGAAGACTCTTAACTGACGAGGGCTGAGTCCAATCAAGAATAGCTCGGACCTTGACTGGGTCCATCTCCACAGCAGAAGGGGAAAAAATGAACCCCAAAAAGGGAACCTTCTGTACACCAAAGAGACACTTTGAGCCCTTGACAAACAAAGAATTTTCACGCAAAATTTTAAAGACCAACCTGACCTGCTCCACATGCGAGTCCCAATTATCAGAAAAAACCAAAATATCATCCAGATAAACTATCAAAAATTTATCCAGATACTTCCGGAAAATGTCATGCATAAAGGACTGAAAAACTGAAGGCGCATTGGAGAGCCCAAAAGGCATCACCAAGTACTCAAAATGACCTTCGGGCGTATTGAATGCGGTTTTCCATTCATCCCCTTGCTTAATGCGCACAAGGTTGTACGCACCACGAAGGTCTATCTTGGTGAACCACTTGGCACCTTTAATCCGGGCAAACAAGTCAGACAACAGCGGCAAAGGATACTGAAATTTGACAGTGATCTTATTTAAAAGCCGATAATCAATACAAGGCCTCAAAGATCCGTCCTTTTTAGCCACAAAAAAGAATCCCGCCCCAAGAGGGGAAGAAGAAGGACGAATATGTCCTTTCTCCAGAGACTCCTTGATATACGAACGCATAGCGGTATGTTCAGGTACCGACAGATTAAACAGTCTTCCCTTAGGAAATTTACTGCCTGGGATCAAATCTATAGCACAGTCACAGTCCCTATGAGGAGGCAGTGCACTGGACCTGGACTCGCTAAAGACATCCTGATAATCAGACAAATACTCCGGAACTTCCGAAGGCGTAGAAGAAGCAATAGACACAGGCAGGGAATCCCCATGAATACCACGACAGCCCCAACTTGACACTGACATAGCCTTCCAGTCCAGGACGGGATTATGGGTCTGTAACCATGGCAGCCCTAAAACAACCAAATCATGCATTTTATGTAAAACAAGAAAACGTATCACCTCGCGGTGTTCAGGAGTCATGCACATGGTAACCTGTGTCCAATACTGCGGTTTATTTGCCGCCAATGGCGTAGCATCAATCCCCCTAAGAGGAATAGGATTTTCTAATGGTTCAAGAATAAAACCACAGTGCTTAGCAAATGACAGATCCATAAGACTCAGGGCAGCACCTGAATCTACAAACGCCATGACAGGATAAGATGACAGTGAGCAAATCAAAGTTACAGACAGAATAAATTTAGGTTGCAAATTACCAACGGTGACCGGACTAACAACCTTAGCTATACGTTTAGAGCATGCTGAGATAACATGTGTAGAATCACCACAGTAGTAACACAAGCCATTCCGGCGTCTATGAATTTTCCGCTCATTTCTAGACAGGATTCTATCACATTGCATTAAATCAGGTGTCTGTTCAGACAACACCATGAGGGAATTTGCGGTTTTTCTATCACATTGCACCGAATTAGGTGTCTGTTCAGACAACACCATGAGGGAATTTGCGGTTTTGCGCTCCCGCAACCGCCGGTCAATTTGAATAGCCAGTGCCATAGTATCATTCAGACCTGTGGGAATGGGAAAACCCACCATAACATTCTTAATGGCCTTAGAAAGGCCATTTCTAAAATTAGCGGCCAGTGCACACTCGTTCCAATGTGTCAGCACGGACCATTTCCGAAATTTTTGGCAGTACACTTCAGCCTCGTCCTGCCCCTGAGACATAGCCAGCAAGGCCTTTTCTGCCTGAATCTCAAGATTGGGTTCCTCATAAAGTAAACCGAGCGCCAGAAAAAACGCATCAATATCGGCCAATGCCGGATCTCCAGGCGCCAGCGAAAAAGCCCAATCTTGAGGGTCGCCCCGTAAGAACGAAATAACAATTTTTACTTGCTGAGCGGAGTCTCCAGATGAACAGGGTCTCAGGGACAAAAACAATTTGCAATTATTCATGAAATTCCTAAACTTAAACCTGTCTCCGGAAAACAGTTCAGGAATCGGTATCTTAGGTTCTGACCTAGGACTTCTGATAACATAGTCTTGTAAGCCCTGCACACGAGTAGCCAGCTGGTCCACACTTGTAATCAAGGTCTGGACATTCATGTCTGCAGCAAGCTTAAGCCACTCTGAGGTAAAGGGGAAGAAGAAAAAAAAAATGAGAGAGGGAAAAAAAAACCTCAGAATCTTCTTTCTTGTAATCCCTCTTTTGCAATGCATTACACATATAATACTCGCCTGGCAAACTGTTGTGACCCCAATGGCGAGGGTCTCAGAGGAACGTGGAAGTCTGCAAGATACAAAAATCCAGCTCATAGGGCAGTGGTAACTGGGTTGACCATATATCTACTCCTAACGCCAACACTAGAAATAGCCGGGGATCATTCCTACGTTGATTCTAGATGACACGCGCCAGCCGGAGAATCTAACTACCCCTAGTAGAAGAAAACAAAGACCTCTCTTGCCTCCAGAGAAAGGGACCCCAAAGCAGGATAGAAGCCCCCCACAAATAATAACGGTGAGGTAAGAGGAAATAACAAACACAGAAATGAACCAGGTTTAGCACAGAGAGGCCCGCTTACTAATAGCAGAATAAAGAAAGGTAACTTATATGGTCAACAAAAACCCTATCAAAATCCACACTGGAAATTCAAGAACCCCCGAACCGTCTAACGGTCCGGGGGGAGAACACCAGCCCCCTAGAGCTTCCAGCAAAGATCAGGATACAGATATGGAACAAGCTGGACAAAAATACAAAACAAAACAAATAGCAAAAAGCAAAATAGCAGACTTAGCTGATATAACCGGAACCAGGATCAGTAGACAAGAGCACAGCAGATTAGCTCTGATAACTACGTTGCCAGGCATTGAACTGAAGGTCCAGGGAGCTTATATAGCAACACCCCTAACTAACGACCCAGGTGCGGATAAAAGGAATGACAGAAAAACCAGAGTCAAAAAACTAGTAACCACTAGAGGGAGCCAAAAAGCAAATTCACAACAGGTCCTCAGAGAAGTCCAAGAGAGATCTGAACCAATTCTGATACATTGACAGCTGGCATCAGGTAACGATCTGAGTGGAGTTAAATAGGGAAGCAGCATAGCAACATAACGAGAGCAGCTGGTAAAGTCAACCTAGTGACCAGCAGTTCCGCTCGAAGCCACCAGAGGGAGCCCAAGAGCAGAACTAACCAAAGTACCATTCATGACCACAGGAGGGAGTCCGAGAACGGAATTCACAACACTTAAGATACTGAAACACCGACTTCCTGCAGCGATTCTTGGGTGGATGTTGTGAAAGGGTTTTTCTTCATCATGGAAAGGATTCTGCGATTATCCACCAATGTTCTCTTCCGTGGACGTCCAGGCCTTTCAGAGTCCCCAGGCTCATCAGTGTGCTTTTTCGTTTTGCAAACTGTTGATTTAGCCACTCCTAACATTTCTGCTATCTCTCTGCTGTATTTCTTCATTTCCAATCTAAGGATGGTCTGTTTCTCTTCCATTGAGAGCTTCTTTTTCCGCATGCTGTGGGTTTACAGCAACAACTTTCCAATGCAAATGCCACACCCGGAATCCGCTCCAGCCCTTTTACCTGCTTAATCGATGATGGATTAACGAGGGAAAAGCCCATGCAGTCTATTAAAGAGCTGCTGAGATAATGGTCTAATTACCTTTGGTCTCTTAAAACAAATAGGGAGCTCCATATTTAATTCCTAAACCCTTCCTCCAATGAGATTGTGAATATCCTCAAATTAAAGCTGAGAGTAGTGTTGAGCATTCCGATACCGCAAGTATCGGGTATCAGCCGATATTTGCAGTATCGGAATTCCGATACCGAGTTCCGATATTTTTGTGATATCGAAAATCGGAATCGGAAGTTCCCAGTGTATGGTTCCCAGGGTCTGGAGGAGAGGAGACTCTCCTTCAGGCCCTGGGATCCATATTCATGTAAAAAATAAAGAATTAAAATAAAAAATATGGATATACTCACCCGTCCGGCGGCCCCTGGACCTTACCGATGTAACCGGCAGCTTCCGTTCCTAAGAATGAGGGGTTTAGGACCTGCGATGACGTCGCGGCTTGTCATTGGTCGCGTGAGCGGTCACATGAGCGGTCACGCGACCAATCACAAGCCGCGACGTCATCGCAGGTCCTAAACCCCTCATTCTTAGGAACGCAGGCTGCCGGTTACATCGGTAAGGTCCAGGGGCCGCCGGACGGGTGAGTATATCCATATTTTTTATTTTAATTCTTTATTTTTTACATGAATATGGATCCCAGGGCCTGAAGGAGAGTTTCCTCTCCTTCAGACCCTGGGCACCATAAGGGATACCTTCCGATACTTGGTGTCCCATTGACTTGTATTGGTATCGGGTATCGGTATCGGCGATATCCGATATTTTTCGGGTATCGGCCGATACTATCCGATACCGATACTTTCAAGTATCGGAAGGTATCGCTCAACACTAGCTGAGAGTCGTCACTTCCAGACCAGATTGATTATTAAATGTGTTTTGGTAAACGGCCAAAACTTGTGTCACTGTCCAAATGTTCCTGGACCGAATGCTAAAGGAGGTGACAAGAACCCTCAGAAGTCTGAGCCTCTATTGTTGATTGTCATGAGAAGGAGATTATAATTACCAGTAAGTTAATCTGATATAACATCAACAACCTGTGACATGCGACCAACCTAAACACGCTGTGAGCCAAGGCTTTGTGTCATTTTTGTTTATTTTTACTTTTTACCGATTGGTTGTCTGCTTAATTGTTTTTTTTTTAGTGTTTCCCATCTACTAATAATGATGGGAATGTTTTCCAGATATGAAGAGTATTAACCCCTTAAGGATTTAATAGTTCGTAGAATAATGCACACAGTGATGTCACAGTACAGGAATAATGCGCTCAGTGATGTCACAGTACAGGGATAATACACACAGTGATGTCACACTACAAGGATAATGCACACCATGATGTCACAGTACAGGGATAATACACACAGTGATGTCACAGTACAGGGATAATACACACAGTGATGTCACAGTACAAGAATAATGTCACATTACAGGGAAAATACACAGTGATGTCACAGTACAGGGATAATGCACACAGTGATGTCACAGTACAAGCATAATGCACACAGTGATGTCACAGTACAGGGATAATGTACACAGTGATGTCACAGTACAGGGATAATGCACACAGTGATGTCACACTACAGGGATAATGCACACAGTGATGTCACACCACAAGGATAATGCACACCGTGATGTCACAGTGCAGGCATAATACACACAGTGATGTCACAGTACAGAGATAATACACACAGTGATGTCACAATACAGGGAAAATACACAGTGATGTCACAGTACAGGGATAATGCACACAGTGATGTCACAGTACAGGGATAATGCACACAGTAATGTCACAGTACACGGATAATGCACACAGTGATGTCACAGTACAGGGATAATGCACACAGTGATGTCACCGTACAGGGATAATGCACACTGTGATGTCACAGTACAGGGATAATGCACACTGTGATGTCACAGTACAGGGATAATGCACACAGTGATGTCACAGTACAGCGTTAATGTACACAGTGATGTCACAGTACAGGGATAATACACACAGTGATGTCACAGTACAGTGATAATGCACAAGTACTCACTATGTCATCTAAGCCCCTTGTAATAACTGTGCCCCCAGTGCCCACAATACCAAGTGGGCCCCTCTCCGTGACTATGTGGGAAGCCGTCTGCACATTATGCCTTCTCCTGTGCTGTGTCTTAATATCTTTTCGTTCTATCCAGTATTTTCTACGATGTTTCGTGTTCTGTGTTTTGTGTGACTGCACTTATTTTGGAAGCAGGTAAAAAATTAATCAAATAAACCCAAAACAAAACAAGATAAAACCAGCAGCCTCCTGAGACACTGCAATAACTGCACAGTACGACTCCTCCTAGTGGTGACTGCGGACAGGATCTTATCATGTATCTCTGTATACAGGGAGCTCCCCCTAGTGGTGGCTGCAGACAGGATCTTATCATGTATCTCTGTATACAGGGAGCTCCCCCTAGTGGTGGCTGCAGACAGGATCGTATCATGTGTCTCTGTATACAGGGAGATCCCCCTAGTGGTGGCTGCAGACAGGATCTTATCATGTGTCTCTGTATACAGGGAGCTCCCCCTAGTGGTGGCTGCAGACAGGATCTTATCATGTATCTCTGTCTACAGGGAGCTCCCCCTAGTGGTGGCTGCAGACAGGATCGTATCATGTGTCTCTGTATACAGGGAGATCCCCCTAGTGGTGGCTGCAGACAGGATCTTATCATGTGTCTCTGTATACAGGGAGCTCCCCCTAGTGGTGGCTGCAGACAGGATCTTATCATGTATCTCTGTCTACAGGGAGCTCCCCCTAGTGGTGACTGCAGACAGGATCTTATCATGTATCTCTGTATACAGGGAGCTCCCCCTAGTGGTGGCTGCAGACAGTATCTTATCTTGTATCTCTGTATACAGGGAGCTCCCCCTAGTGGTGGCTGCAGACAGGATCTTATCTTGTATCTCTGTATACAGGAAGCTCCCCCTAGTGGTGGCTGCAGACAGGATCTTATCATGTATCTCTGTATACAGGGAGCTCCCCCTAGTGGTGACTGCAGACAGGATCTTATCATGTGTCTCTGTATACAGGGAGCTCCCCCTAGTGGTGGCTGCAGACAGGATCTTATCATGTATCTCTGTATACAGGGAGCTCCCCCTAGTGGTGACTGCAGACAGGATCTTATCATGTATCTCTGTATACAGGGAGCTCCCCCTAGTGGTGGCTGCAGACAGGATCTTATCATGTATCTCTGTATATAGGGAGCTCCCCCTAGTGGTGGCTGCAGACAGGATCTTATCATGTATCTCTGTATACAGGGAGCTCCCCCTAGTGGTGGCTGCAGACAGGATCTTATCATGTATCTCTGTATACAGGAAGCTCCCCCTAGTGGTGGCTGCAGACAGGATCTTATCATGTATCTCTGTATACAGGAAGCTCCCCCTAGTGGTGGCTGCAGACAGGATCTTATCATGTATCTCTGTACACAGGGAGCTCCCCCTAGTGGTGGCTGCAGACAGGATCTTATCATGTATCTCTGTATACAGGGAGCTCCCCCTAGTGGTGGCTGCAGACAGGATCTTATCATGTATCTCTGTATACAGGGAGCTCCCCCTAGTGGTGGTTGCAGACAGTATCTTATCTTGTATCTCTGTATACAGGGAGCTCCCCCTAGTGGTGGCTGCAGACAGGATCTTATCTTGTATCTCTGTATACAGGAAGCTCCCCCTAGTGGTGGCTGCAGACAGGATCTTATCATGTATCTCTGTATACAGGGAGCTCCCCCTAGTGGTGGCTGCAGACAGGAGCTTATCATGTATCTCGGTATACAGGGAGCTCCCCCTAGTGGTGGCTGCAGACAGGATCTTATCATGTATCTCTGTATACAGGGAGCTCCCCCTAGTGGTGACTGCAGACAGGATCTTACCATGTGTCTCTGTATACAGGGAGCTCCCCCTAGTGGTGACTGCAGACAGGATCTTATCATGTGTCTCTGTATACAGGGAGCTCCCCCTAGTGGTGGCTGCAGACAGGATCTTATCATGTATCTCTGTATACAGGGAGCTCCCCCTAGTGGTGGCTGCAGACATGACCTTATCATGTATCTCTGTATACAGGGAGCTCCCCCTAGTGGTGGCTGCAGACAGAATCTTATCATGTATCTCTGTATACAGGGAGCTCCCCCTAGTGGTGGCTACAGACAGGATCTTATCATGTATCTCTGTATACAGGGAGCTCCCCCTAGTGGTGGCTGCAGACATGACCTTATCATGTATCTCTGTATACAGGGAGCTCCCCCTAGTGGTGGCTGCAGACAGAATCTTATCATGTATCTCTGTATACAGGGAGCTCCCCCTAGTGGTGGCTGCAGACATGACCTTATCATGTATCTCTGTATACAGGGAGCTCCCCCTAGTGGTGGTTGCAGACAGTATCTTATCTTGTATCTCTGTATACAGGGAGCTCCCCCTAGTGGTGGCTGCAGACAGGATCTTATCTTGTATCTCTGTATACAGGAAGCTCCCCCTAGTGGTGGCTGCAGACAGGATCTTATCATGTATCTCTGTATACAGGGAGCTCCCCCTAGTGGTGACTGCAGACAGGATCTTATCTTGTATCTCTGTATACAGGGAGCTCCCCCTAGTGGTGACTGCAGACAGGATCTTATCATGTATCTCTGTATACAGGGAGCTCCCCCTAGTGGTGACTGCAGACAGGATCTTATCATGTGTCTCTGTATACAGGGAGCTCCCCCTAGTGGTGGCTGCAGACAGGATCTTATCATGTATCTCTGTATACAGGGAGCTCCCCCTAGTGGTGGCTGCAGACAGGATCTTATCATGTATCTCTGTATATAGGGAGCTCCCCCTAGTGGTGGCTGCAGACAGGATCTTATCATGTGTCTCTGTATACAGGGAGCTCCCCCTAGTGGTGGCTGCAGACAGGATCTTTTAGGCTCATGTGGGAAAATGTTGTAAAATAAAAATATAAGTGTTATTTATTTTTAGAAAACGTAAAGTGAATTAACAAAAAAGAAATTTAAATTCCTTCAGTAACTGATCACTTTCTGTCACCTCCATCATCAGTTTCTAGTGACTGTCCATCGCCTCCATCATCAGTATCTGGCGACCGCCCGCTACCTCCATCACTCCTTCTCGTCATCTGTACACAGTTCTTGAAGGATCTCGGACGCCTCCTGATGGTGTGACGTGATGGGGAAGTATCTGTGGTTAGTTCTCCGACATGTTTGGCGTAACCTCCTGCCGAGTTGCGCTTTCTGCAGTTGTATCCAGAAGACATTTCTACTGGAGTTTATGTCCCAATGTTTCTATGTGTAAGATTTGTTTGTTGACAGTGAATGTGGATGACCCAGTTTACACCCAAAAAACTAGATATCTGACGTGATCCAACACTTCTCACAGCTGAGGGTTTGCTACTTTTGTTTCCAGTGTAAACTATCCCGTGTTAGGGCAACAGTACGATTGTATATATATATATATATATATATATATATATATATATATATATATATAATACATTATCCCCTGCACTGATACATTGTAACAAACACAGGAGAGAACGTCGTGCTGATGATAACATAGAAAGAATGCAGCTGTAACAAACCCTCAGCTGTGTAAAATCTTAGGTCAGGACTGGCTATAAATAAGAATGTGGCTGCAGTCAGAAATCTTGGTATAAATTAGAACTATGGTCTGATCAATTCTATGTTCATGTCCCTTTAAGTAGCCAGTAATGTTTTGATACAATGTAACAGTTATTTGTTTTCATTTTAAACTTCTAGTTCCATTCCGAATAGATTTAAAGGGCCGGTGCACCAGGAATAGTTTTTTCTAGCACATCCTTTCCACTGAGTGGTCAATGGGGGAAACTTCTATTAATTTCCTTTTGCCTCCAATTATTATTATCCCATTCCCCAGGGGTCTTTATTGCTGACTCTTGCCCACGACCTTGGCTATATACGAGGGAAACAGTCCGCAAGGTGCTGCCGTCCTACCTGCTGACCCTTATCGGAGCTCGTAAGATTTCGGAGATTATTTTACGAAGAACATTGTTTTGTGTTTTTGCCAATCTGAGGCACAGAGTCGCTCCGCACCTGACACCTCCCTCCATACAACCAGCCTGGGAGGTGTCAGATAAAGGGAAGTCGTCCAACATCTGGGATCTGCGCTCACATCACGCAGTGATCTCGGCGTGGACACGACCCACTGGATCAATGACAGGAACCATAGATCAGGTAGGATTCTATCTGCACGCACCGATGTAGCAGAGCTGAAGGCGTCATTGAATTGCTGCTTCTTTTGTGACCTGAGTGAAGAGAAAATCTGGAGAAAAGGACTAAGTCACTTCCCCTCCACCTGACAAACTCAGCTCTGCTACATCTGGAGAAAATCCCTTCCTTTATCCTGACAGCTCTGCTATTTATCTGAAAAAACTGACTAACACCATTACGACTCTCGGCAAAGTCGGCTCTCGGCAAAGTCACCTCTGCTAGATCTGACAAACTCGGCTCTGCTGCATTCCTTCAGTCCACATCTACATTCACCATCCATATGGATAAATAATACTGCGATGTATCCTCCACACAACACGGTCATTCATTGCCTAAATAATACTGCCATACAATGTATAAATATATAATAATGCCGTATCTACATTCACCATCCATATAAATAATACTGCCATACAATGTATAAATAATGCCGTATCTACATTCACCATCCATATAAATAATACTGCCATACAATGTATAAATAATGCCGTATCTACATTCACCCTCCATATAAATAATACTGCCATACAATGTATAAATAATGCCGTATCTACATTCACCCTCCATATAAATAATACTGCCATACAATGTATAAATAATGCCGTATCTACATTCACCCTCCATATAAATAATACTGCCATACAATGTATAAATAATGCCGTATCTACATTCACCCTCCATATAAATAATACTGCCATACAATGTATAAATAATGCCGTATCTACATTCACCCTCCATATAAATAATACTGTCATACAATGTATAAATAATGCCGTATCTACATTCACCCTCCATATAAATAATACTGCCATACAATGTATAAATAATGCCGTATCTACATTCACCCTCCATATAAATAATACTGTCATACAATGTATAAATAATGCCGTATCTACATTCACCCTCCATATAAATAATACTGCCATACAATGTATAAATAATGCCGTACCTACATTCGCCATCCATATGGATAAATAAGACTGTGGAGACCTGGGTGCCTTAACCAGTGCCTTCCCCCCTCCCATCAATCCCGTAATGAAACACACACAGTCCTAGGTGGGTTGAACAGGTCGGTCACAGTTTATTAATTAAATAAGCAGAGAAAGGCAATTACATTTCGTAACGGGCTGCTCGCGCCGAGCTCCTGTCCTTGATCGACAGGGAAATTGGCCCAACAAGCGGTTACGACCTTTGCCCTCCTCCACTTCTTCCGCCACGGTGGATCCCGTGTATTACCTACACGGGACTCCGACCCCACCCATCAATGTTAGGGCCTGTTCAACCCCATCCTGTAAACCAGACAGAAAAATATCGAGGCCAATGTCCGTCAGGTGAACTCCATCCGGTCTTAATAGTGGCGTGTTATCCCCTTGCAGCTGGCGATGACGAATTACGATACCGCCTGTTTCTCTAATAAATTTTCCAATCTGAGCATTGAATTTCCTTCTTGTCCGCTCTATGGCTCTTTTATCTCTTGCGCCTCGCCAGACGGCCCGTGGTGTTATATCCGACCACACCAGACTGATGTTCCTGAATAAACAGCTGAACCGTTCCATATCCGTTGTCATCCATTTATACAGCTCGGCCACCTTTTGCTTGCCTAGGTCATTGCCACCCGCGTGCAGCACCATTATCACCGGGCGTTCCGCCCTCCTCGCTATGCCAACCATCTCTTTGAACACTTGTTTCCACTGGAGGCCTCTGATACCCTCCAGTAAACTTCTAGTCCCGGGAGGCCAAGACTTGTTCCTCCCGGCCGCAGTTTGGCCCTCTTTTCGGTCCAGTATACATAGGAATGTCCTACAACCCAAACTTCAACCCCTGTAAGAGACAACACATGTTAATTCAGCAAATCAGGTCTTATATATCTAGCAAAGCATGCGGATTTCCAACGACCAACCTCTACAGCCTGACCCCTGATACCCCTGTGCAAGCGTCAGTGCTGTGCCTGCCGAGGGTAGCATGGAGGTTAGGCCTGGTGGCAAATCAGCGCGCTGCTCAGTCTGGTTTGACCGACCAGCGCGTTCCTGCCAGCCTTCTGGTTACCCCCTGCAGGCGACATATATGCGCCCGCAGGGAAGGTAATGGAGAACTGGTCAGCGCTGCTCTCTTCAGTGAAATGCGGTGACCGGAAGTGGGTGGGCGGGGACCGGAAGTAGGTTGGCAGAGCCTTCCTAGAGCACCGGACCAAGCCCAAGGGAGCCGGAAGCCGCCGGCAGCTACGAGGCGGCGAGGCCGCCCCTTCCCCGACCTGGAGCCGCTCCACGGCACGGGGTAGGCGTGCAGACCGCCTTCCCCCCCACGCAGCTGGAAGATTCGCCGGAGCAGTGGGGGAAAGAGGCGACGCCGCCCGCTGCCTGGCGTGGCCCGACGCCTCATCGACAAGGGAGACGCCAACGGTTCTCCGGCGGGTGCGGCGCCCGGCCCTCCCCCGCCGCCTCCGGGAGGCCGCCTTAACGACCGCGGCTGGGAGATCCTCAACCTGCTGCACGGCAGAGAGGGGCTCCTGCATGGGGGTCTGCACCTCTCCAACCTCCGGACCACACTGAACGTCCCCCAGCTGGGGAGCTGGTTAGCATCGGAGGTCAGCTAGCCACAAGGGGCACCGGGGGCGCGGGCGTGAAGGAGGACGAGCTCGACCTAGCCGGACCAGATAAGGGGATTGTGAGCAGGGGGTCGGGAGAGGGCACAGGAAGTTGAGCCTTGATGCCGGTAAAAAGGGGCTGAAGCCAGCGCTCACCTTCAGGTGCCACTCTCCTCTGCAGGGCCTCAACCAGGGGATCCGACATCACTGCAGTGACCAAGACAAAAGCTTCCAGGAGTCCGCCGGGAGGAAAAGAGGAATTTCCCGGCCGGACACCTGGATTTAACCCCTGTAGGAGTGTCCGTAGGACCCCTCCCCTCCAGCGACCACTGGCCGGCTGGGGGCCTCCTAATTAGTGCATCACCAAGGAGAGTGATGCTAGGGGGGAACTGGGCACTGACATCATTTTAATGTTGCTCTCTCTGTGTGCTCCCCAGTCAGAAGCACGCACTTAATACAGTACCGCGCCTGCCATACTGCAACATATCCTCCACACAAGACCGTCATTCATTGCCTAAATAATACTGCCATACAATGCATAAATAACACTGGTCAACAGCATTTTTGGTGCCAAAGATATTTCATCGAATTTAGGGTATTTTTGGGGTGCTGATTCTGAATATGTCATCAGTTTTGCCAGATTGGCTCAAGTTTTTGAGATTTTTGGTATCTTATTTATAGCACTTGTTGGTAAATGCGACGCATCATCTCATTAATTTCTTTGGATTAGTACTTGAACTGAGCAGTTCTCAATATAGTTTTGTGTTAATTAGTGTTCTAAAAGTTTGTTCATAGCTTGATTTTTGCACTAACTTTATGTTGTTGTCTGTTTTCCAGTGAAAAGCATGAACTCATCAAGAAGAAGTTGTCTTAACGATCCAGACTCATTCTGTTACATTTGTGGTGAATACACACTGCCAAAACATAGAAGAAACATAACAGACTTCGTAAAAAAAGTGTATTTTGCCTATTTTGGGGTTATGCTTGGGGACCAAGACAAGTTTTGGGCACCACACATAGTGTGCAAAGCATGTATCGAATTATTACGAAAATGGAGCAAAGGACAAAGAAAAAGCTTCAAATTTGGTGTTCCAATGGTGTGGAGAGAGCCAAAAAATCATCATGATAACTGTTATTTATGGTAAACACAGGTACAGGCACATCTTCACAATGAGGGACAGGCCTTCTTGCAGATTCCATGTTACTCCCATTTTCGTTTCTTATGCTTATTGAATCCTTGCACTTGCACTGCACAGAAATAACAGTCATCATGATGATTTTTTGGCTCTCTCCACACCATTGGAACACCAAATTTGAAGCTTTTTCTTTGTCCTTTGCTCCATTTTCGTAATAATTCGATACATGCTTTGCACACTATGTGTGGTGCCCAAAACTTGTCTTGGTCCCCAAGCATAACCCCAAAATAGGCAAAATACACTTTTTTTACGAAGTCTGTTATGTTTCTTCTATGTTTTGGCAGTGTGTATTCACCACAAATGTAACAGAATGAGTCTGGATCGTTAAGACAACTTCTTCTTGATGAGTTCATGCTTTTCACTGGAAAACAGACAACAACATAAAGTTAGTGCAAAAATCAAGCTATGAACAAACTTTTAGAACACTAATTAACACAAAACTATATTGAGAACTGCTCAGTTCAAGTACTAATCCAAAGAAATTAATGAGATGATGCGTCGCATTTACCAACAAGTGCTATAAATAAGATACCACAAATGTCAAAAACTTGAGCCAATCTGGCAAAACTGATGACATATTCAGAATCAGCACCCCAAAAATACCCCAAATTCATTAAAATATTTTGGACACCAGAAAAAAAAAATTTTTTTGTTGACCTGTGTAATATATATTGCAATATTCACGGCGCTAAGATTGTATTTTGTGAATGACAAAAAGTAAGGTGTACTCACTTTTGTATTAGAGGAAGTTGAAGATTATTCATAGAGCCATAGGAGGGTGGAATGTCCAGTAGTAGAAGATAATGAAGTGAGACGGTAGTTAATGCCCTGTGTCAACATGGATATAATAACGAGCAGACTAGTTATGTAAGTTATGAGGGTTGCTGTAGGGGTGAATGTCTCTGACTGTGTACGAAGCATACCACAGCTTCCTCCCCTGCCCAGGTGCTGTGGTATGTTCTGTACACGGTCAGACACAGGGGTGAGTGTGTCTGACTGTGTACGGAGCATACCACATCTCCTGGGCAGGGGAGGAAGCAAAAGACAATACTGACATTACAGAAGGGGATCACAGAGGATTCATTTTGTGAGGTAAAATATTTCACTGACTGTTTTTAAACAATATTTTACCTCACAAAATGTATCCTCTGCGATCTCCTGCTGTAATGTCAGTATTGTCTTTTGCTTCCTCCCTTGCCCAGGAGATGTGGTATGTTCTGTACATGGTCAGACACAGGGGTGAGTGTGTCTGACCGTTTATGGAGCATGCCACATCTCCTGGGCAGGGGAGGAAGCAAAAGACAATACTGACATTACAGAAGGGGATCACAGAGGATTCATTTTGTGAGGTAAATTATTTCACTGACTGTTTTTAAACAATATTTTACCTCTCAAAATGTATCCTCTGCGATCTCCTGCTGTAATGTCAGTATTGTGTTTTGCTTCCTCCCTTGCCCAGGTGCTGTATGTTCTGTACACGGTCAGACACAGGGGTGAGTGTGTCTGACCGTGTATGGAGCATACCACATCTCCTGGGCAGGGGAGGTAGCAAAATACAATACTGACATTACAGCAGGGGATCTTCTGTACTTGGTCAGCACATGGGGTAGACAGATCAAAGAAGAAAGCACAGACGGGAGAAGTCAGCACATGGCCAAAGAGAGAGTGGATAGGTGCGTGAGCACATGGAGGGGAGGGATTCTCAACGCTGTAAAGCCTGCCCCCATCGCGACATTACTGCCCTCCCGATGCGATAGCATCCGGCCTCCATCTATTGTCCATATATTTATAATTTTAAACGTCCATTATAAAATAACTGGTTTTATTACGAATTTCCTTTGCTTCTTTCCCTCTTTGAACGTCTAAAATACACAGTAGATATGTCAGGAGGATTTACACACATGGTCAAAATTGTTGGTCCCCCTCGTTCAATGACAGAAAACCCCACAATGGTCACAGAAATAACTTGAATCTGACGAAAGTAATAATAAAAACATCTATGAAAATGAACAAGTGAAAGTCAGACGTTGCTTTTCAGCCTTGCTTCCACAGAATTAAAAAAATAAACCTCATGAAATCGGCCAGGACAGAAATGATGGGACCTTAACGTAAAATTTTATTGCACGACCTTTGGAGGCAATCACTGCAATCACACGATTCCTGTAACTGTCAGTGAGACTTCTGCACCTGTCGACAGGTATTTTGGCCGCTCCTCAAGAGCAAACTGCTCCAGTTGTCTCGTGTTTAAAGCTCGCCTTTTGTTTCAGCTCTTTCCAAAGATGCTCAATAGGATTTAGGTCAGGACTTATAGAAGGCCACTTCACAATAGTCCAATGTTTTCCTCTAACCATTCTTGGGTGTTTTTAGCTGTGTTTTGGGTCATTATCCTGTTACAAGACCCATGACCTGCGACTGAGACAAAGCTTTCTGACACCGGTCAGCATATTTCTCTCTAGAATCCCTTGATAGTCTTGAAATTTCATTGTACCCTGCACAGATTCAAGACACCCTGTGCCAGATGCAGCAAAGCAGCCCCAGAACATAACAGAGCCTCCTCCATGCTTCACAGTAGGGACAGTGTTCTTTTCTTGATATGCTTCATTTTTCCAGCTGTGAACATAGAGCTGATGTGCTGTTAAATATGCTTATTTTGAACATTTATTTAATCAGGACTATTCACCAGGTGCGTTACTCTTAAAGAAAAGATGTCATGATATTTTCATAAAAAATGTAGTGGTTTATTGAATTGTCCACAGAAAAACCACATTGCAGCAAAACATAAAAATAAATGAAATAGTTACGAACAGATTGTCCATTTGTTCCTATCAGCGCTTGTTCTTCTTCGTTCGTTGGCGTAGAAGTCATATTTCTTTCATGGAGTAGAATCATGGCTACCAACTGTTCATTCCTTGTGTGACTTGTCTGATGTCCATGGAGAATGATGCTGAAGGCAGGAGGTGACAGCCCCCATGTGACCAACCCCCACCCTCCTAAGAGACATAATATATATATGTCCCACAGACCACATGTCCTCTCTATATGGTGTTAACTTATACTCTGAGCTATATATACATAAATAGCTTTTGTAATGTCAGCGAGAGGCAATGTGTTCAGTACAGAATTGAGAATATGAATAATTCAATTAATAATTAATATTTAACAATTCCCCCTTTTGAGGGTGACAGACATTGATTGGAACCCTCAAAGTAAACTATATTAATAAGATCTTCTTTCTTCTTTTCTTCTTCTTTGGCAAAATAATTTAATGTTCATAATAACATAAATAAAATAATAATATTGTTATACGTACTCAATAACATAATGATATGTAAATTAATGTTATGGTAAACCGCGACTAATATTCATATAAAATATATAATGATACTTCCCTATACATAATTGAAGCATCTCAGGTCTGATGTCATCTGGTCTTCATCTTGATGTCTTCTTGGTTCTTTTAAAACAATCTTTATTATAATTATTTTGAAATAGATGATAGCATGTAGATTTTGTAGAGACTGTGTGTCATGTGTCAATCAAAGTCCATAAGTTCAAATGTTGATAAGAAAACGAAGTTCATAGATGAAATGTAGCTTTAATATCTGTGCAGTGTCACCTGGACACACCTGGACTTTCATTGGCTCGCCTTGGAAATCATCTGGAATCCTTCCATATCAGCTGCACTGGTCTTGGAACATGTGTGACATCTTTGGTCAGCACAGCAAGGGTTACATTGACTCTTCCCTGCTAATCATAGCACCATAACCAGTCCTTAGAGCACAGGACACATGTCAGGGTTGTAGCATCCTGACAATTACCTGATTGTTCACCAGCTTTCATGGAAGTCTTATAGTTGATAGGAAACCACTGGAACATGATAAAACGTAATAACACAGTTCATCTTAGCATCATAGGATCATCGTCCTCTCCAATTGTGGTTGTCAGTTTAGATACTGTGCTCATAGTTGTCAGTGATGGATACTGCAGTTATGGTTGTCAGTGATGGATGCTGCAGTTGTGATTGTCAGTGGTGACATGAATTGTATTTGACAGTCTATTATTACTCAGAAATCATAGCATTGTTACCTTGTGGAACTTCTGGATAACCGCTTTTTCATCTTGCAACTTTTAAGAATCAATTGAATTTAGAAATATGAAAAGTTTTTATTAATGTAACTTCAGTATCTTGATTGAAGTCTTCATTCCCTATTCTATACCAAATCTGGTAATTTTCCTAACCTATAATATCACAGCATACCATAGTAATCAATAATATCCATATAATTATTAAATGATATTAATATGGAATTTATATTTGGAAAAATAAAATAATACATTATTAACCATATTCTTCATGTGATAGGACATTTTTATGTCATAGGTGTAATTTCTTTTTGAACCCATATATGTCAGTGTGTTTTTTTATGTAACAAGCATTTCCATCTTTATTACTAAAACTTTATTAATAAACTATATTTATTAGACCAATAATATGTAAGAATGTATAGCCATGAGCCAAAATAAGAATATATATGAATGAGTGAAAGAATTGTTGTATTTAACTCAGAATTGAAACATTTTTCTTATAATGAAACCATATGATCACTATATTTAATGAAGCAATATTCTTGTACTAGACATTACTTTATTAAATATTCATGCTTTCTTCTTGAGATAAAAAATTAAAATTAAGAAAAATGAAATAAGAAAAAATGAAAAATAAAAATGAGAATAAAAATAAAAATAAGGCCTTATATGTTGATGATAAATGCAGAGGTTATGTCTCAAAAACACATTCCCTTTAATATTTCCATTATCTAGATGTTGTCATAACCTTGGATTACCAAAATATTGAAATTATGCAACTTTGCATATAATACCCTTCATTAGAGAAAAAAATGACTTTTATAATACTTAACGTTATTACACCCAATAGTACCTTATTAATATTTCTTCTTTATTAAAATGTGTGAAAAAGAGGTATTGATGAAATGTGATGGTGTAATCAGGATCAAAAACACATTTTAACACCCTTATTACCAAAAATTATTATTTTATGAAAAAATTCATATGTAAAAAACAAAAATTAAAAATAATTATATTGTATAACCATTTTAATGTATAACCATTAAAAAAACACTGAATATCATAAAATTATCTTTTGGAAAAATTATTCTAAATGTAGATTTTCTTGATAAACCATATTGATGTGTGATTGCACTTATTCACTATTAACTAAATCAAAAAATAATAATTACTAAAGAAATATAGAAATATATGTTGAGTAAATAATATTTCATAGAATACCATGAGGCCTCTCTCATACTGCACATACACATTCCACGTTATTCACTCTTACGTTACGTTCACTGCACCATGCAGTGAAAAAAAAAATATTAGTACCATGCAAAGGAAAAAAAAACAAGTTTTAGATTGTTACAGGAAAAAATCACAGTACGCAAATTTTAGATTGTTAGTTGTCTTTTTTTCTCTTAAGTGTTAAATATATAAAATCATGCAGTTATTAGAACTTCCTGTGTAAATAAAGACATAAATCCACGTAAGAGGTTTTTTTTTTTTGTGATCAATTCCTGTTTTGAAATGAAAATTTTAAGGAAAAATAAAAGATAAAGATTAATTTCATATTTAAAAAAAAATTATTAAAATATCTTATACATAGGTATATATTTAATATATGTATTTAATGTAGTTCTAAATATTATTACTGGAGTAAATTTTAATTATTTCACTATACATATAAAAATACAGTTAATATAATCTCTACTTATACAAATATGCTACAGTATTTACTGTATACTATATGAATATAATATTTACATATTCATAAATAATACATTGTATAACTCCTTTACACATCATATAATATAATTACATTTTTAGCAAATTCCTAAACCAAAATTTATCTGTCGATAATTTGTTGAAAACCTCTATTCAAAATTGCCATTTTTAGACCTATGGATTCTTTGAAGAGCTGTGATAATGGAGTGTTCAGCTCACCCCCTATACTCACCTGTTTCTGTCTGTCAATTTCCGCCATCTTTACAGACAGATCTGAACCTTCAGCTTTTAACCCTTTCAGAGCAGCTTCAGTGGAGGACTCCTCAATCATTTGATAGGGTTTATAACAAATATGTAATTTTCTTCGCGCTTCATAGATGTGATTTTGGGAATAACTCAGATTTGGAAATTTTGATTTTGGCTTCTGATAAGATTTATTTATGTCTGTTTTCAAAAACTTAGTATAATTTATTTTCCTTTCAAAATTCTCATGTTTTCTAGAAAAATCAAGGGATTGCGCACATTCAAATAAAGAATCTTTTTGTGACGCAATAACACGAGATGCAGAATTTAGGAATCCAAATTTGTTTACAAAACAATTTATCATTGATTGTTTACTGAAATTTGTAATGACAGTTTTGTACAACCTTTCAAATATGGACATGAATGTAAAAGTACATTCTTTCCGGCCAATCCTTAATTTTAGAAGAATATCAATATCTGGATAATTTTCTTTTAATCCACAGAATGTCAAAATTTTTAATCTTTCTACATCAGTCATTTCTTCATGGAACTCATCATCATTCTGCATTTTTAATGAGAACCTTTTGGAAAAAGTTACTGGAATCCACATTTTAAACAACTGATTTTTCCCCTCATTAGTCAAATTAAAGTTATCAGCAAAACTCTCAAAAATCTCTGAATTTCTGCACACATGGATTTTTTCATCATATGCAGGAATGATTTTGCATAATTTTAACAAGATTTTTCTAGATTTAGTTTGAAGGAGTTGTTGGGACTCTGAGTCGTCTTCTATTTTTAGTGGCCCTTGTACATCTGTTCCTTGTACATCATCTTTGTCAGTTGTCATGTCTACGTTTCCTCCATCTTGTTTTCCATCATGAGACACAAGGTCACCTTGAGTGGCCATTACAGACACGGGTGTCACATCTTGTTCACTCTCCACATTACAGACAATCTTGGGAACATCAGTAATATCATCTGATACTATTTTTACATGGTCATTTTTGCATTTCTCTGAAATGAACTTGTGAAGATAAATTTTTCTCTGGATATTAGCTTAGAATCTATCTTTAGATTTTCTATTTTGCATTCTGCATATAGGCTAAGCCAAAATATTTCTACGTTTTTAGGCTTTTCACCTAGACATAAAAATTCCAGCTGACTTGACTTAGCATATGAATTAATTAAATCCATGTTTCTTACCTTGAAATATCTCAGCTCGTAGTTCCTTTGTTGGACAACGCTGGGCTCTGGTCATCAGCACGTCTGTCTTCAGCACGTCTGTATTCAGCACGTCTGGCACTTGTAGTACTCCTACTACTTGTCAATCCACGTTTTCTGCAGCTGTGCTCCAGGTGCGCCGAACGTCTGTGGAGAAAATCTAATCTACCCGAAGATTTCATCCATTATAAGTTCATGCTAAAAACATACAACTCTGCCCTTCACCTCTCCAAACAAACCTATTTCAACACCCTCATCACCTCGCTGTCCAATAACCCTAAACGTCTCTTTGACACTTTCCAGTCCCTACTCAACCCAAGAGAGCAGGCCCCAACCACAGATCTCCACGCTGACGATCTGGCCAATTACTTCAAAGAAAAAATTGACCACATTCGACAGGAAATCATCTCCCAATCTCTTCATACCAGGCACTGTCCTCCCTCCCCCACTGCATCTAGTTCACTCTCTGACTTTGAACCAGTTACAGAAGAAGAAGTAATCAGGCTCCTTGCATCTTCTCGCCCAACCACTTGCACCACTGTTATGGATCTCAATGGCAAGAGAACATAGCCCAGCAAACATGAGTACTAGCTCTTGGAAGGATGGAAACTAAACTGACCATGAACTAAACCTGCCGCACAACTAACAGTAGCCGGGTAGCGTTGCCTACGTTTTTATCCCTAGACGCCCAGCGCCGGCCGGAGGACTAACTAATCCTGGCAGAGGAAAATATAGTCCTGGCTCACCTCTAGAGAAATTTCCCCGATAGGCAGACAGAGGCCCCCACATATATTGGCGGTGATTTTAGATGAAATGACAAACGTAGTATGAAAATAGGTTTAGCAAAATTGAGGACCGCTTACTAGATAGCAGGAAGACAGAAAGGGCACTTTCATGGTCAGCTGGAAACCCTATCAAAATACCATCCTGAAATTACTTTAAGACTCTAGTATTAACTCATAACATCAGAGTGGCAATTTCAGATCACAAGAGCTTTCCAGACACAGAAACGAAACTACAGCTGTGAACTGGAACAAAATGCAAAAACAAACGAGGACTAAAGTCCAACTTACCTGGGAGTTGTCTAGCAGCAGGAACATGCACAGAAAGGCTTCTGATTACAATGTTGACCGGCATGGAAGTGACAGAGGAGCAAGGTTAAATAGCGACTCCCACATCCTGATGGAAACAGGTGAACAGAGGGGATGATGCACACCAGTTCAATTCCACCAGTGGCCACCGGGGGAGCCCAAAATCCAATTTCACAACAGTACCCCCCCTCAAGGAGGGGGCACCGAACCCTCACCAGAACCACCAGGGCGATCAGGATGAGCCCTATGAAAGGCACGGACCAGATCGGAGGCATGAACATCAGAGGCAGTCACCCAAGAATTATCCTCCTGACCGTATCCCTTCCATTTGACCAGATACTGGAGTTTCCGTCTGGAAACACGGGAGTCCAAGATTTTTTCCACAACGTACTCCAACTCGCCCTCAACCAACACCGGAGCAGGAGGCTCAACGGAAGGCACAACCGGTACCTCATACCTGCGCAACAATGACCGATGAAAAACATTATGAATAGAAAAAGATGCAGGGAGGTCCAAACGGAAGGACACAGGGTTAAGAATCTCCAATATCTTGTACGGGCCGATGAACCGAGGCTTAAACTTAGGAGAAGAAACCCTCATAGGGACAAAACGAGAAGACAACCACACCAAGTCCCCAACACAAAGCCGAGGACCAACCCGACGCCGGCGGTTGGCAAAAAGCTGAGTCTTCTCCTGGGACAACTTCAAATTGTCCACTACCTGCCCCCAAATCTGATGCAACCTCTCCACCGCAGCATCCACTCCAGGACAATCCGAAGATTCCACCTGACCAGAAGAAAATCGAGGATGAAACCCCGAATTACAGAAAAAAGGAGACACCAAGGTGGCAGAGCTGGCCCGATTATTGAGGGCAAACTCCGCTAAAGGCAAAAAAGCAACCCAATCATCCTGATCTGCAGACACAAAACACCTCAAATATGTCTCCAAGGTCTGATTCGTCCGCTCGGTCTGGCCATTTGTCTGAGGATGGAAAGCAGACGAGAAAGACAAATCTATGCCCATCCTAGCACAGAATGCTCGCCAAAATCTAGACACGAATTGGGTTCCTCTGTCAGAAACGATATTCTCCGGAATACCATGCAAACGGACCACATTTTGAAAAAACAGAGGAACCAACTCGGAAGAAGAAGGCAACTTAGGCAGGGGAACCAAATGGACCATCTTAGAGAAACGGTCACACACCACCCAGATGACAGACATCTTCTGAGAAACAGGAAGATCTGAAATAAAATCCATCGAGATGTGCGTCCAGGGCCTCTTCGGGATAGGCAAGGGCAACAACAATCCACTAGCCCGAGAACAACAAGGCTTGGCCCGAGCACAAACGTCACAAGACTGCACAAAGCCTCGCACATCTCGAGACAGGGAAGGCCACCAGAAGGACCTTGCCACCAAATCCCTGGTACCAAAGATTCCAGGATGACCTGTCAACGCAGAAGAATGAACCTCAGAAATGACTTTACTGGTCCAATCATCAGGAACAAACAGTCTACCAGGTGGGCAACGATCAGGTCTATCCGCCTGAAACTCCTGCAAGGCCCGCCGCAGGTCTGGAGAAACGGCAGACAATATCACTCCATCCTTAAGGATACCTGTAGGTTCAGAGTTACCAGGGGAGTCAGGCTCAAAACTCCTAGAAAGGGCATCCGCCTTAACATTCTTAGAACCCGGCAGGTAGGACACCACAAAATTAAACCGAGAGAAAAACAACGACCAGCGCGCCTGTCTAGGATTCAGGCGTCTGGCGGACTCAAGATAAATTAGATTTTTGTGGTCAGTCAATACCACCACCTGATGTCTAGCCCCCTCAAGCCAATGACGCCACTCCTCAAAAGCCCACTTCATGGCCAAAAGCTCCCGATTCCCAACATCATAATTCCGCTCGGCGGGCGAAAATTTACGCGAGAAAAAGGCACAAGGTCTCATCACGGAACAATCGGAACTTCTCTGCGACAAAACTGCCCCAGCTCTGATTTCAGAAGCGTCGACCTCAACCTGAAAAGGAAGAGCAACATCAGGCTGACGCAACACAGGGGCGGAAGAAAAGCGGCGCTTAAGCTCCCGAAAGGCCTCCACAGCAGCAGGGGACCAATCAGCAACATCAGCACCCTTCTTAGTCAAATCAGTCAATGGTTTAACAACATCAGAAAAACCAGCAATAAATCGACGATAAAAGTTAGCAAAGCCCAAAAATTTCTGAAGACTCTTAAGAGAAGAGGGTTGCGTCCAATCACAAATAGCCTGAACCTTGACAGGATCCATCTCGATGGAAGAGGGGGAAAAAATATATCCCAAAAAGGAAATCTTTTGAACCCCAAAAACGCACTTAGAACCCTTCACACACAAGGAATTAGACTGCAAAACCTGAAAAACCCTCCTGACCTGCTGGACATGAGAGTCCCAGTCATCCGAAAAAATCAAAATATCATCCAGATACACAATCATAAATTTATCCAAATAATCACGGAAAATGTCATGCATAAAGGACTGAAAGACTGAAGGGGCATTTGAAAGACCAAAAGGCATCACCAAATACTCAAAGTGGCCCTCGGGCGTATTAAATGCGGTCTTCCACTCATCCCCCTGCTTAATTCGCACCAAATTATACGCCCCACGGAGATCTATCTTAGAGAACCACTTGGCCCCCTTTATGCGAGCAAACAAATCAGTCAGCAGTGGCAACGGATATTGATATTTAACCGTGATTTTATTCAAAAGCCGATAATCAATACACGGTCTCAAAAAGCCATCTTTCTTAGCCACAAAGAAAAAACCGGCTCCTAAGGGAGATGACGAAGGACGAATATGTCCCTTTTCCAAGGACTCCTTTATATATTCTCGCATAGCAGCATGTTCAGGCACAGACAGATTAAATAAACGACCCTTAGGGTATTTACTACCCGGAATCAAATCTATGGCACAATCGCACTCCCGGTGCGGAGGTAATGAACCAAGCTTAGGTTCTTCAAAAACGTCACGATATTCAGTCAAGAATTCAGGAATCTCAGAGGGAATAGATGATGAAATGGAAACCACAGGTACGTCCCCATGCGTCCCCTTACATCCCCAGCTTAACACAGACATAGCTTTCCAGTCAAGGACTGGGTTATGAGATTGCAGCCATGGCAATCCAAGCACCAACACATCATGTAGGTTATACAGCACAAGAAAGCGAATAATCTCCTGGTGATCCGGATTAATCCGCATAGTTACTTGTGTCCAGTATTGTGGTTTATTACTAGCCAATGGGGTGGAGTCAATCCCCTTCAGGGGTATAGGAGTTTCAAGAGGCTCCAAATCATACCCACAGCGTTTGGCAAAGGACCAATCCATAAGACTCAAAGCGGCACCAGAGTCGACATAGGCATCCGCGGTAATAGATGATAAAGAACAAATCAGGGTCACAGATAGAATAAACTTAGACTGTAAAGTGCCAATTGAAACAGACTTATCAAGCTTCTTAGTACGCTTAGAGCATGCTGATATAACATGAGTTGAATCACCGCAATAGAAGCACAACCCATTTTTTCGTCTTAAATTCTGCCGTTCACTTCTGGACAGAATTCTATCACATTGCATATTCTCTGGCGTCTTCTCAGTAGACACCGCCAAATGGTGCACAGGTTTGCGCTCCCGCAGACGCCTATCGATCTGGATAGCCATTGTCATGGACTCATTCAGACCCGCAGGCACAGGGAACCCCACCATAACATCCTTAATGGCATCAGAGAGACCCTCTCTGAAATTCGCCGCCAGGGCGCACTCATTCCACTGAGTAAGCACAGCCCATTTACGGAATTTCTGGCAGTATATTTCAGCTTCGTCTTGCCCCTGAGATAGGGACATCAAGGCCTTTTCCGCCTGAAGCTCTAACTGAGGTTCCTCATAAAGCAACCCCAAGGCCAGAAAAAACGCATCCACATTGAGCAACGCAGGATCCCCTGGAGCCAATGCAAAAGCCCAATCCTGAGGGTCGCCCCGGAGCAAGGAAATCACAATCCTGACCTGCTGAGCAGGATCTCCAGCAGAGCGAGATTTCAGGGACAAAAACAACTTGCAATTATTTTTGAAATTTTGAAAGCAAGATCTATTCCCCGAGAAAAATTCAGGCAAAGGAATTCTAGGTTCAGATATAGGAACATGAACAACAAAATCTTGTAAATTTTGAACTTTCGTGGTGAGATTATTCAAACCTGCAGCTAAACTCTGAATATCCATTTTAAACAGGTGAACACAGAGCCATTCCAGGATTAGAAGGAGAGAGAGAGAGAGAAAGGCTGCAATATAGGCAGACTTGCAAGAGATTCAATTACAAGCACACTCAGAACTGAAGGGAAGGGAAAAAAAAAAAAAAAAAAAAATCTTCAGCAGACTTCTCTTATCTCTCCTTTCTCTGTCAATTAATTTAACCCTTTTTGGCCGGTCAAACTGTTATGGTTCTCAATGGCAAGAGAACATAGCCCAGCAAACATGAGTACTAGCTCTTGGAAGGATGGAAACTAAACTGACCATGAACTAAACCTGCCGCACAACTAACAGTAGCCGGGTAGCGTTGCCTACGTTTTTATCCCTAGACGCCCAGCGCCGGCCGGAGGACTAACTAATCCTGGCAGAGGAAAATATAGTCCTGGCTCACCTCTAGAGAAATTTCCCCGATAGGCAGACAGAGGCCCCCACATATATTGGCGGTGATTTTAGATGAAATGACAAACGTAGTATGAAAATAGGTTTAGCAAAATTGAGGACCGCTTACTAGATAGCAGGAAGACAGAAAGGGCACTTTCATGGTCAGCTGAAAACCCTATCAAAATACCATCCTGAAATTACTTTAAGACTCTAGTATTAACTCATAACATCAGAGTGGCAATTTCAGATCACAAGAGCTTTCCAGACACAGAAACGAAACTACAGCTGTGAACTGGAACAAAATGCAAAAACAAACGAGGACTAAAGTCCAACTTAGCTGGGAGTTGTCTAGCAGCAGGAACATGCACAGAAAGGCTTCTGATTACAATGTTGACCGGCATGGAAGTGACAGAGGAGCAAGGTTAAATAGTGACTCCCACATCCTGATGGAAACAGGTGAACAGAGGGGATGATGCACACCAGTTCAATTCCACCAGTGGCCACCGGGGGAGCCCAAAATCCAATTTCACAACACACCAGTGACCCCATTTCGTCACATCTCCTCCAGTCCTTTTCCCCGGCTGTCACCGCTCACCTAACAAAAATATTCAACCTTTCTCTCACTTACGGTATTTTTCCATCCTCATTTAAGCATGCCATCATACATCCCTTACTTAAAAAACCCTCCCTCGACCAAAATTGTGCCGCTAATTATAGACCTGTCTTATCTGCTATCTCTCAGATAACTCTCTTCTCGACCCTCTTCAATCTGGCTTCCGCTCTTTACACTCTACTGAAACTGCCCTCACTAAAGTCTCTAATGACCTACTAACTACTAGGATCATATTCCTCGCCAACCGTTACACCGATGCCTCTACCTTGTGCCAGTCATTACACTGGCTACCCATCCAATCCAGAATCCAGTACAAAACTACTACCCTCATCCACAAAGCACTCCATGGCTCAGCACCACCCTACATCTCCTCTCTGGTCTCAGTCTACCAACCTACCCGTGCCCTCCGCTCCGCTACTGACCTCAGGTTAGCATCCTCAATAATCAGAACCTCCCACTCCCGTCTCCAAGACTTTACACGTGCTGCGCCGATTCTTTGGAATGCACTACCTAGGTTAATATGATTAATCCCCAATCCCCACAGTTTTAAACGTGCCCTAAAAGCTCATTTGTTCAGATTGGCCTACCTCCTCAACGCATTAACCTAACGATCCCTGTGTGGCCCATTCAAAAAAAATAAAAAATAAACAAAAACATAATCAGGTACCTTGCATCATGTTCTCATACACTTTATGCAGTTAATAGCCTCTGTGTCTGTACTGCTACATACCTAGGCTGTTAATTGGTTCATGCAGCTTTACATGAACACCCGAGCCTTACACTATGGCTGGTCCGAACAACGAAAGCAATTGTTACCGTCCACCTCTCGTGTCTCCCCTTTTCCTCATAGTTTGTAAACTTGCGAGCAGCAGGGCCCTCATTCCTCCTGGTATCTGTTTTGAACTGTGATTTCTGTTATGCTGTAATGTCTATTGTCTGTACAAGTCCCCTCTATAATTTGTAAAGCGCTGCGGAATATGTTGGCGCTATATACAGTAAATAAAATGATTATTATTATTATTATTACTAATCCATCTGGCACCTGTTAAGTCTCCTTACTCATAGGTTCTGTGAGATCTTTGTGACTTGAAGTTTTGTAGTAGAATTCTTGAAAACTTGCACAACATCTAGCGAAGCTCTCCTCTCTCCCCCCGTCTGGAAGGTGAAGGAAATCCACGCAAAAATAGCACAAAAAAATCAAAGCTGGCTGGCTTGGCCAATGTTAAATATGCTTATTTTGCACATTTATTTAATCAGGACTATTCACCGTTACTCTTAAAGAAAAAATGTCACGATATTTTCATAAAAAATATAGTGGTTTATTGAATTGTCCACAGAAAAACCACATTGCATCAAAAAATAAAAATAGATGAAATAGTTACGAACAGATTGTCCATTTGTTCCTATCAGCGCTTGTTCCTCTTCATTTCTGAGATGGAGTGGAAGTGATATTTCTTTCATGGAGTAGAATCATGGCTACCAGCTGTTCATTCTTTGTGTGACTTGTCTGACTTGTCTGACGTCCATGGAGAATGATGGTGAAGGCAGGAGGTGACAGCCCCCATGTGACCAACCCCCACCCTCCTAAGAGACATAATATATATATGTCCCACAGACCACGAGTCCTCTCTATATGGTGTTAACTTATACTCTGAGCTATATATACAGTACATAAATAGCTTTTGTAATGTCAGCGAGAGGCAATGTGTTCAGTACAGAATTGAGAATATGAATAATTCAATTAATAATTGATATTTAACATATGCCTTGCCAGAAAGTTCCATTTTTGTTTCATTTGTCCATAGGACATTCTCCCTGAAGCTTTGTTTTTTTACAACAGTGTCCTACTTGGTCGTCTCCCATGAAGTCCACATTGGCTCATACAATGACAGATGGTGCGATCTGACACTGATGTTCCTTGAGCTTGAAGTTCACCTTTAATCTGTTTAGAAGTCTTTCTGGCTCTTTTGTTATCATTCGTATTATCCATCTCTTCGATTTGTCACCAATGTTCCTCCTGCGGCCACATCCAGGGAGGTCGGCTACAGTCCATGGATCTTACATCTCTGAATAATATGTGCAACCGTAGTCACAGGAACATCAAGCTGCTTGGAGGTGGTCTTAGAACTTTTACCGTTAACATGTTTGTCTTCTTTCTAATCTCCTGAGACAACTCTTTCCTTCGCTTCCTCAGGTCCATGTTGAGTGTGATACACACCAAGTCACCACACAGCACAGTGAGGATCTGTAGCCCTATATACCGGCCACTCACTGATTCCAGGATTGTAGACACCTGTGGTGCCAGTTAGTGGTCTCATGGCCCTATCAGGCACCTGTCGCCTAGTACTAGTGATGTTACCATAACCACGCCCCCACTAACCACACCCACCGCTAACCTCGCCACCGGCCGGAGCTCACCACCAGCCCGCATCTCCGGTGGTATAGTAATTTATAGAATATAGGAGATTCACTTTTTGTATTGAAGAACTGAAATAAATTAACTTTTTGATGATATTCTAATTTTGTGAGAAGCACCTCTATTCCGTACAATAGTATGATTAAATAATACTGCAATATGTCCTCCAAACAGTACTGTTATTCATCGCCTACTGTAAGTAATGCTGCCATACAATGTATAAATAGTGCCACCATACAGTGCCCGCATAACACAGCTATCTAGTAACCTGCAATATTTCCATGCACTGTTCATATATTACTGTCATGCAATGCATAAATAATGCCGTCCATCCCCATCCATATATTCGTCACCTAATAGTGTAATTAACTGCCTAAATAATACCACAATAAATTCTCCACAAAACACTGACATTCATTTCCTAAATAATACAGCCATATAATGTATAAATAATACCGTCATATTGTTTCTACATAACCTTACTTTACAATATCCTGCAATATTTTGAAATAATACTGTCACACAATGAATAAATGACACCGCTCTGTCCAAATACGCCTAACATATATTTTCCACACCACTCACAAGTAACGCTACCATATAATGTATAAATAATGCCGCCATACAGTGACCACAGTGACCACATGCCCCTTGCTATATATTCTGCATACAATCATGTTATTAACTTCCTAAATAATACTGCCATATAATGTATAAACAATACTGCCATATAATGTATAAATAATACTGCCATATAATGTATAAATAATACTGCCACATAATGTATAAATAATACTGCCATACTCCACACAATACCGCCATTCATTGCCCAAATAACTCTTTGTGAATAGAATTAGCGCTGATGACAGCCGGTGTTTCAGGCTCAGACGTAGGCTGTATAGACGGACGAACTCTTCTAAGGTTCAAAGACAAATAATGCCGACACTATTGTCACAGACTACAACAGAGACGACGATGAGTTATAAACCCGGCCATTATAGATATTACACCATGATGGAGATACGATTGCACACGCGGCTCGTGCAGAAACATCAGCGCAAAACATAAAACCGCTGAAGTGATCAGACACCGATATCGCAGCCAATGGGAGCGACAAGACGAATATTACAGTTTGTTTTTTTTCAAATAAATTTCAAGAGCAACGATTGATGTAATACTGTTGATATTGGCAATAGTTAAAATAAGTCAGATGAAAAGATCAGTAGATGATTGAGTACGTGGATGTAGCTGAGCTAAGTATGTGGATGTAGCAGAGCAGAGTATGTGGATGTAGCAAAGCTGAGTATGTGGATGTAGCAGAGCAGAGTATGTGGATGTAGCTGAACAGAGTATGTGGATGTAGCAGAGCAGAGTATGTGGATGTAGCAGAGTATGGATGTAGCAGAGCAGAGTATGTGGATGTAGCAGAGTATGGATGTAGCAGAGCAGAGTATGTGGATATAACAGAGCAGAGTATGTGGATGTAGCAGAGTATGTGGATGTAGCAGAGCCTGTGGATGTAGCAGAGCAGAGTATGTGGATGTAGCAGAGCAGAGTATGTGGATGTAGCAGAGCATGTGGATGTAGCAGAGCAGAGTATGTGGATGTAGCAGAGCAGAGTATGTGGATGTAGCAGAGCAGAGTATGTGGATGTAACAGAGCAGAATATGTGGATGTGAGCAGAGCAGAGTATGTGGATGTAGCAGAGCAGAGTATGTGGATGTAGCAGAGCAGAATATGTGGATGTGAGCAGAGCATGTGGATGTAGCAGAGCAGAGTATGTGGATATAACAGAGCAGAGTATGTGGATGTAGCAGAGCACAGTGTGTGGATGTAGCAGAGCAGAGTACGTGGATATAACAGAGCAGAGTATGTGGATGTAGCAGAGCAGAGTATGTGGATGTAGCAGAGCAGAGTATGTGGATGTAGCAGAGCACAATGTGTGGATGTAGCAGAGCAGAGTATGTGGATATAACAGAGCAGAGTCTGTGGATGTAGCAGAGCATAGTATGTGGATGTAGCACAGCACAGTATGTGGATGTAGCAGAGCAGAGTATGTGGATGTAGCAGAGCACAGTATGTGGATGTAGCAGAGCACAGTATGTGGATGTAGCAGAGTATGTGGATGTAGCAGAGCAGAGTATGTGGATGTAGCAGAGCAGAGTATGTGGATGTAGCAGAGCAGAGTATGTGGATGTAGCAGAGCAGAGTATGTGGATATAACAGAGCAGAGTATGTGGATGTAGCAGAGCAGAGTATGTGGATGTAGCAGAGCAGAGTATGTGGATGTAGCAGAGCAGAGTATGTGGATGTAGCAGAGCAGAGTATGTGGATGTAGCAGAGCAGAGTATGTGGATGTAGCAGAGCATGTGGATGTAGCAGAGCAGAGTATGTGGATGTAGCAGAGCAGAGTATGTGGATGTCTCAGTGATATGCTCATTATATATATGCGATTCCTATTGGTGAAAGGTTAATGATAAAGTCGTTGGCAGTTTGGGGAATTTCACTTTGAAGCTGTGCAGCAAACTGATCTCCCCGGAGTCCTACGTTATACCGGGGTTTACTTTAAAGGGACAGCGCACCTGCCACCCATCCTCTCCCCATTTGCTCTCCCCGTGTCTCATGGGGACCATCCAGCTCCACACTAAATCCTTAAAGGAACAGTAGTGAAGGTCATTGGTACAATGTATGCGGTGCAGCGCCGCCAGATCAGGGGTTTTATAGGAGCCACAGGATTTAGGGATCTCTCCCAGAACCATCTACCCACCAACAAAGATTTTCTGTGTCAAGAACTTTCTAGAAACTTCAGATATGACATTTTCTTCTTCCTGCAGCCAAACCTGTTTCTCCTACAGTCCTGTGGTGGAATTTACTTGCTTCACCTGAAATCTCCTATTTGACGCCAGTTCAAGAATGTGATCACGACGCAGAAAGTTCCGGCCCCTCGTCATTAGATCATAGCCAAGAAATGTAGATTTAGATCTTTATCTAGATGCATCTCCTGAGTTATCTATTAACAGTTTATGGGGTGTCAACATTTTCCGCTTCTAATACTTATACCATTGAAAATGATATGCCCGAGCCAAAAAGTGGTCAAAGGCCAGATCGTGAAGATCTACCCCTAGGTGTATGTGGGGGGAGAGAGAATGGTAATTATGTCACTGACACTTTTAGGAAGTGGGTTTAGGTAAATGGAGAACTAGTGGGTCCTGGTCAAAGTAGTCCCAACGGCCTACATCCATTCCCCATGGGCAATGTGATCCTATATAACCTCCCTCCACTTCAAAGACCTGAAGGTCAACTTCCTTTATGGTTAGGAACATAGGGTACCAAAGATACAAACCTTCAGCCCCCATGGATAAGGACCACCTATAAGGTGATATGGAGGTCATCTCCTTCCACTCCCCAAAACATGCTTGGAAAAATGGGAATGTTGCCATCAAGGCTTGGAGCCATTGAAATGTTTGAAGGGCCTCTTGATCGAGATCTTGGGTCCTTATTTTACTGGTCACTGGGTGATGGGAAATAAACATCATGAGGGGAGAAACTGTGCCTTGGCCCACAGGGCCATCAAGACAAGACTACCTGGTGCCTGTTGGTTTGATGAGTCAGGTCCACTAGAGTAGGACCAACCCTTCACAACTTCACGCTCAGGCTGATAGCAGAGCCCCTATGATATCCATAGACCCTCAGGTGACGTAAGTACATGGTAAAACACATTCTTGACCCCCCTCCAAAAAAAACCTGTTGAAATCCATAAAAGTAGTAGAGGGTCTTTGATGTCCATCATTACAAAGTTGACAATCAGGTTCTTCTGACCACATCAAGTGAGTTGACCTCTTTTTTTCCTCTCTTGTAGATAATAGAAAAATCTCGAATTTGACCAAAAACAAGATGTTATCCAACTATCTATCTTTAGGAGTAAAAATGAATTTTAAGTCATGGTTGATGTTACTGGCTTCCTTCAGTTTGCTTACCTCTATATTCCTCTTCGTGTATTTAAAGTTCACATCTGACACAGAAGAAGAAGCCCACCTTCACCATTTACCCAAAGAGGTCACCTGCCCAGCTTCTATCCCTAACGAATCGGATAACTCTCCAACCAACATAACCAGTGGTGGTGGCATCTTCTTCCTGGAGACCTCAGAAAGGACTAGTCCGTCCTTCCAGGTGATGTGTGCAGTGGAATCAGCAGCCAGAGCCAATCCCCACACAAAAATAACCATCATGATGAATGGGTTAAAGGGCAACAACCAATCACTGCCTCAAAATTTTGGCATTTCCTTTCTTAGTTGCTTCTCGAATGTAGAGTTTGTTCCCCTGGACTTCAAGAAACTGTTTTCAGATACCCCTCTGAGCACATGGTACTCCAAGGTTGAAAGACACGCAGAATTGGTCGACTACCCGACTCTGTCAGATGCCTGCCGGTTGGCCATCCTTTGGAAATGGGGTGGAATTTACCTGGACACCGACTTTATTATTCTCAAAAATTTACTAACTATCACAAATGCGATGGCCTTACAATCATTGTACATAGTCAACGGAGCCTTCCTCACCTTTCAACCTAGGCACAAGTTCATAGAGCTCAGCATGAAAGACTTTGTGAAAACTTACAACTACTGGCTGTATGGCCATCAAGGTCCTCAGCTTCTGACACGGGTCTACAAGCAGTGGTGTGGGACCCGTAGACTGAGGGACAAGAACAGTTGTCGGGGGGTGAATGTTCTTCCCAAGGAAACCTTCTACCCAGTTGACTGGCAGGACTGGAAAAAGTACTTTGAGGTGATTGAGGTGGAAGAGATTAAGACACTGCTGAGGAAGAGCTATGGGGTGCATCTCTGGAACAAAAAAAGCCAAGGTCAACGACTGTTGAAAGGATCTTTTTTGGAACATCTTCAGTTGGAGTATTGTCCTTCAACGAACAGTCTAATGAAAATGTATCTTTAAGAATAGGTCAAAGGAACTGTTACATTGTAACCCAACCTAATCTACGAATGCTCAACATTGTTTAATGGGGAGTTGCTCAGAGTGTTTGGGTAACCGCGCTGTAGGGTACTGTCACACTCTGCAACTTTCCAATGATCACGACCAGCGATACGACCTGGCCGTGATCGTTGGAAAGTCGTTGTGTGGTCGCTGGAGAGCTGTCACACAGACCGCTCTCCAGCGACCAACGATGCCGAGGTCCCGGGTAACCAGGGTAAACATCGGGTTACTAAGCGCAGGGCCGCGCTTAGTAACCCGATGTTTACCGTGGTTACCAGCGTAAAAGTAAAAAAAAACAAACCGTACATACTCACATTCCGGTGTCCGTCAGGTCCCTTGCCGTCTGCTTCCCGCTCTGACTGAGTGCCGCCGTAAAGTGAAAGCAGATCACAGCGGTGACGTCACCGCTGTGATCTGCTCTCACTTTCCGGCCGGCAGTCAGTCAGAGCGGGAAGCGGACGGCAAGGGACCTGAAGGACACCGGAATGTGAGTATGTACGGTTTGTTTTTTTTTACTTTTACGCTGGTAACCACGGTAAACATCGGGTTACTAAGCGCGGCCCTGCGCTTAGTAACCCGATGTTTACCCTGGTTACAAGCGAACGCATCGCTGGATCGCTGTCACACACAACGATCCAGCGATGACAGCGGGAGATCCAGCGACGAAATAAAGTTTCAAACGATCTGCTACGACGTACGATTCTCTGCAGGGTCCCTGATCGCAGTAGCGTGTCAGACACTGCGATATCGTATGGATATCGCTGGAACGTCACGGATCGTACCGTCGTAGCGACCAAAGTGCCACTGTGTGACAGTACCCTAAGGGTCTGGAACCCATGATGATCTATAGTCCCTACATTTGAGAATCTATAGTCTCTACCACCACATTTGAGCCCATTGGTCTATGTTGTCAGTGGAGGTGATTATTTTTGACAGAGTAATTTTGTCTTTCCAGGAAGCCCCAGAGATGTTCGCGTTGACCCTTTTGTAGGACATAGACATGAAATACAATAGCTAAGCCTCCCATACATATTCATGCTTACTACTGATGGGGAAAGAGGAGTCAGCAGCTGTCAGACACTTCTGGTGGTGTATCAGCGCTATTTGCAACAAAAGGATCAAGTATGTTGAAAATCAACAGCCCCATCTTTTGACATGTCACTAGGGAAGACTCAGAACACTTCTATACACACTAGATGGGTGTCCACTCACACCATGTTGGTCGTGCCAACATTTTTATAACGCGTATGGCCACCTTTTGTGAGTGGAGTGGGGTAGCTGCTCTTTGACTCTTTATATCACAGCAGGAAGTTGTTTGCTTTTTACAGATGAGATGTCCTTCAGCTGTAGGCAAATCTTCAGATGAGATGTCCTTCAGCTGTAGGCAAGTCTTCAGATGAGATGTCCTTCAGCTGTAGGCAAGTCTTCAGATGAGATGTCCTTCAGATGTAGGCAAGTCTTCAGATGAGATGTCCTTCAGCTGTAGGCAAGTCTTCAGATGAGATGTCCCTCAGATGTAGGCAAGTCTTCAGATGAGATGTCCCTCAGATGTAGGCAAGTCTTCAGATGAGATGTCCTTCAGATGTAGGCAAGTCTTCAGATGAGATGTCCTTCAGCTGTAGGCAAGTCTTCAGATGAGATGTCCTTCAGCTGTAGGCAAATCTACACACAAGATGTCCTTCAGCTGTAAACAAGTCTTCAGATGAGATGTTCTTCAGATGTAGGTAAATCTTCAGATGAGATGTCCTTCAGCTGTAGGCAAATCTACACATGAGATGTCCTTCAGCTGTAAACAAGTCTTCAGATGAGATGTCCTTCAGCTGTAGATAAGTCGTCAGATGAGATGTCCTTCAGATGTAGGCAAATCTTCAGATGAGATGTCCTTCAGCTGTAGGCAAGTTTTCAGATGAGATGTCCTTCAGCTGTTGACAAGTCATCATATGAGATGTACTTCAGATATAGGAAAATCTTCACATGAGATGTCCTTCAGCTGTAGGCAAGTCTTCAGATGAGATGTCCTTCAGCTGTAGGCAAGTCTTCAGATGAGATGTCCTTCAGCTGTAGGCAAGTCTTCAGATGAGATGTTCTTCAGCTGTAGACAAGTCTTTGGGTGAGATGTCCTTCAGATGTAGACAAATCTTCAGATGAGATGTCCTTCAGATGTAGGCAAATCTTCAGATGAGCGGTCCTTCAGTTGTAGATAAGTCTTCAGTTGAGATGTCCTTCAGATGTAGAGAAGCCTTTTATGACTGCCTGTACTTATAGCTTACCATTTTTAGTTTTAAATTACTGCACAATTTCTCATTCTGACTTTACGGTGGCTGTAAATGGCGTCACATCGTGGAGCTACGAATATGGTTGTTGTTAACAATGGATCATATAGTGGCAATTATACTCTGGACAAGAAAGTTCTCATATCTAGGTATCGTATATATTTATTGATCTCTCGATTACCTATCTAAGCTCTAGAGAAAGGCTCACACCTTGAGCAGAAACATCTCAAATACTTTTGGTGTGAAATACAATTTTTTTCATGTTTTTTTTTTTGTTATGTTTCGAGTGTAATCTCTGTCATCTATCTAACCTACCATCATCTATCTCATCTTTAGGGTTCTGCTCTTTATGTGCCATCACTTATAGTCATACCTTTTAAGCATTCAACCTCAAATTCCTCTTTGATGTGAAATGGACAAAAAAAAACACATCGTCAATATACCTGCCGCACCCAGACCCCGCTCTGGGGTTTCCCTTGTTTACAGATCTAGACCTAAACTCCTCAAATTCTAAATATTTGGGCATCATCATGACGTGAAGTGATAGAAAAAAAAAATCACAACTGCGATACCTTATTGTAGCATCGCCCCCAGGTACAGGCGGGGGGGGGGGGGGGGGTAGTATTACATTTCTGCAGTATTGACCTTATGGTGTGATGTGGCATTATTAACGACATTTGGTCTATTTACCAAAGCTATAAAAAGTCTTCTCGTGCGTGGGCATTGCTCTGGAGAAAACAAGCAAACACTTTGGTTAGGGTAAAGTGATAAAATAATATATTAATCATCGATAATGGACGGCAGAACTGTGCACTCCCTGAATGATAGCGAGCAGGAGTCACCTCCGGTGACCATAACATTCCTGACTTCTCTACCTTCTTGGAAGATGCGGAGGCTCTTACTATTTTCCTAGCCTGTTTTTTTTTTTTTATTTAGAAAAAGCCTTTTAAAGGGGGTGTCCACTTTTGGAAGATTTTTTTTTTTTTAATTTAATTTAATTTAGGTATTTGAGGTTAAAAATTTAATTTTTGCTATTAGTTTTCATTATTTATCTTACTCCATTTGCCATCTAAAGCCTCTGCTTACCGCTGTCTTTTGCTGACTTCAGAAAGACTAGACTGAGAATTGATCAACAAGCTCATTTTTTCCTAGAAGTCTTTAATGCTTTTTTTTCTGGCTTCTCTCAGCTGATTTATGACCAAACTGGAATGTTCTAAAAAAAAAAAACCTGGAAAAGCCAAAACTGAGCAACGTTTCTATTGAACCCAATTCCACAAATGATTTTCACAAGGGTGTAAATACTTTTCGTGCCACAACTGTATTTCAAATTTTGAGATTTAAGGGTCTGAAGTCAACTTTATATATACATATATGGGCTGTGGCAGATGTGTAAACTTTTGCAATATGTTTTTATTGCTTCAATATTAATACCGATAGTTGGGTACACAGCTCCGATGCAGAGCGATGATGCCTGTAACAATGCAGCAATATAAGTCTGCATAGGAGCTGCATACATAAAACGGTAAGGGTTATTTAAGGGTTTTTTTTTTACGTTACATTCATTGGATCAATAAAAATAGTGATTGCAAAAGACAACACACCCTTCTGGAGCTGATTCAAAGGGCGGTCACGAGAAATTCCCACATCGTCACCTGCAAACTTTTTATGGTGTTGTAAATTCTATTGTGGAAGCAGAAATCCACGATTCTGAAGGAGCGAGGAGGCGAAACCTGCGGGGACGCGGGCGCTGCTCATCATGCGCTGGGATCAGCTGGGGAAACATTGGATGACTGCCCCCTACTGGCGTGTCCGACGCAATAATAAGAAAACGTAATGTAAAGAAATAAAGGTCATTAAAGGCACATTGGAAACGAGCTGTGAATTAAAGAAAGAAAATTTTACACAAAGGATTCCTAAAATATCCACTGTCTGCAGTGACCTCTAGTGGGCAGGGAGTGCAGCACCATTCTAATCCCCTGTAGTGACCTCTAGTGGCAGCAATAAGTGCAGCACCACTACTTTGTCTACAGTGACCTCTAGTGGCAGCAATAAGTGCAGCATCACTCCACTCTCTGCAGTGACCTCTAGTGGTCAGTGGTAGTGTAACACTCTAAACTATGGTCTGGAGTGACCTCTAGTGGACACAGGTGATATAACACTCAGCTAGTCTTCAGTGACCTCTAGTGGGCAGTGTTGGTATAACACTAGATATACATTCTTCAGTGACCTGCAGTAGTATAACATCTGCTCGCTACTGTTGTATTCAGTACTGTGACTATTTCACACCTCGTTGCACCCCATAAACAATAACAGACATTGTGCATGCAGGTCCTGAACACACAATCTTCCATGGCAGTAAAGATACTTTTATAAAGAGCGACAGCGCCCTCCAGGGTTCAGTTCTCATACAAATTTTATTAACTGGAAATTAATGACATAATCATTTACAAACATTTGCTTGAAAAAAAAACAAAAAAAAAAAAACAGCAACTGAATCATAAAAAAAAAAAAAAAGCTTATAAATTCCTTCAGACGATTATTAGAAATTAAAGGTTGCCCACCCGACAGCCCGCACCACAACAAGCATGCCGGAAGCTACGGCTGAAAACTCTTCCTCATTCCATTCATTTTAGGTGAAGAAATAAAATTGATTGAAATGTTAAAAGGCACAAAACGGAGGCACTGGGGTCACACAGAAGTCAGCACGGCCCGATGGGAACACTCCCTGCCCTCCGAATTATATCCTGTATATGGATATACTGTGTGTGTGCACTATGTGTATAATTATATGTGTGTCCTGGGTGTGAATACAGACCTACCGACAGCTCTGGGTCTATGAGTCGGTCCTGGTTATCCTATGATAACCGAGCTCCCGGAATCCAGGGGCAGGAAGTGTTGTCATAGGGACGCCGAATATTTAAGATTTATAAAAAAAATTATTTTTTTAGCCTCAGAGGATCTTTGGTCATTTGTCTCCTGAGAAGACGGAATCTGAGACACAGATCAGTGAGAAATGTTCAGCTCCGAGCGAGCGGGACGCCGGTGGATGCTACAATCCTGGAGGACCCCTTTAAATTGTTGAATTGCTACACTGAATTAAAGGGATCGTCCAGCCTTATGTAAACGAAGCGTAATCACCGCATAACGAGGAATTCTGCAACTTAATAGACTCCAAGATCTCAGCTTACTGTCAGTCAGTGGGAATCTTCCCGTTTGCTACTGAAGGTGGAAAACTTCTACGAACGTAGATCTTCTCACAGCTGAGGGTTTGTTACACCCTCACCCTGGAGGATATACTTGTTGGATGAGTGTTTCCATTCACTGACAGCAAGCAGAGATATGAAAAGTGGTGAGGAACTGCTACACGGAGTCCATTAGAAGCTTCAGCCCCTCTCGTGCCGCACCTGGATTAGGGGGGACACACGGGGTCAGTACAAGTCGGGGTTGTTGCTGCTCAGCAGGACGGGGTATGCGGTGCCGATGTAGCGCCCGTGACGATTGACCACCACCTGGAGTTCGTACTCTTCCACCCGGACGATCTCTTTGGTGGTCTTCTCCTGGGACATGAGGAAGATGATGGTGTAGACGGCGACCTCAAACTCAGGGCTGACCCCGATGAAGCTGCTTCCCACCGGCTTCACCAGGTCCTTCCAGCTGAACTGCAGATTCAACACCTGGTCGTCCTCATCGGGCTGCGAGGGAAGGAAGGAGAGAGACATCAGGGGAGCCCCCGGGAATGATGTATAGATTGTCTATAGGGGTCCGGAGACCCCAGCCCTTACCCGGCTCTTGTGCTGACGGCCCACAAAACCCTTGTAGTCGATGTTGTTCCGTTTCTCCTGGAGGTAGAACTGTACCCAGTTGTGGAGCCCCATGATCTCCTGGCCACGCTTTGACTCCCCCACAAACACATGCTCAAAGCCGCACGAATCAGGGCTGCAAAAGTGAACAACCTCCCATCATTAGTCCATATAACCAACCAGGACAGAGGAGGACCTGCTGACTATTTATATGAAAAAATACTAAAAGATTAAAAAATCTGCAGCAGATTTAAAGACCTTTCAGTTAATTTTTTGATTAAGTTAACCAATTTATCGAAATCCCCAAGCTCCCCTGATTCTGACGCTCTTTTCCATTTTGCCCTACGTCGCTCCATTGCAGAGATATTCACAATTGTTGGTTAGGAGCGCACTATGTGAAATCTCCGATTTCAGTGCAACTGGGCATTTCTTCTTCAGAGTCTTCTCTGGGGGTGTGTGCCCGGCTTTCAACCCTCCCACACCCTATCAGTCGTAGATGCTGCTGAGTTGTGATTGGCAGACTGTTAGATCAACTGCTGAGCTGTGATAGGAGGGATGAAAGGGCACGCCCACAAAGAAGACTCTGTAGAAAGCCCAGTTGTGATTTCACATGCTGTGCTCCAGAAGAAACAAATGTGAATCTCTCTGCAACGCAGCGACACAGAGCAGAACGGAAAAGAGCGTCAGACTCAGGGGAGCTCAGGGATTTCAAAATGGTATTGATCTTAATTTTTTGAGCAGGTCGTCTTTAACTGATGTAGGAATGTGCTTTCTGCTTTTATTGATGGAAAACCTCTCTACTCACCCCTTGCCCGGCTCCCGGCTGTACAGCTGGAACCAGATGTTGTACAACTGAGATTTGAAGTCTTTCACATTCGGTTTTGACCATTTTTTCCTGACCAGATATTCATGAGTGACCTGTAACACAACACAAACGTTTAATGCTACCTCCCCATGGTTAGCTCCTCCTCCCACTTTTGTTTGGTTCATTAAGTAGGCTCCTCCTCCTCTAAGTTGACTTCCCCCTTCATGGTTGGTCCTTCCTCTAAACCACACCTCCACAGATTGGCCCCTCCCTTCAGGACAGTCCACCTGAACAGGATTATTCCCTATGCCCACTCCTCATAGTAAGTTCCATCTCCTCAGGATTGGTGGCACCTCTTTTGAGGGTTAGCTCCGCCTCCTCAAAGCTAACTCCACCTCCGCGGAGCAGGTATAGTGTGATATATAGAGAAATGATTATATAGTGGTTCTAGAACTTTCCTATGACTCGTATATTACCAGAAAACCTCCGATTACCATCAGTGAACAGGAACAGGAGAGGAACAAGTCCTTCAGAAACCTTCAGCTTCATCCTCTTGGTGTAAATGAAAATGCTCCCACTCACTGACAGCAAGCAGAGATCTTGAAAATGATGAACAACAAACACTATGCTGTGATTCTGAGCTCTGAGTGTGGCGGCTTCACCTTCATCACTTTAGTTTCCAGGATGGCGTCGAGGAACCGGTTCATTTCAGCAATTTCTTCTGAGGTCACAACTTCGGCCACCCCCGTGGACATCTCGTAGTTGTCGAGAAGGGAAATGAACGCTACATGAAGGGAGATGAGAGGGCCAAACATTAATGATTGGATGATATCATTCCTAGGCTCCACCTCCTGGACGTATTCTGAAGCTCCACCTCCTGTACACATGTCCAGGAGGTGGAGCTTAAGAATATGTCCAGAAGGCGGAGCACAGGAATAGAATTTAAAGGGGCAGTATCACATTGAACCTGAATACGCTTGCAAAGATGAAAGAGGAAATTAGCCAACACCCCAGGTAAGTTTTGGGTTTAGTGAATGATCTCTGTACAGGCGTTAAACCAAACAAAGAGGAGGAAATATTAAGGACACAGGTTTCTCACGGTCTGGGAGTCGTCTTATACCAATATCTCAGAGTCTTGGATCTCTGAGTTTTGTTTGCTTTGTTCTTAAGGAGTTTCTGTTTGTACAAATTCCTGCTCAGTAACGAACCTGCAGCTCTGAGACGTCCACAGCAAAAATGTATAATCGTCCCGTGTCTCAGCACGAGTCATTATACAGTCCCATCTCTCACCTGCAAAGGTCTTTATACTCTTTAGCTTCTCCTCATTGACAAATTTGAAAAGCGGGAGACGGGCGCTGTCTTTGGCCTGGTGACTGCCAGCGGGTACATAACCGGCCTTACCCTACAGAGCGGAGAAGGGACAGGGGCACCGGTGAGAAGCAAAAGGAACCATCCCCGACACCACAATAATAAGTATATCAGTTATATTACTGCACATAAGGGGCCGTATTATAGTAGTTATATTCTTGTACATAGAGGGCAGTATTATAGTAGTTATATTCTTGTACATAGGGGCAGTATTATAGTAGTTATATTCTTGTACATAGGAGCAGTATTATAGTAGTTATATTATTGTACATAGGGGCAGTATTATAGTAGTTATATTCTTGTACATAGGGGCAGTATTATAGTAGTTATATTCTTGTACATAGGGGGCAGTATTATAGTAGTTATATTCTTGTACATAGGGGGCAGTATTATAGTAGTTATGTTCTTGTACATAGGAGCAGTATTATAGTAGTTATATTCTTGTACATAGGAACAGTATTATAGTAGTTATATTCTTGTACATAGGGGCAGTATTATAGTAGTTATATTCTTGTACATAGGAGCAGTATTATAGTAGTTATATTCTTGTACATAGGAACAGTATTATAGTAGTTATATTCTTGTACATAGGGGCAGTATTATAGTAGTTATATTCTTGTACATAGGAGCAGTATTATTGTAGTTATATTCTTGTACATAGGAACAGTATTATAGTAGTTATATTCTTGTATATAGGGGGCTGTATTATAGTAGTTATATTCTTGTACATACGAGCAGTATTATAGTAGTTATATTCTTGTACATAGAGGCAGTATTATAGTAGTTATATTATTGTATATAGGAGCAGTATTATAGTAGTTATATTCTTGTACATAGGGGCAGTATTATAGTAGTTATATTATTGTATATAGGAGCAGTATTATAGTAGTTATATTCTTGTACATAGAGGCAGTATTATAGTAGTTATATTCTTGTATATAGGAGCAGTATTATAGTAGTTATATTCTTGTACATAGAGGCAGTATTATAGTAGTTATATTCTTGTACATAAGGGCAGTATTATAGTAGTTATATTCTTGTACATAGGGGCAGTATTATAGTAGTTATATTCTTGTACATAGGGGCAGTATTATAGTAGTTATATTCTTGTACATAGGGGCAGTATTATAGTAGTTATATTCTTGTACATAGGGGCAGTATTATAGTAGTTATATTTTTGTACATAGGGGCAGTATTATAGTAGTTATATTCTTGTACATAGGGGCAGTATTATAGTAGTTATATTCTTGTACATAGGGGGCAGTATTATAGTAGTTATATTCTTGTACATAGGAGCAGTATTATAGTAGTTATATTCTTGTACATAGGGGCAGTATTATAGTAGTTATATTCTTGTACATAGGGGGCAGTATTATAGTAGTTATATTCTTGTACATAGGAGGCAGTATTATAGTAGTTATATTCTTGTACATAGGAGCAGTATTATAGTAGTTATATTCTTGTACATAGGGGCAGTATTATAGCAGTTATATTCTTGTACATAGGAGCAGTATTATAGTAGTTATATTCTTGTACATAGGAGCAGTATTATAGTAGTTATATTCCTGTACATAGGAGCAGTATTATAGTAGTTATATTCTTGTACATAGGAGGCAGTATTATAGTAGTTATATTCTTGTACATAGGGGCAGTATTATAGTAGTTATATTCCTGTACATAGGAGCAGTATTATAGTAGTTATATTCTTGTACATAGGGGCAGTATTATAGCAGTTATATTCTTGTACATAGGAGCAGTATTATAGCAGTTATATTCTTGTACATAGGAGCAGTATTATAGCAGTTATATTCTTGTACATAGGAGCAGTATTATAGTAGTTATATTCCTGTACATAGGAGCAGTATTATAGTAGTTATATTCTTGTACATAGGGGCAGTATTATAGCAGTTATATTCTTGTACATAGGAGCAGTATTATAGTAGTTATATTCTTGTACATAGGAGCAGTATTATAGTAGTTATATTCTTGTACATAGGGGCAGTATTATAGTAGTTATATTCTTGTACATAGGAGCAGTATTATAGTAGTTATATTCTTGTACATAGGAGCAGTATTATAGTAGTTATATTCTTGTACATAGGAGCAGTATTATAGTAGTTATATTCTTGTACATAGGAGCAGTATTATAGTAGTTATATTCTTGTACATAGGAGCAGTATTATAGTAGTTATATTCTTGTACATAGGAGCAGTATTATAGTAGTTATATTCTTGTACATAGGAGCAGTATTATAGTAGTTATATTCTTGTACATAGGAGCAGTATTATAGTAGTTATATTCTTGTACATAGGGGCAGTATTATAGTAGTTATATTCTTGTACATAGGGGGACAGTATTATAGTAGTTATATTCTTGTATATAGAGGGCAGTATTATAGTAGTTATATTCTTGTACATAGGAGCAGTATTATAGTAGTTATATTCTTGTACATAGGGGCAGTATTATAGTAGTTATATTCTTGTACATAGGGGCAGTATTATAGTAGTTATATTCTTGTATATAGAGGGCAGTATTATAGTAGTTATATTCTTGTACATAGCGGCAGTATTATAGAAGTTATATTCTTGTACATGGGGCAGTATTATAGTAGTTATATTCTTGTACATAGGGAGCAGTATTATAGTAGTTATATTCTTGTACATAGGGGCAGTATTATAGTAGTTATATTCTTGTACATAGGAGCAGTATTATAGTATTTATATTCTTGTACATAGGAGCAGTATTATAGTAGTTATATTCTTGTATATAGGGGCAGTATTATAGTAGTTATATTCTTGTACATGGGGCAGTATTATAGTAGTTATATTCTTGTACATAGGAGCAGTATTATAGTATTTATTTTCTTGTACATAGGGGCAGTATTATAGTAGTTATATTTTTGTACATAGGGGCAGTATTATAGTAGTTATATTCTTGTATATAGAGGGCAGTATTATAGTAGTTATATTCTTGTACATAGCGGCAGTATTATAGAAGTTATATTCTTGTACATGGGGCAGTATTATAGTAGTTATATTCTTGTACATAGGGAGCAGTATTATAGTAGTTATATTCTTGTACATAGGGGCAGTATTATAGTAGTTATATTCTTGTACATAGGAGCAGTATTATAGTATTTATATTCTTGTACATAGGAGCAGTATTATAGTAGTTATATTCTTGTATATAGGGGCAGTATTATAGTAGTTATATTCTTGTACATGGGGCAGTATTATAGTAGTTATATTCTTGTACATAGGAGCAGTATTATAGTATTTATTTTCTTGTACATAGGGGCAGTATTATAGTAGTTATATTCTTGTACATAGGGGCAGTATTATAGTAGTTATATTCTTGTACATAGGGGCAGTATTATAGTAGTTATATTCTTGTACATAGGAGCAGTATTATAGTAGTTTTATTCTTGTACATAGGAGCAGTATTATAGTAGTTATATTCTTGTACATAGGAGCAGTATTATAGTAGTTATATTCTTGTACATAGGAGCAGTATTATAGTAGTTATATTCTTGTACATAGGAGCAGTATTATAGTAGTTATATTCCTGTACATAGGGAGCAGTATTATAGTAGTTATATTCTTGTATATAGAGGGCAGTATTATAGTAGTTATATTCTTGTACATAGGAGCAGTATTATAGTAGTTATATTCTTGTACATAGGAGGCAGTATTATAGTAGTTATATTCCTGTACATAGGGAGCAGTATTATAGTAGTTATATTCTTGTATATAGAGGGCAGTATTATAGTAGTTATATTCTTGTACATAGGAGCAGTATTATAGTAGTTATATTCCTGTACATAGGGAGCAGTATTATAGTAGTTATATTCTTGTACATAGGAGCAGTATTATAGTAGTTATATTCTTGTACATAGGAGCAGTATTATAGTAGTTATATTCTTGTACATAGGAGCAGTATTATAGTAGTTATATTCTTGTACATAGGAGCAGTATTATAGTAGTTATATTCTTGTACATAGGAGGAGTATTATAGTAGTTATATTCTTGTACATAGGCAGTATTATAGTAGTTATATTCTTGTACATAGGAGCAGTATTATAGTAGTTATATTCTTGTACATAGGGGACAGTATTATAGTAGTTATATTCTTGTATATAGAGGGCAGTATTATAGTAGTTATATTCTTGTACATAGGAGCAGTATTATAGTAGTTATATTCTTGTACATAGGGGCAGTATTATAGTAGTTATATTCTTGTACATAGGAGTATTATAGTAGTTATATTCTTATACATAGGGGCAGTATTATAGTAGTTATATTCTTGTACATAGGAGCAGTATTATAGTAGTTATATTCTTGTACATAGGAGCAGTATTATAGTAGTTATATTCCTGTACATAGGGGGCAGTATTATAGTAGTTATATTCTTATACATAGGGGCAGTATTATAGTAGTTATATTCTTGTACATAGGAGTATTATAGTAGTTATATTTACCTGCAGAGCGATGCGGTAATCTTTTCCAGGAGACATACGATTGACGTCGGCGTCCCAGAGCTCATTGAACAGTTTGGACAGCTCATGATTTAAGTTTCCCCTGCGAAGAACAGAAATATTTAAGAAGTTGATTGAATCTCGCTTCGGTGGAATAGAACAGATGGGGAACATCTATTATTTCCATTCTAGACGGTTTTTCTACCGGAGGAGTTTGATCACTTTTATTATGTCTCATCGTTGTTTGTGTTGTCACCTTTCTTTGTTTCTCACTTTCGGTGCAGATAAACATTACTTCTTAAGTGAAGTCATCAGGTTCTCTGCCCCTTATTATTGGTCGCAGACAAGCCCCGATCTTGTGTTTGTGACTGATAAAGGTCGGAGGCACAGTCCTGCTCAGGGGAGATAACAGTCCTGCGTTTGTCTGATGGTATATATGGGGAGGACTGGCATGTACAGAAAGTTGCTGGATAAGCGGGATTTCTCTGACGCCGTCGTCGATGGGTACAGTCTGGCAGAAGTGACTTCATCCCAACGCGTCGTGACCGGGCGGCCGTCACACGGACACAGAACATGTCTGATGAGTCCGGATCTGGTGACGCAGGGAGGGGAATAAAGATCTGCCCTGAGGGCGAGACCCCTGTAATAATTGCAATGACCCCCCCCAGATGTTTCCATCCATCTGTGTCCTGTCTGGATAGAAGACGAGGGCTAACACTCCGGTCCGTAAATCAGACCAGAATAATACAGGTTGCGATATTTTCCACAAGGACCCGAGCTCTCTGTGACAATAACTGACAAAGGAGGAGCGGCGCAAAGGCAAAAGGAAAGGAGGAGCGCGACGAGGGCAAAAGGGAAGAGGAGGAGCGGGACGAGGGCAAAAGGGAAGAGGAGGAGTGGGACGAGGGCAAAAGGGAAGAGGAGGAGCGGGAAGAGGAGGAGCGGGACGAGGGAAAAAGGGAAGAGGAGGAGCATGACGAGGGCAAAAGGGAAGAGGAGGAGTGGGACGAGGGCCAAAGGGAAAAGGAGGAGCGGGAAGAGGAGGAGCGGGACGAGGGCAAAAGGGAAGAGGAGGAGCGGGACGAGGGCAAAATGGAAGAGGAGGAGCGGGACGAGGGCAAAAGGGAAGAGGAGGAGAGCGGCGAGGGCAAAAGGGAAGAGGAGGAGAGCAACGAGGGCAAAAAGGGACAGGAGGAGTGAGTCAAAGGCAAAAGGGCAGAGGAGGAGCGCGGCAAAGGCAAAAGGGGAGAGGAGGAGCACGGAGAAGACAAGGAAAAAGATGGAGCTAGATATTGAAGGAGAATTTTGAAAAAGGTAGAGGGAATAACTGGGGTGAAGGGAATGTGGAGATGAATGGTAGAAAAGTAAGGAAAACACTGGACATCAGGTAAGAAGGGTAAATATGGGGGACATGGAAGTCAGAGGACAAGGACCTGGGTCAAGAGAAAGGAAAGTAGTAAAGAAACCTGGAGTGAGGAGACCTGAGGGGCGACAGCCGGGAGAAGATGCAGATTAACTGGAGAGCGAATGCCACAAGGGGACGGATCTGACAGAGGACGGACGGCAAACTGCTGACGTGACCCGGCGGTGACCGGTCTGTGTGAGAAGCTGCGGGGTTGTCGGAGTTCACCATCTGAATGGGGCCGAAAACTGCCGGACAGGCAGAAGTCCCCGGTACAGAGGTGCGGGGCAGAACCGGGACATCAGGCCGAAGAAGAATTAATTATAATACAACAGGTAGTAAGTGCCCATTCAGTGTTATCATAGGGACGCCCTACAGCCCAGCTTTTACATTTCTAGGAAAGGTCAATTAAAATGAAAAAAGATTTGTCTGGTGTCCGAGAGGCCGATGCCCCCCAGAATCTGCTGCAGCACAGACAGGAAGTGTTGTCATAGGAGCCATATAATAATAGAACATTCTCCCTTAAGAAGTAAAAACGGAACTTGCAGACTGACATTGTAAGTGAGGGAACAGGTGACAGGAAGGAGCAGGGTGGGCACGGGTACTGGGAGCGGCAGCAGACCACAAAACCGCAGCCACCCACCCACACAGCAGAATTCTCAGCGGCTCTGCACCGGCTGAAACCAAACGTTGCAAATGTATATATATATATATATATATACACACACACACACACACACACACAACACATACTAGATGGTGGCCCGATTCTAGTGCATCGGGTATTCTAGAATATGTATGTATATAGCAGCCACATAGTATATAGCACAGGCCACGTAGTATATAGGAGCCATGTAGTATATAGCAGACAAATACTACGTGGCCTGTGCTATATACTATGTGGCTGCTATATACATACATACATATTGTAGAATACCCGATGCGTTAATACAGGCCACGCAATATATAACACAGCCCAAACAGTATATAACACAGCCCACGTACTATATAACACAGCCCACGCAGTATATAGCAGCCACGTAGTATATAACACAGGCGACGTAGTATATAGCAGCCATGTAGTATATAGCACTGCCCACATAGTATATAGCAGCCATGTAGTATATAGTACAGCCCACGTAGTATATAGCAGCTATGTAGTATATAGTACTGCCCACGTAGTATATAGTACTGCCCACGTAGTATATAGCAGCTATGTAGTACTGTATATATGCCCACGTAGTATATAGCAGCCATGTAGTATATAGTACTGTCCACGTAGCATAGAGCAGCCATGTAGTATATAGTACTGTCCACGTAGTATATAACAGCCATGTAGTATATAGTACTGTCCACGTAGTATATAGCAGCCATGTAGTATATAGTACTGTCCACGTAGTATATAGCAGCCATGTAGTATATAGTACTGTCCACGTAGTATATAGCAGCTATGTAGTACTGTATATAGTACTGCCCACGTAGTATATAGCAGTCATGTAGTATATAGTACTGTCCACGTAGTATATAGCAGCTATGTAGTACTGTATATAGTACTGCCCACGTAGTATATAGCAGTCATGTAGTATATAGTACTGTCCACGTAGTATATAGCAGCCATGTAGTATATAGTACTGCCCACGTAGTATATAGCAGCTATGTAGTATATAGTACTGCCCACGTAGTATATAGCAGCTATGTAGTATATAGCAGCCATGTAGTATATAGTACTGCCCACGTAGTATATAGCAGCCATGTAGTATATAGCACGGCCCACGTAGTATATAGCAGTCATGTAGTATATAGTACTGTCCACGTAGTATATAGCAGCCATGTAGTATATAGTACTGCCCACGTAGTATATAGCAGCTATGTAGTATATAGTACTGCCCACGTAGTATATAGCAGTCATGTAGTATATAGCACTGCCCACATAGTATATAGCAGCCATGTAGTATATAGTACTGCCGACGTAGTATATAGCAGCTATGTAGTATATAGTACTGCCCACGTAGTATATAGCAGCCATGTAGTATATAGCAGCTATGTAGTATATAGTACTGCCCACGTAGTTTATAGCAGCTATGTAGTATATAGTACTGCCCACGTAGTATATAGCAGCCATGTAGTATATAGTACTGCCCACGTAGTATATAGCAGCTATGTAGTATATAGTACTGCCCACGTAGTATATAGCAGCTATGTAGTATATAGTACTGCCCACGTAGTTTATAGCAGCCATGTAGTATATAGTACTGCCCACGTAGTATATAGCAGCCATGTAGTATATAGTACTGTCCACGTAGTATATAGCAGCTATGTAGTATATAGTACAGCCCACGTAGTATATAGCAGCCATGTAGTATATAGTACTGCCCACGTAGTATATAGCAGCTATGTAGTATATAGTACTGTCCACGTAGTATATAGCAGCTATGTAGTATATAGTACAGACCACGTAGTATATAGCAGCCATGTAGTATATAGTACTGCCCACGTAGAATATAGCAGCCATGTAGTATATAACACAGCCCACGCAGTTTATAGCAGCTATATAGTATATAGTACTGCCCACGTAGTTTATAGCAGCTATGTAGTATATAGTACTGCCCACGTAGTTTATAGCAGCTATGTAGTATATAGTACTGCCCACGTAGTATATAGCAGCCATGTAGTATATAGTACTGTCCACGTAGTATATAGCAGCTATGTAGTATATAGTACAGCCCACGTAGTATATAGCAGCCATGTAGTATATAGTACAGCCCACGTAGTATATAGCAGCCATGTAGTATATAGTACTGCCCACGTAGTTTATAGCAGCTATGTAGTATATAGTACTGCCCACGTAGTATATAGCAGCTATGTAGTATATAGTACTGCCCACGTAGTTTATAGCAGCCATGTAGTATATAGTAATGCCCACGTAGTATATAGCAGCCATGTAGTATATAGTACTGCCCACGTAGTATATAGCAGCCATGTAGTATATAGTACTGCCCACGTAGTATATAGCAGCCATGTAGTATATAGTACTGTCCACGTAGTATATAGCAGCCATGTAGTATATAGTACAGCCCACGTAGTATATAGCAGCCATGTAGTATATAGTACTGCCCACGTAGTTTATAGCAGCTATGTAGTATATAGTACTGCCCACGTAGTATATAGCAGCTATGTAGTATATAGTACTGCCCACGTAGTTTATAGCAGCCATGTAGTATATAGTAATGCCCACGTAGTATATAGCAGCCATGTAGTATATAGTACTGCCCACGTAGTATATAGCAGCTATGTAGTATATAGTACTGCCCACGTAGTTTATAGCAGCCATGTAGTATATAGTAATGCCCACGTAGTATATAGCAGCCATGTAGTATATAGTACTGCCCACGTAGTATATAGCAGCCATGTAGTATATAGTACTGCCCACGTAGTATATAGCAGCCATGTAGTATATAGTACTGTCCACGTAGTATATAGCAGCCATGTAGTATATAGTACAGCCCACGTAGTATATAGCAGCCATGTAGTATATAGTACTGCCCACGTAGTTTATAGCAGCTATGTAGTATATAGTACTGCCCACGTAGTATATAGCAGCTATGTAGTATATAGTACTGCCCACGTAGTTTATAGCAGCCATGTAGTATATAGTAATGCCCACGTAGTATATAGCAGCCATGTAGTATATAGTACTGCCCACGTAGTATATAGCAGCCATGTAGTATATAGTACTGCCCACGTAGTATATAGCAGCTATGTAGTATATAGTACTGTCCACGTAGTATATAGCAGCCATGTAGTATATAGTACTGCCCACGTAGTATATAGCAGCCATGTAGTATATAGTACTGCCCACGTAGTATATAGCAGCCATGTAGTATATAGTACTGCCCACGTAGTATATAGCAGCTATGTAGTATATAGTACTGCCCACGTAGTATATAGCAGCTATGTAGTATATAGCAGCCATGTAGTATATAGTACTGCCCACGTAGTATATAGCAGTCATGTAGTATATAGCACTGCCCACATAGTATATAGCAGCCATGTAGTATATAGTACTGCCGACGTAGTATATAGCAGCTATGTAGTATATAGTACTGCCAACGTAGTATATAGCAGCCATGTAGTATATAACAGCCCACGTTGTATATAGCAGCTATGTAGTATATAGTACTGCCCACGTAGTTTATAGCAGCTATGTAGTATATAGTACTGCCCACGTAGTATATAGCAGCCATGTAGTATATAGTACTGCCCACGTAGTATATAGCAGCTATGTAGTATATAGTACTGCCCACGTAGTATATAGCAGCTATGTAGTATATAGTACTGCCCACGTAGTTTATAGCAGCTATGTAGTATATAGTACTGCCCACGTAGTTTATAGCAGCTATGTAGTATATAGTACTGCCCACGTAGTATATAGCAGCCATGTAGTATATAGTACTGTCCACGTAGTATATAGCAGCTATGTAGTATATAGTACAGCCCACGTAGTATATAGCAGCCATGTAGTATATAGTACTGCCCACGTAGTATATAGCAGCTATGTAGTATATAGTACTGTCCACGTAGTATATAGCAGCTATGTAGTATATAGTACAGCCCACGTAGTATATAGCAGCCATGTAGTATATAGTACTGCCCACGTAGAATATAGCAGCCATGTAGTATATAACACAGCCCACGCAGTTTATAGCAGCTATGTAGTATATAGTACTGCCCACGTAGTTTATAGCAGCTATGTAGTATATAGTACTGCCCACGTAGTTTATAGCAGCTATGTAGTATATAGTACTGCCCACGTAGTATATAGCAGCCATGTAGTATATAGTACTGTCCACGTAGTATATAGCAGCTATGTAGTATATAGTACAGCCCACGTAGTATATAGCAGCCATGTAGTATATAGTACAGCCCACGTAGTATATAGCAGCCATGTAGTATATAGTACTGCCCACGTAGTTTATAGCAGCTATGTAGTATATAGTACTGCCCACGTAGTATATAGCAGCTATGTAGTATATAGTACTGCCCACGTAGTTTATAGCAGCCATGTAGTATATAGTAATGCCCACGTAGTATATAGCAGCCATGTAGTATATAGTACTGCCCACGTAGTATATAGCAGCCATGTAGTATATAGTACTGCCCACGTAGTATATAGCAGCCATGTAGTATATAGTACTGCCCACGTAGTATATAGCAGCTATGTAGTATATAGTACAGCCCACGTAGTATATAGCAGCCATGTAGTATATAGTACTGCCCACGTAGAATATAGCAGCCATGTAGTATATAACACAGCCCACGCAGTATTTAGCAGTGTGGGCACCATATCCCTGTTAAAAAAAAGAATTAAAATAAAAAAATAGTTACATACTCACCCCCTGGGATCCAACGGCGCTCTGGCGACGTGCGCGTGGCTGCCACCATCTTCCATTCCCAGGATGCATTGCGAAATTACCCAGAAGACCGCTAAGTCTTCTGGGTAATTTCGTAATGCATCTCTGGGACCGGAAGCTGGCGGAAGGCACGAGCGCATCGTCGGACTACGGAGGGTGAGTATAGCAGGTTTTTTTTTATTATTATTATTTTTAACATTAGATTTTTTTACTATTGATGCTGCATAGGCAGCATCAATAGTAAAACGTTGGGGACACACAGGGTTAATAGCAGCGGTAACGGAGTGCGTAACCCGCGGCATAACGCGGTCCGTCACCGCTGGCATTAACCCTGTGTGAGCGGTGACCGGAGGGGAGTATCGAGCGAGCGGGCGCTGGGCACTGACTGCAGGGGAGTGGGGAGGGACTAATCAGACTGTGCCTGTCGCTGATTGGTCGCGGCAGCCATGACATGCAGCTGGCGAGACCAATCAGCGATGCGGGATTTCCGTGACTGAAGTTGCCGACAGAAAGAGACAGACGGAAGTACCCCTTAGACATATATATATATATATATATATATATATATATATATACACACACACACACACACACAGAACTGGAGCCATCTGATCTCTGCAGAGCAAGGTCTACGATCCAAACAGGGAGAAGAAAATAATCAAACCCAGAGAAATAATAATAATAATCCCTGCTGTGTGTGTAGAGACATGAGGCACTGGAGAGGCAGCCTCTAGCGGTGACTGCACAAAATCTGTATGTAGTGAGCTCCCTCTAGTGGTGACTGTATAAATCTGTATGTAGTGAGCTCCCTCTAGTGGTGACTGTATAAATCTGTATGTAGTGAGCTCCCTCTAGTGGTGGCTACATAAATCTGTATGTAGTGAGCTCCCTCTAGTGGTGGCTGTATAAATCTGTATGTAATGAGCTCCCTCTAGCGGTGACTGCATAAAATCTGTATGTAGTGAGCTCCCTCTAGCGGTGACTGCATAAAATCTGTATGTAGTGAGCTCCCTCTAGCGATGGCTGTATAAATCTGTATGTAGTGAGCTCCCTCTAGCGGTGACTGCATAAAATCTGTATGTAGTGAGCTCCCTCTAGCGGTGACTGCATAAAATCTGTATGTAGTGAGCTCCCTCTAGTGGTGGCTGTATAAATCTGTATGTAGTGAGCTCCCTCTAGTGGTGGCTGTATAAATCTGTATGCAGTGAGCTCCCTCTAGTGGTGGCTGTATAAATCTGTATGTAGTGAGCTCCCTCTAGTGGTGGCTGTATAAATCTGTATGTAGTGAGCTCCCCCTAGTGGTGGCTGTATAAGTCTGCATGTAGTGATCTCCCTCTAGTGGTGGCTGTATAAATCTGTATGTAGTGAGCTCCCCCTAGTGGTGGCTGTATAAGTCTGCATGTAATGATCTCCCTCTAGTGGTGGCTGTATAATCTGTATGTAGTGAGCTCCCTCTAGTGGTGACTGTATAAATCTGTATGTAGTGAGCTCCCTCTAGTGGTGGCTGTATAAATCTGTATGCAGTGAGCTCCCTCTAGTGGTGGCTGTATAAATCTGTATGCAGTGAGCTCCCTCTAGTGGTGGCTGTATAAATCTGTATGTAGTGAGCTCCCTCTAGTGGTGACTGTATAAATCTGTATGTAGTGAGCTCCCTCTAGTGGTGGCTGTATAAATCTGTATGTAGTGAGCTCCCTCTAGTGGTGACTGTATAAATCTGTATGTAGTGAGCTCCCTCTAGTGGTGGCTGTATAAATCTGTATGTAGTGAGCTCCCTCTAGTGGTGGCTGTATAAATCTGTATGCAGTGAGCTCCCTCTAGTGGTGGCTGTATAAATCTGTATGTAGTGAGCTCCCTCTAGTGGTGACTGTATAAATCTGTATGTAGTGAGCTCCCTCTAGTGGTGGCTGTATAAATCTGTATGTAGTGAGCTCCCTCTAGTGGTGGCTGTATAAATCTGTATGTAGTGAGCTCCCTCTAGTGGTGGCTGTATAAATCTGTATGTAGTGAGCTCCCTCTAGTGGTGGCTGTATAAATCTGTATGTAGTGAGCTCCCTCTAGTGGTGACTGTATAAATCTGTATGCAGTGAGCTCCCTCTAGTGGTGACTGTATAAATCTGTATGCAGTGAGCTCCCTCTAGTGGTGACTGCAGGATGAGGGGGTGGGGGATCCCTTTTCACAAGGGGGCTCTTTCCAGATGTAGGTCCTGGGCCAGAAGTCTAAACCTGATAGCCTATTGTATGGATTTCGGCTCCTCAGCGGTTTCCGTGTCACATGATGCACGATGGCGCTGCACTGTTGGTTTTGGAGAATGTCCAGACAACGTGTACTTAGTCTCCATCTTTGCAGCCACCACAGGTTAACACCGCGAATGCCAGAGTCTTAGGAACAAAGTGTCATTAAACCCCATCCCCCCTTACCTAATGCAGCAGAGCTGGTAGTCACATTTATCCCCCAGCAGTCCTATGTAAAGTCACCAATGAGCTGTGGAACATATAAGAAGAGTGGCGCAGGTTCTCATATTGACCAATCAGATTGATGCTTTCCAGAGAGCCGAGCTGTAGTTGGACTTGTTACCACCAGGTGGCGACAATGAGCACATGAGAAAGCGGAATATGAAGCTGCGCCCTGAGGCATGATGGGAGCGATCGACAGAATAAAACCCGGGGACCTAGGAAGGATTCCTGCATCACCACTGCGAGTATCAGAAGTGGTCGGAGCTCCCCTTTAATGGAGGACACAGGGGCCATTGTTACATCGGTGTATTATGGGGCGCACGTAATAACCGGATTACTGCGGTGTCATCCAATCCCTGCTCAGGGGCCGAATACAAGGACGGACCCCAAATAATCGTCCCCACCCGGGAGTCCATAGGGAGCTCTGTGCAGTAAATGCCCGGGGGTAGGGAGCGGCAGGGAGACCTCGCCTCCACACCAGGAGCTGCAATTACAGGGGCTCCGACGTGTCCATACAAACCAGTGGTGTCAGGCATGGCTGTGGAGCCCATTACGGTCCCCCACAACACCTCGCTTATTAGGCTGCGGCTGATCTGCACCTTTAATAGGGGCACAGTCCAACCTGAGCAGATGAAAATGTGGCCCCCAAACATCAGGAGATCGCGGGGTCTCACCCGTAATAATGACTCTATGATGGCTGAATTTAAAGGGGCGATTCTCTACCCAATTACTATGGAGGAAATGAACCATTTAGATACAGAGGAGCCCGTCGCAAGTGCTGGGGTCCAGGTCAGAGGTCAGAGGTCGGGGGTCTCACCCCTAATAATGACTCTATGATGGCTGAATTTAAAGGGGCGATTCTCTACCCAATTAATACCGAGGCGATGACCCATGTAGATGCAGAGGAGCCCGTCGCAAGTGCTGGGGTCCACGTCAGGGGTCAGAGGTCGGGGGTCTCAGATTCTGGACCCCAAAGATCAAAATTTTCAACAAATGGATTTATTTTTTTTTTTTTTTTAAAGTGGCCTCATAATGATCCCAAAAGCGGACAATCATATTCATAGGGCGTTATTACTGGAGCGCAGGGTCTCCAGCTTGTGGCTCTGCAGGGCATGCTGGGAGTTGTAGTGCTGTGGCTCCCAGCATGCTGCACATCCGCAGGTCCAGGGCGGCTGTAAGCGGCGCTCAGCCCCGGGCTGCCTCTCACCTGGCGGCCATGACGAGCTCCGGTCTCCGGTCCCTTCTGTTAAACTAGTTCAGGACGGCAGGATGAAAGAGACCGGGTCAGCCAATCAGAGCGCGCGGCCCGGACCCGCCCAGCTATAGCGGAGACAAGGGCGTGGGCATGACTGACGTGTCCCAGAGCCAATCACTGCGCGGCTAGGAGCAGGAGTTTGGCGGTGACAGCGCAGAGCGAGGATTATGATTGGCAGCGCACTGAGCCAATCAGGGCTCGGTGGGCGGGGCCAGACAGACATCTCGGCCGAGTTCTGCATTAGAACGTTCAGTTGTATTTTTGCATCTTTCCTGGAGTCGGCGCCGCGCAGTCACCGGCCACATGGGGGCGCACATCAGCACGGTGAGCGGGAGCACAGCGCGGGGGACACGGGGCGGCGGCGGCCACGAGGCCTGGATGGGTGTGACCGCTGCGCTGTCTGGGCTCAAGAGGTTCTGCAGCAGCCGCACCCACCCCTGGCCTTAGCGCTTATAGGCCCAGATCGGGCAGATGAGGGTGGGGGTCCTGGTGTAGCCCCCAGTGTTGGGGTCCGGTGACGGGGGGGGGGGGAGTGTGCAGGCCCCGTTACTGGACCGTGTACGTAATATGCTAATGAGGCATAAGTACCAGTGGGCGGTCCTGACCTGTGGTGACCTCTCCTGCCCCGAACCACGCCCCTTTGTCTTAATTGGCCGAGCAGCATTTAAATTCAGCATGTGCAGCGTGTCCCCCCCCCTCTGTCCTGTGCGGGGCCCCCCCGTCCCCCCCGTCCCCCCTCTGTCCTGTGTCGGGCGCCCCCAAAAGCCCCCCCCCTCTGTCCGCTGCGGGAGCTCGCTACATACAGATTTATACAGCCACCACTAGAGGGAGTTCACTACATACAGATTTATACAGCCACCACTAGAGGGAGCTCACTACATACAGATTTATACAGCCACCACTAGAGGGAGCTCACTACATACAGATTTATACAGCCATCACTAGAGGGAGCTCACTACATACAGATTTATACAGTCCCCACTAGAGGGAGCTCACTACATACAGATTTATACAGCCACCACTAGAGGAAGATCACTACATACAGATTTATACAGTCCCCACTAGAGGGAGCTCACTACATACAGATTTATACAGCCACCACTAGAGGGAGCTCACTACATACAGATTTATACACAGTCACCACTAGAGGGAGCACACTACATACAGATTTATACAGTCACCACTAGAGGGAGCTCACTACATACAGATTTATACAGCCACCACTAGAGGGAGCTCACTACATACAGATTTATACAGTCACCACTAGAGGGAGCTCACTACATACAGATTTATACAGTCACCACTAGAGGGAGCTCACTACATACAGATTTATACAGCCACCACTAGAGGGAGCTCACTACATACAGATTTATACACAGTCACCACTAGAGGGAGCACACTACATACAGATTTATACAGCCACCACTAGAGGGAGCTCACTGCATACAGATGTATACAGTCACCACTAGAGAGAGCTCACTACATACAGATTTATACAGCCACCACTAGAGGGAGCTCACTACATACAGATTTATATATACAGCCACCACTAGAGGGAGCTCACTACATACAGATTTATACAGCCACCACTAGAGGGAGCACACTACATACAGATTTATACAGCCACCACTAGAGGGAGATCACTACATACAGATTTATACAGCCACCACTAGAGGGAGCTCACTACATACAGATTTATACAGCCACCACTAGAGGGAGCTTGCTACATACAGATTTATACAGCCACCACTAGAGGGAGCTCACTACATACAGATTATACAGCCACCACTAGAGGGAGCTCACTACATACAGATTTATACAGCACCACTAGAGGGAGCTCACTACATACAGATTTATACAGCCACCACTAGAGGGAGCTCACTACATACAGATTATACAGCCACCACTAGAGGGAGCTCACTACATACAGATTTATACAGCACCACTAGAGGGAGCTCACTACATACAGATTTATACAGTCACCACTAGAGGGAGCTCACTATATATAGATTTATACAGCCACCACTAGAGGGAGCTCACTACATACAGATTTATACAGCCATCACTAGAGGGAGCTCACTACATACAGATTTATACAGCCACCACTAGAGGGAGCTCACTACATACAGATTTATACACAGTCACCACTAGAGGGAGCACACTACATACAGATTTATACAGCCACCACTAGAGGGAGCTCACTACATACAGATTTATATATACAGCCACCACTAGAGGGAGCTCACTACATACAGATTTATACAGCCACCACTAGAGGGAGCACACTACATACAGATTTATACAGCCACCACTAGAGGGAGATCACTACATACAGATTTATACAGCCACCACTAGAGGGAGCTCGCTACATACAGATTTATACAGCCACCACTAGAGGGAGCTCGCTACATACAGATTATACAGCCACCACTAGAGGGAGCTCACTACATACAGATTTATACAGCCACCACTAGAGGGAGCTCACTACATACAGATTTATACAGTCACCACTAGAGGGAGCTCACTATATATAGATTTATACAGCCACCACTAGAGGGAGCTCACTACATACAGATTTATACAGCCACCACTAGCGGGAGCTCACTATATAGATTTATACAGCCACCACTAGAGGGAGCTCACTACATACAGATTTATACAGCCATCACTAGAGGGAGCTCACTACATACAGATGTATACAGTCACCACTAGAGGGAGCTCACTACATACAGATTTATACAGCCACCACTAGAGGGAGCTCACTACATACAGCTCCTGTAGTAGTCAGTAGAAACAGCTAGCTCCCTCTAGTGGTGGCTGCTCACTTTGCTGGTAATTCTATATTTCTTCAGTCTCCATTGTAGAAGGTATTTTCAGTTAATGGCATGAGGCGTTCAGGAAAGTCTTGAACATCCAACAACTGGAGGACACTTGTGATTATGACCTTTCCTGTATATTGCAGAGGAGGCCGAGCGGCCCCCACTGCTCAGAGGATTGGGACAGCTCATGGTTTCCACATAGTGAAGGCCCTGACTGAAGAATGTGAAAAATCAGGGGACGGGAAGTCTGTGCTGAGTCACACAAGTGAGACAAAATACGGGGGCGGACAGATCCTAAAATACACTGCTCCAAAAAATAAAGGGAACACTTAAACAACAGAATCTAACTCCAAGTAAATCAAACTTGTGTGAAATCAAACTGTCCACTTAGGAAATAACACTGATTGACAATCGATTTCACATGCTGTTGTGCAAATGGAATAGACAACAGATGGAAATTATTGGCAATTATCAAGACACCCTCAATAAAGGAGTGGTTCTGCAGGTGGGGACCACAGACCACATCTCAGTACCAATGCTTTCTGGCAGATGTTTTGGTCACTTTTGAATGTTGGTTGTGCTTTCACACTCGTGGTAGCATGAGATGGACTCTACAACCCACACAAGTGACTCAGGTAGTGCAGCTCATCCAGGATGGCACATCAATGCGAGCTGTGGCAAGAAAGTTTGCTGTGTCTGTCAGCGTAGTGTCCAGATGCTGGAGGCGCTACCAGGAGACAGGCCAGTACACCAGGAGATGTGGAGGGGGCCGTAGGAGAACAACAACCCAGCAGCAGGACCGCTACCTCAGCCTTTGTACAAGGAGGAACAGGAGGAGCACTGCCAGAGCCCTGCAAAATGACCTCCAGCAGGCCACAAATGTGCATGTGTCTGCACAAACGGTTAGAAACCGACTCCATGAGGATGGTCTGAGGGCCCGACGTCCACAGATGGGGGTTGTGCTCACAGCCCAACACCGTGCAGGACGCTTGGCATTTGCCATAGAACACCAGGATTGGCAAATTCGCCACTGGTGCCCTGTGCTCTTCACAGATGAAAGCAGGTTCACACTGAGCACATGTGACAGACGTGACAGAGTCTGGAGACGCCATGGAGAGCGATCTGCTGCCTGCAACATCCTTCAGCATGACCGGTTTGGCAGTGGGTCAGTAATGGTGTGGGGTGGCATTTCTTTGGAGGGCCGCACAGCCCTATATGTAGCCTGACTGCCATTAGGTACCGAGATGAGATTCTCAGGCCCCTTGTGAGACCATATGCTGGTGCGGTTGGCCCTGGGCTCCTCCTAATGCAGGACAATGTTAGACCTCATGTGGCTGGAGTGTGTCAGCAGTTCCTGCACGATGAAGGCATTGAAGCTATGGACTGGCCCGCCCGTTCCCCAGACCTGAATCCGATTAAGCACATCTGGGACATCATGTCTCGCACCATCCACCAACGTCAAGTTGCATCAGACTGTCCAGGAGTTGGCGGATGCTTTAGTCCAGGTCTGGGAGGAGATCCCTCAGGAGACCATCCGCCGCCTCATCAGGAGCATGCCCAGGCGTTGGAGGGAGGTCATACAGGCACGTGGAGGCCACACACATGACTGAGCATCATTTCGTTTTCTTGAGGCATTTCCACTTAAGTTGGATCAGCCTGTAACTTCATTTTCCACTTTGATTTTGAGCATCATTCCAACTGCAGACCTCAATGGGATGTTAATTTTGATTTACATTGATAATTGTTATGTTTTATTGTTCTGAACACATTCCACTATGCAATGAATAAAGATTTACAACTGGAATATTTCATTCAGTGATATCTAGGATGTGGGATTTTAGTGTTCCCTTTATTTTATTGAGCAGTGTGTATCCACTGCAGAATAGTGAGTGCAGCTCTGGAGTATAATACAGGATGTAACTCAGGATCAGTAATGTAATGTATGTACACAGTGACTGCACCAGCAGAATAGTGAGTGCAGCTCTGGGGTATAATACAGGATGTAACTCAGGATCAGTAATGTAATGTATGTACACAGTGACTGCACCAGCAGAATAGTGAGTGCAGCTCTGGGGTATAATACATGATGTAACTCAGGATCAGTAATGTAATGTATGTACACAGTGACTGCACCAGCAGAATAGTGAGTGCAGCTCTGGGGTATAATACAGGCTATGTGATGGCTCTTGTACATTTGGTGTTTCCGCTCTCGTAGTTCTGCAGTTTTCTTGTCTGTTCTGGCTGTTGCTCGGTTAACGCTGCCGCTCTCTTGCAGTTGGGTCGGGTCGTTACTTATCCTTTCTACATCGTCTTTGCGATCTTCAGGAGACTTTTCGGGAAGCCGCCTCCGGCCATCACCTTGGAGAGCGCGGATGTGAAATACCCGCTGCGGCTCATCGATAAGGAGGTGAGTTCCTGATGCCGCCGGTCACATGATCGGGGTGAACGGGACAAGAATTGGCCCCATCTTGATTTCTGCCCTCAGGTCATCAGCCATGACACCCGCCGCTTCCGCTTTGCGCTGCCGTCTCCTGAACACGTCCTGGGTCTCCCCATCGGTAAGGATGAGGTGATGCCTCGGTCACTCGGGGGTTAATATGTCGGTTTGGTGACTTCTGTCGTTCCTTTCAGGGCAGCACATCTACCTGTCGGCCCGGGTGGACGGGAACCTGGTTGTCCGCCCCTACACTCCGGTGTCCAGCGACGATGAGAAGGGCTACGTGGACCTGGTGGTGAAGGTGCGGGACCTGTCGGGGGGGGTGGGACCTGTCGGGGGGGGTGGGACCTGTCGGGGGGGGTGGGACCTGTTGGGGGGTGGGACCTGTTGGGGGTGTGGCCTGTCAGCCTCATTAATCTGAGGTTTGTTTTTTTATCAGATTTATTTTAAAGGCATACACCCCAAATTTCCAGAGGGCGGCAAAATGTCTCAGTATCTAGAAGCGCTGAAGATCGGGGAGACCATCGACTTCAGGGGGCCCAGCGGGCTGCTGACCTACAGCGGGAGGGGTAATGTCCTGGCGGCCGGCGGGGGAAGGGATGCACACGAGGGGACAATCGCGATACAATTTCTCTTGGTTTCTTTAAGGAACGTTCCAGATCCGTCCTGAGAAGAAAGCTGCGGCCGTCACCAAGAAGGTTCAGCAGCTGGGAATGATCGCCGGGGGCACAGGTATAAAGGGGCCGAGCTGGGACTACAACTCTCATCATGTGACCTCTTCATCCGTCCTCTGATCTGCAGAGTTCTCAGACTAGACCTGAGGGGTGTGGCTAATGCAGATACATCCCGGTGTGGTGGATGGTGATTGGCTGTCAGTCTGTGCCCCGCCCCCGCTTAAGGAGACTTTTACTGACCGTCCCCCTGGGATCGCGAATGGTGGCTGATGATCGGCATCTTCTCTCCTCTGCAGGGATCACCCCCATGCTGCAGCTCATCCGCGCCGTCATGAAGGACAAAGATGACCGCACTGTCTGCTACCTGCTGTTTGCTAATCAGGTCTGTATGACCGGCAGCCATGAGGGTGGAGGAGGGGATGGTGCTGTGATTGTGGGGGGGGATGCAGTGACTATTGTTGGGGTGGGGAGGATGCTGCTGTGACCAATAGTAGGGGTACTGCTGTTGGCAGGTGGTGTGTCCCAGTGCGGCCCCTCTGTCTCTGGCTCGTTACCCCTCTGTCTCTGGCTCGTTACCCCTCTGTCTCTGGCTCGTTACCCCTCTGTCTCTGGCTCGTTACCCCTCTGTCTCTGGCTCGTTACCCCTCTGTCTCTGGCTCGTTACCCCTCTGTCTCTGGCTCGTTACCCCTCTGTCTCTGGCTCGTTACCCCTCTGTCTCTGGCTCGTTACCCCTCTGTCTCTGGCTCGTTACCCCTCTGTCTCTGGCTCGTTACCCCTCTGTCTCTGGCTCGTTACCCCTCTGTCTCTGGCTCGTTACCCCTCTGTCTCTGGCTCGTTACCCCTCTGTCTCTGGCTCGTTACCCCTCTGTCTCTGGCTCGTTACCCCTCTGTCTCTGGCTCCGTACCCTTAGGATAGTGATCATGCGTGTATTACCTTCCAGTTCCACCCAGAGTTCCTCTCCGGGTTGAGCTGCAGCTCTGGCTGTGACTGGAGTCGGTCACTTTTCTGGCTTCTTTCAGGCGGAGAAGGACATCCTGCTGCGGGACGAGCTGGAGGAGATCCGGACCGTCCACCCGGGCAGATTCAAGCTGTGGTACACGTTGGATCGGGCCCCTGAAAGTAAGAGCCTCCATCACCCTGTGCTGCTGATACTGCAGGACTACATCTCCCAGCATTCTCACCCCAGTTGCTGGCTATCAGGGCATTCTGGGAGTTGTAGTTTTCCGCTGCCGGGGCCAGTGTAGGTTTATCGTATACTTTCCTATACAATTTATTTGTTTTTCCCCCATGTCTGAGATCTCTGCTTGCTGTCAGTGAGTGAAGCTTCAGTGTCGCACAGCTGAGGGTTTGCTCCAGTGGACCGGGCTGCTGCTGTTACACAGCTGAGGGTTTGTTACGTTACCTCTCATGGATGGGGTCAGACGAGGCTCGATGTCCTCGTTCACAGACGGCAGAGATCTGAGTGTCACTGTATTTCTATAGTTTTCCCTTTTTTCTCCACGAGCTGTGATCCCGTGTGGCCACCAGGGGGCGCCGTCCACCATTCTCATGATCTCGTCCCTCCAGGTTGGGATTACAGCCAGGGCTTCGTCAATGAGGACATGATCCGCTCCTTTATGCCCCCGCCCGGGGACGACGTGCTGGTCCTGATGTGCGGACCACCCCCCATGATCCAGTACGCCATCAACCCCAGCCTGGACAAGCTGAACTACCCCCAGGACCGCAGATTTGCCTACTAGACGCCATGCTTTACCGGAAAGGCGAAGCCATCGTGTGACCGAGCGCGGCAGACCGTCGCCTCCGTTCTGGCATCCTTCTGACTGGTGCCGTCAGCGGGGGGCTGCCATGTATCCATAGGTGGGAGGTGTCTTAAAGGGGCGGGTGTTATGTACTAGGTAGGTGATGTTTTGGGGTTCAGTCGGCACTTGACCAGACCACAGTAAGGACTTGTGTAAATGAAAGTGCCAGCTGGGAGTTGTAGTCCTACTTTTACAACTGTGTACAGTATTCGATGCAACACTAAGGAAAGTGGACGCGCGTCGGGGGGATTGTCCTGCTCTCGTCACAATGTGCCTGTATCTGCTTCTTACCCCCCCTGCACTCCTCTTATCTGCACTATCCCCCTTTTTCGCTTCGTTACCTTTCCGTGTACAATGTATTTTTTATTCTTCATCAATACAAGAAGGACTTTAATCTCCGTCTCCTTATTATTACATTTCCCCCGGGATCATCTCCTGTGACCATATTCAGCCACTAGAGGGCACTAATAGACTAATAACAGATATTTTGGGTGTCTGGCCCTTTAAAAGTAAAGCATAAAAAGTTTGAATTTTGGTCACATCCAAATTAAAGGGGTTCAGTGATCTGCTGTAATCTATGGACAGATGGTTACAAGTGTTCAGTTTCCCTACAGCGCCTCTAGAGGAGAAAGGAAGAAGTACAATTGGCAATAAAAATGAGCAGAGTCAAGGGGGTCCTAGAGCAAAGACCACTGAAAAGTAGAATTTACTAAAAAGGTCCCTTTAATAATAAAGTACAGCAGCGATTTGTGCTTCTGTAATGGTGGCAACAGACAATAGAAACAGTAGTGTCAAAATGTAACCGGACACAACAATGGAGTCATGTGATGCTGCCGTGTGCACCGCAAGGTGAGAAAGGCCCCAAACCAGGAAGAGCCGCTGCTTTACTAATACAAAGCTCCAAATCCTCCCTGGGGATAATTATGAGTCTATATTCCTGCAGCCACCACTAGGGGGAGCTCCCTGTATACAGAGATACATGATAAGATCCTGTCTGCAGTCACCACTAGGGGGAGCTCTCTGTATACAGAGATACATGATAAGATCCTGTCTGCAGTCACCACTAGGGGGAGCTCCCTATATACAGAGATACATGATAAGATCCTGTCTGCAGCCACCACTAGGGGGAGCTCCCTGTATACAGAGATACATGATAAGATCCTGTCTGCAGCCACCACTAGGGGGAGCTCCCTGTATACAGAGATACATGATAAGATCCTGTCTGCAGTCACCACTAGGGGGAGCTCTCTGTATACAGAGATACATGATAAGATCCTGTCTGCAGCCACCACTAGGGGGAGCTCCCTGTATACAGAGAAACATGATAATATCCTGTCTGCAGCCACCACTAGGGGGAGCTCCCTGTTTACAGAGATACATGATAAGGTTCTGTCTGTAGCCACCACTAGGGGGAGCTCCCTGTATACAGAGATACATGATAATATCCTGTCTGCAGCCACCACTAGGGGGAGCTCCCTGTTTACAGAGATACATGATAAGGTTCTGTCTGTAGCCACCACTAGGGGGAGCTCCCTGTATACAGAGATACATGATAATATCCTGTCTGCAGCCACCACTAGGGGGAGCTCCCTGTTTACAGAGATACATGATAAGGTTCTGTCTGTAGCCACCACTAGGGGGAGCTCCCTGTATACAGAGATACATGATAAGATCCTGTCTGCAGCCACCACTAGGGGGAGCTTCCTGTATACAGAGATACATGATAAGATCCTGTCTGCAGTCACCACTAGGGGGAGCTCCCTGTATACAGAGATAAATAATAAGATCCTGTCTGCAGCCACCACTAGGGGGAGCTCCCTGTATACAGAGATACATGATAAGATCCTGTCTGCAGCCACCACTAGGGGGAGCTCCCTGTATACAGAGATACATGATAAGATCCTGTCTGCAGTCACCACTAGGGGGAGCTCCCTGTATACAGAGATACATGATAATATTCTGTCTGCAGCCACCACTAGGAGGAGCTCCCTGTATACAGAGATACATGATAAGATCCTGCCTGCAGCCACCACTAGGGGGAGCTCCCTGTATACAGAGATAAATAATAAGATCCTGTCTGCAGTCACCACTAGGGGGAGCTCCCTGTATACAGAGATACATGATAAGATCCTGTCTGCAGCCACCACTAGGGGGAGCTCCCTGTATACAGAGATACATGATAAGATCCTGTCTGCAGCCACCACTAGGGGGAGCTCTCTGTATACAGAGATACATAAGATCCTGTCTGCAGCCACCACTAGGGGGAGCTCCCTGTATACAGAGATACATGATAAGATCCTGTCTGCAGCCACCACTAGGGGGAGCTCCCTGTATACAGAGATACATGATAATATCCTGTCTGCAGCCACCACTAGGGGGAGCTCCCTGTATACAGAGATACATGATAAGATCCTGTCTGCAGCCACCACTAGGGGGAGCTCCCTGTGTACAGAGATACATGATAAGATCCTGTCTGCAGCCACCACTAGGGGGAGCTCCCTGTATACAGAGATACATGATAAGATCCTGTCTGCAGCCACCACTAGGGGGAGCTCTCTGTATACAGAGATACATAAGATCCTGTCTGCAGCCACCACTAGGGGGAGCTCCCTGTATACAGAGATATATAAGATAAGATTCTGTCTGCAGCCACCACTAGGGGGAGCTCCCTGTATACAGAGATAATGATAAGATCCTGTCTGCAGCCACCACTAGGGGGAGCTCCCTGTGTACAGAGATACATGATAAGATCCTGTCTGCAGCCACCACTAGGGGGAGCTCCCTGTATACAGAGATACGTGATAAGATCCTGTCTGCAGCCACCACTAGGGGGAGCTCCCTGTATACAGAGATAATGATAAGATCCTGTCTGCAGCCACCACTAGGGGGAGCTCCCTGTGTACAGAGATACATGATAAGATCCTGTCTGCAGCCACCACTAGGGGGAGCTCCCTGTATACACAGATACATGATAAGATCCTGTCTGCAGCCACCACTAGGGGGAGCTCCCTGTATACACAGATACATGATAAGATCCTGTCTGCAGCCACCACTAGGGGGAGCTCCCTGTGTACAGAGATACATGATAAGATCCTGTCTGCAGCTACCACTAGGGGGAGCTCCCTGTATATAGAGATACATGATAAGATCCTGTCTGCAGCCACCACTAGGGGGAGCTCCCTGTATACAGAGATACATTATAAGATACTGTCTATTGTCACCACTAGGGGGAGCTCCCTGTGTACAGAGAGTACAGAGATACATGATAAGATCCCGACTGCAGCCACCACTAGGGGGAGCTCCCTGTATACAGAGATACATGATAAGATCCTGTCTGCAGCCACCACTAGGGGGAGCTCCCTGTATACAGAGATACATGATAAGATCCTGTCTGCAGTCACCACTAGGGGGAGCTCCCTGTATACAGAGATACATGATAAGATCCTGTCTGCAGTCACCACTAGGGGGAGCTCCCTGTATACAGAGATACATGATAAGATCCTGTCTGCAGTCACCACTAGGGGGAGCTCCCTATATACAGAGATACATGATAGGATCCTGTCTGCAGTCACCACTAGGGGGAGCTCCCTGTACACAGAGATACATGATAAGATCCTGTCTGCAGTCACCACTAGGGGGAGCTCCCTGTATACAGAGATACATGATAAGATCCTGTCTGCAGCCACCACTAGGGGGAGCTCCCTGTATACAGAGATACATGATAAGATCCTGTCTGCAGTCACCACTAGGGGGAGCTCCCTGTATACAGAGATACATGATAAGATCCTGTCTGCAGCCACCACTAGGGGGAGCCCCCTGTATACAGAGATACATGATAAGATTCTTTCTGCAGCCACCACTAGGGGGAGGTCCCTGTATACAGAGATACATGATAAGACCTGAGGTTTGGCTACTATACACACCAGTGTCCATCTGCAGTCAGAAGATGGTAATCGCAGCATGCTTCCAGCAATGAAGGGGTGTCCGGATGTCTGCTATAGCAATATCTGGGTGTGTAAAGCATGGCGGCCGCAGGTATCGTGAGATGGCAAAACTCAGATATAAGGCTAATCCCAGTGCGCAATACTTTGCTAATACCCAGACATTTCGTGCAGATAAATGTATGTCTGACCCTCTGTGAGCGGAGCTGCACATCTTCCTGTGCTGGATAGTTAGTTGCAATGTATCAGGCTGGAACACAAAGTGGACAGGACAGGTCATCAGCCGCGGCATCGGACAGAGCGGTTGTCAGCTGCGGCATCGGACAGAGCGGTTGTCAGCTCCGGCATCGGACAGAGCGGTTGTCAGCTCCGGCATCGGACAGAGCGGTTGTCAGCTCCGGCATCGGACAGCGGTTGTCAGCTCCGGCATTGGACAGAGCAGTTGTCAGCTGCGGCATCGGTCGGAGCGGTTGTCAGCTCCTGCATTGGACAGAGCAGTTGTCAGCTGCGGCATCGGTCGGAGCGGTTGTCAACTGCGGCATCGGACAGCGCGGTTGTCAGCTCCGGCATCGGACAGCGCGGTTGTCAGCTGCGGCATTGGTCAGAGCGGTTGTCAGCTGCGGCATCGGTCGGAGCGGTTGTTTCGAGTCCCGGTGACTATAGGAAGTTGATGTAGACTTTGCCGATGTTCCTCTGGCCGTTCCTCCTGGACATACAGGCATCCAGCAGGTCCCGGGTGGGCAGGAAGGTGTCGGTGTCCAGGATGTACTGCTGCAGGGCGCGCTCTCCGGGGGCGCCATTCTTCTTCTCCTTGCTGACGCTCTCCAGTAAGATCCCGCGAATGTCCTTAGGTTTCTCGGCTGATCCGAACACCATGAAGAGCCCCAGGCAGTCTGGGCCGACCAGTCGGCAGAACTCCTCCAGCTTCTCGTAGCGGCTGCGCTCCTTGTAGGAGTCGGTGAGTTGGATCTCCTTCAGGGCCCCCAGGTGGACGGTGTCGGGGTCCCCTCGGCCATCGTCGGTGAAGTCAGACATCTGCAGCGCCTGGACGGCGATCTGGAGCCGCACCGACCGGTCGGGACCCAGCAGTGTCCAGATCCAGTCCACCCCGAAGAGCGCGGCCTGCTGCGCGGTCATCTTGCTGGTGCGGATCCGCTCCTCCACACTCTTCTCCACGCAGAAGGTGATGAAGTCCACCAGGAAGATGTCCGTCAGGGTCTCCGTGGTCGGACGCAGCGTCCCGTGAGGGTCCTGGAATCCCAGGTAGTGGCGGAGCTTGTGCGAGGCGTGCACCACTCCCTGGCTGAAGACCTCGCACACAATGTCCGCCTTCTCCAGTGGTGGGACGATCACGGGGCCGGAGGGCGTCTGCCCCATGACGGTCAGATCGGAGGAGCAGCTGTGCACTGCCAGCGGGACAGGTGATGATGGTGGGCGGGGACGACAGCTGCCGCCGCACCTGCCGGAACCAGACCGACAACTTTCCCACAGAGAAAATTAAAGGGGCGGATGTCATAACGGAGCAAAGTGTGAACTGAAGGCTGTGAAAACTGGTGTGAAACTGCAGCTCCAACCCATTCACTTGTGTGCATGCGATACCAAACGCAGCCTGAGGATAAAGGGGGCGCTGATGCTTTCTTATATATATTCTCTCCCTTCAAGCTGGAGTTAAATTAACAAGTGAAAACTGTCACTTTAAATTAATGGATGCCCCATTCCTCTCTGAGGGGCGAGGGCAGAAGTGTAAGTTTCCAAAATGGTCCAAAAACAAACTACCGTTTTATGTATGCAGCTCCATGTGTTACCATGGTTACCGGCTATGTCATAAAATCCTAGAATGTTAGAGCTGGAAAGTCCTTGTGTCCGACCCCCGGCTCAATACAGGAGTCACTAAACCATCCCAGACAGATGTCTGTCCAGCCTCTGTGTGAAGACTTCCATTGAAGGAGAACTCGCCACCTCTCGTGGCCGCCTGTTCCACTCATTGATCACCCTCACTGACAAAAAAGTTATTTCTAATCTCTACTCTGTATCTTCTCCCTTTCAGTTTCCTTCCATTGCTTCTTTTTCAGAATGTGGTACCCAGAACTGGACACAGTATTCCAGATGAGGCCTGACCAAGGAGAATTACTTCACATGATCCAGACTCTATGCTTCTCTTAATACATCCTAGAACTGTGTTTGCCTTTCTTACTGCTGCATCACACTGTGCAGTCTGTGATCTATTAGTATACCTAAGTCTTTTTCTCACGTGCTGTTGCTTAGTTCTATTCCTCCATTTCTTTAGATGTAATTTTCGTTTTCCTTGCCCTGATGTATATAATCTTGCATTTTTCCGATAAATTCCATTCTATTAGTCACTGCCCAATGTTCAAGCTTATCTAGATCCTTCTGAATCCTCTGTCTTCTTTAGTGTTAGCTATCCCTCCTAGCTTTGCATCATCTGCAAATCTGATTAGTTTACATTCAGTTCCCTTATCTAGATCATTTATAAAAATGTTGAACACTGGGCCAGTACAGAGCATTGTGGTTCCCCACTTGAAACACTCTTCCAAATTGGATATGCAACCATTTATTACCCGTCTTTGAGTACGATCACTGAGCCAGTTATGAATCCACCTAACCGTAGCCTTGTCAATCCCATACTTGGTCATTTTCTAATAAGGATAGTATGAAATACTTTATCAAAAGCTTTGCTGAAGTCGAGATATACTATACCGCATATCCCTGATCCACCCAGTCAGTGATTCCACCATAAAAAATTTTAGCTTAGTCTGGCGTGACTTGTTTGCTACAAACCCTTGCTGGCTCTGGTTAATTACTGTATTCTTATCCAAGTACCTGGCGTGTAATTTCCTGGTACAGAAGTAAGGCTCACTGGCCTGTAATTTCCAGGTCTAGAAGGCTCACACTGGCCTGATTTTCCTGGTATAGAAGTAAGGCTCACTGGCCTGTAATTTCCTGGTACAGAATGCTCACTGCCATGTAATTTCCAGGTCTAGAAGTAAGGCTCACTGCCCAGTAATTTCCTGGTCTAGAAGGCTCACAATGGCCTGATTTTCCTGGTATAGAAGTAAGGCTCACAGGCCTGTAATTTCCTGGTACAGAAGTAAGGCTCACTGGCCTGTAATTTCCTGGTACAGAAGGCTCACTGGCCTGTAATTTCCTGGTATAGAAGTAAGGCTCACTGCCCAGTAATTTCCTGGTCCAGAAGGCTCACACTGGCCTGATTTTCCTGGTATAGAAGTAAGGCTCACTGGCCTGAAATTTTCTGGCTCTGTCTTTCATTTTTTGAACATAGGGACAACATTTGCCCTTCTCCAATCTTCTGGGACTTCTCCTGTGCTCCAGGAGTTTTGAAAGATTCTGGCTAGTGGTTCTACAAATTCCTCTGCTAACTCTTTTAGTCCCCTAGGATGTAATTCACTGGACCAGGAGATGTAAATTAGCTTACTAATTGTACTTGGGACAGGATGAGGCAGAGGGAAGAGTTACAGGGTTGGAAACTGTCACCGATGGGCCGGTGGTGATTGCTGTGACAAGTTATAATATCAAAACTTCACCCCTACCCAAAAGTAATGACACCCCCTTTAACTAATTGCAAACCCCCATGCCATCAGAAAATGCGTTTTAGTGTTTCCTACTGGACAGGAGCACAGAGTATTTCAGGATGGGACCACGTGGATCTTGTAAGAAGTCACAGTCTGTGTTAAAGGTTCTCGGCAGCACAGAGTATTTCAGCAGAGTGTGTGTGATGCTCGATGTTCATGTTTTTATCGATATATAATCAAAAGTGGCTGATAACAGAGAGAGGTAGATGACTAAAGCAAATAGGAGTGACCCGCAGAGACGCCTCCTAGATAAACATAAGCTTTTATTACATGACACAGACGGACGCGATAACATCTGATCTCAGTTACTGTAGTGTTATAACAACCTCCGGGGGCCGCGCCTCCATCCCCAATAACCTGCGGAGTCAGTGCCGCGCCTCCCGTCCTGCACCCCCCCCCCCCCCACGATCATCATAAATTAACATAGAAGCATAAATATCAGCAGAAGATGCAGCCGCCCCCCCACGACATAAAGGGCCAGCAGCCGCGCAGGTGGTTAATGGAACATAAGAGCGCTGCCCCTTTAAATAATAAAAATATATAAAAAAGAATCCTCAGTAACTGTGGCGCCCCCTGCTGGAAAGTTGCGAAAACTTTTAATAAACTTTTGATTGTTCAGGACGACCCCCCAGGACTGAGATTTTCCTTATTTATAGGGCACAAATGTTTTATTCTCCCTTCCCCCCAACACTGACTAAGACCCGGAACCCTCCGTAGGCACAGCCCGCCCCCTCCAGAACCCAGCTGGCACGTAAACTGGAAATACTGGTATAGAAAACTAGAGCTATGGGTTTTTTTCCCCGTAAAATTTTTCTCTTTTTTTTTTTCACACTTTAAATAGAAAATTTGTATAAAAAGTAACAGCGCCATAAATCGTGAGTATCAAAACTGCAAAGGGTTAAAATGAAGAAAAAAAAACACAACAACGCCACTCTTAGCCACGTGGATGTGTCTGGTATTGCAAGCTCTCCTGCATAAAATGGGACTGAGCTGCAATACCACAAGCTGCCACATGGGGGCGAGTAAAAAATACAATCTGACAGCTCCACACTCCTCCTAGTGGCCATGTGGGGTACTGCAGCTGTCCTAAAATTGGGACTCAGATGCAATATCAGATACAGCCACATGGAGAAAAAGGTAAAAAAGGTGTGGGGGGATCATAATAATGAAGAAAAGCGCTGTTAAACAACTCCTCCCACCCCTTTAATTATGGCAGTATAACCCATTGTATAAGTTAGCGCTGTTCCAATACATTCCCCTCTGCAGCCACTAGAGGGTGCTGTGGTACAATAGTTATTAGTCACTGACTATATACTACCCATAGCAGGGGCACCGACACCCTCCGCTGCACAACAGAGGGGCTGGCGGTCATTTTTATTATCACTTTTAAAGGCACATTCTCCCCTCCCCCCCTGAACACTGAGCGTAAAAACAGTGACGCAAAAAATAACATTTATAGATCCATAAACACAAGTAATAAAGATGGCGGCCGGAGCGCAAAGTCACACGTTGGAGTCGTCGTCTGTGATGCTGGCGCTGGGGGATCTGGCGGAGTAATCCCGGAACATGTCGTCTTCCTTCAGCATGTGCTGCGGGGGAGGGAGACAAGAGGCGAAATGTGAATGCAGCTCTGGATGTGAGTGGAGCAAAAAAACATATGCTGCACATGTTATGTATGATAGCGGTATAATACTCACCGTCAGGTTATTGATGCCTTCAGAAAACGCCCCGATCTGCCGCACTGTTCCCTCCGAGTCTTCCATCTAACGGGAGAAAAACCGTAACGTTATCCAAGGTGGGCAGTATTATAGTAGTTATATTCTTGTACATAGGGACAGTATTATAGTAGTTATATTCCTGTACATAGAGGCAGTATTATAGTAGTTATATTCCTGTACATAGGGGCAGTATTATAGTAGTTATATTCTTGTACATAGGGGCAGTATTATAGTAGTTATATTCCTGTACATAGAGGCAGTATTATAGTAGTTATATTCTTGTACATAGGAGCAGTATTATAGTAGTTATATTCTTGTACATAGGGGCAGTATTATAGTAGTTATATTCTTGTACATAGGGGCAGTATTATAGTAGTTATATTCTTGTACATAGGGGCAGTATTATAGTAGTTATATTCTTGTACATAGGGGCAGTATTATAGTAGTTATATTCTTGTACATAGGGGCAGTATTATAGTAGTTATATTCTTGTACATAGGGGCAGTATTATAGTAGTTATATTCTTGTACATAGGGGCAGTATTATAGTAGTTATATTCTTGTACATAGGGGGCAGTATTATAGTAGTTATATTCTTGTACATAGGGACAGTATTATAGTAGTTATATTCCTGTACATAGAGGCAGTATTATAGTAGTTATATTCCTGTACATAGGGGCAGTATTATAGTAGTTATATTCTTGTACATAGGGGCAGTATTATAGTAGTTATATTCCTGTACATAGAGGCAGTATTATAGTAGTTATATTCCTGTACATAGGGGCAGTATTATAGTAGTTATATTCTTGTACATAGGGGCAGTATTATAGTAGTTATATTCTTGTACATAGGGGCAGTATTATAGTAGTTATATTCTTATACATAGGGGCAGTATTATAGTAGTTATATTCTTGTACATAGGGGCAGTATTATAGTAGTTATATTCTTGTACATAGGGGCAGTATTATAGTAGTTATATTCTTGTACATAGGGGCAGTATTATAGTAGTTATATTCCTGTACATAGGGACAGTATTATAGTAGTTATATTCCTGTACATAGAGGCAGTATTATAGTAGTTATATTCCTGTACATAGGGGCAGTATTATAGTAGTTATATTCTTGTATATAGGGGCAGTATTATAGTAGTTATATTCTTATACATAGGGGCAGTATTATAGTAGTTATATTCTTGTACATAGGGGCAGTATTATAGTAGTTATATTCTTGTACATAGGGGCAGTATTATAGTAGTTATATTCTTGTACATAGGGGCAGTATTATAGTAGTTATATTCTTGTACATAGGGGCAGTATTATAGTAGTTATATTCCTGTACATAGGGACAGTATTATAGTAGTTATATTCCTGTACATAGAGGCAGTATTATAGTAGTTATATTCCTGTACATAGGGGCAGTATTATAGTAGTTATATTCTTGTACATAGGGGCAGTATTATAGTAGTTATATTCCTGTACATAGAGGCAGTATTATAGTAGTTATATTCCTGTACATAGGGGCAGTATTATAGTAGTTATATTCCTGTACATAGAGGCAGTATTATAGTAGTTATATTCCTGTACATAGGGGCAGTATTATAGTAGTTATATTCTTGTACATAGGGGCAGTATTATAGTAGTTATATTCTTGTACATAGGGGCAGTATTATAGTAGTTATATTCTTGTATATAGGGGCAGTATTATAGTAGTTATATTCTTATACATAGGGGCAGTATTATAGTAGTTATATTCTTGTACATAGGGGCAGTATTATAGTAGTTATATTCTTGTACATAGGGGCAGTATTATAGTAGTTATATTCTTGTACATAGGGGCAGTATTATAGTAGTTATATTCTTGTACATAGGGGCAGTATTATAGTAGTTATATTCTTATACATAGGGGCAGTATTATAGTAGTTATAATCTTGTACGTAGGAGCAGTATTATAGTAGTTATATTCTTGTACATAGGGGCAGTATTATAGTAGTTATATTCTTGTACATAGGGGCAGTATTATAGTAGTTATATTCCTGTACATAGGGGCAGTATTATAGTAGTTATATTCTTGTACATAGGGGCAGTGTTATAGTAGTTATATTCTTGTACATAGGGGCAGTATTATAGTAGTTATATTCTTGTACATAGGGGCAGTATTATAGTAGTTATATTCTTGTACATAGGGGCAGTATTATAGTAGTTATATTCTTATACATAGGGGCAGTATTATAGTAGTTATAATCTTGTACGTAGGAGCAGTAATATAGTAGTTATATTCTTGTACATAGGAGCAGTATTATAGTAGTTATATTCTTGTATATAGGGGGCAGTATTATAGTAGTTATATTCTTGTACATAGAGGGCAGTATTATAGTAGTTATATTCTTGTACATAGGGGGCAGAATTATAGTAGTTATATTCTTGTACATAGGAGCAGTATTATAGTAGTTATATTCTTGTACATAGGGGCAGTATTATAGTAGTTATATTCTTGTACATAGGAGCAGTATTATAGTAGTTATATTCTTGTACATAGGGGGCAGTATTATAGTAGTTATATTCTTGTACATAGGGAGCAGTATTATAGTAGTTATATTCCTGTACATAGGAGCAGTATTATAGTAGTTATATTCTTGTACATAGGGGCAGTATTATAGTAGTTATATTCTTGTACATAGGGGCAGTATTATAGTAGTTATATTCTTGTACATAGGGGCAGTATTATAGTAGTTATATTCTTATACATAGGGGCAGTATTATAGTAGTTATAATCTTGTACGTAGGAGCAGTAATATAGTAGTTATATTCTTGTACATAGGAGCAGTATTATAGTAGTTATATTCTTGTACATAGGGGCAGTATTATAGTAGTTATATTCTTGTACATAGGGGCAGTATTATAGTAGTTATATTCTTGTACATAGGAGCAGTATTATAGTAGTTATTTTCTTGTACATAGGGGCAGTATTATAGTAGTTATATTCTTGTACATAGGGGCAGTATTATAGTAGTTATATTACTGTACATAGGGGCAGTATTATAGTAGTTATATTCTTGTACATAGGGGGCAGTATTATAGTAGTTATATTCTTGTACATAGGAGCAGTATTATAGTAGTTATATTCTTGTACATAGGGGCAGTATTATAGTAGGAAAAGCAGAAGTCCAGCGTGGGTGATGTCCATAAAAAATACCTTTTATTCCATTTTTGTTAAAAGCACATAAATCCAAAGTCCATCTTCATATCCATAGACACAAAAACGGGTGATTCCTACCAGTGACAGTCACAGGCTTAAAGTGCATTAAAATCAAACGCGTTTCAACGGTCGTGCCGCCTTACTCATTGTGATAAAAATAAAATGAAAGAGGGCTGCCATATAGGACTAGGCCCATTAGGTTACACCCCCTGATCTTGCAGACAACAGAAACAGGGCAACACCTACAGGTAATTAGTGAGTTTAGCCTGAAATTTGCATGTACAAATACTATGGTTGGGGCAGGAAAAAACAAACAAAAAAAAAAACAAAACACATATATGCAAGAATTATAACTTATCATTCATAATAATTCATAAGATCCTGCCGGATATTCATGCCTAGGGGGGCTCTGGACTTAAGTTGATACATCCACCATATCTCTCTGTTGGTTATTTTTCTTTTTATATCGCCCCCTCGAAATGGGGCTTTAACCCTTTCAATCCCGCGGACCTCCAGTGAGCTGACGTCCCCATTGTGTTTATGGATGAAGTGTCTTATGGGTGATTTTATTCACTGCATCAGACAGGTGGCCTCCGTATTCTCACCTTCAGGGGACCCCCTGTGCACCCCACATATTGCTGCTCACAGGTGGGGCCATTAATCACATACACCACATTGGAGGTGTTGCAGTTAATGTAGTGGTGAATTTTGTACGTCTTTTTAGTGACAGATGAGTGGAATTCCTTACTGGTCACCATATATTTACAGCAGGTGCAGATATTGAGCCCACACTTGTATGTGCCTTTAGTACTGAGCCAGTTTTCTTTCTCTTTTAACCGTTTGTCCTCACTAACAAAGAGGCTGGGGGATAAGATGTCGTTCAGACTAGGGGCTTTTTTAGCGATATAGCGCACTGGTTTGGACAGGATTTGGTTCAGCTTTTTATCCTGGCTCAGCATAGGGATAATAGTAATACCCGTGTGTCCAGTGAGGAGCACATCACCTTCACCACTACATACAGCCCTCAGTTCAAAGAGATTACTGACATCATCAGAAAAAGAATCCCTATGGTGAGCCAGGATAAAAAGCTGAACCAAATCCTGGCCAAACCAGTGCGCTATATCGCTAAAAAAGCCCCTAGTCTGAACGACATCTTATCCCCCAGCCTCTTTGTTAGTGAGGACAAAGGGTTAAAAGAGAAAGAAAACTGGCTCAGTACTAAAGGCACCTACAAGTGTGGGCACAATATCTGCACCTGCTGTAAATATATGGTGACCAGTAAGGAATTCCACTCATCTGTCACTAAAAAGACGTACAAAATTAACCACTACATCAACTGCAACACCTCCAATGTCGTGTATCTGATTAATGGCCCCACCTGTGACCAGCAATATGTGGGGTGCACAGGGGGTCCCCTGAAGGTGAGAATACGGAGGCACCTGTCTGATGCAGTGAATAAAATCCCCCATAAGACACTTCATCCATAAACACAATGGGGACGTCAGCTCATTGGAGGTCCGCGGGATTGAAAGGGTTAAAGCTCCATTTCGAGGGGGAGATATAAAAAGAAAAATAACCAACAGAGAGATATGGTGGATGTATCAACTTAAGTCCAGAGCCCCCCTAGGCATGAATATCCGGCAGGATCTTATGAATTATTATGAATGATAAGTTATAATTCTTGCATATATGTGTTTTTTTTTTTTGTTTGTTTGTTTTTTCCTGCCCCAACCATAGTATTTGTACATGCAAATTTCAGGCTAAACTCACTAATTACCTGTAGGTGTTGCCCTGTTTCTGTTGTCTGCAAGATCAGGGGGTGTAACCTAATGGGCCTAGTCCTATATGGCAGCCCTCTTTCATTTTATTTTTATCACAATGAGTAAGGCGGCACGACCGTTGAAACGCGTTTGATTTTAATGCACTTTAAGCCTGTGACTGTCACTGGTAGGAATCACCCGTTTTTGTGTCTATGGATATGAAGATGGACTTTGGATTTATGTGCTTTTAACAAAAATGGAATAAAAGGTATTTTTTATGGACATCACCCACGCTGGACTTCTGCTTTTCCTTCGTACTACTTGCAGCACTGCATGATCCGTGCGCTGGGACTGAGAGGAGGTGAGCTGATCTTCGTTGCTTTTTCTTTTCCAGTATTATAGTAGTTATATTCTTGTACATAGGGGCAGTATTATAGTAGTTATATTCTTGTACATAGGAGCAGTATTATAGTACGGTAGTTATATATTTGTACATATGGGGCAGTACTATAGTAGTTATAGTCTATATAGGAGCAGTATTATAGTAGTTATACTCTTGTACATAGGAGCAGTATTATAGTAGTTATATTCTTGTACATAGGGGCAGTATTATAGTAGTTATATTCTTGTACATAGGGGGCAGTATTATAGTAGTTATATTCTTGTACATAGGAGGCAGTATTATAGTAGTTATATTCTTGTACATAGGGGCAGTATTATAGTAGTTATATTCTTGTACGTAGGAGCAGTATTATAGTAGTTATATTCTTGTACATAGGGGGCAGTATTATAGTAGTTATATTCTTGTATATAGGGGGCAGTATTATAGTAGTTATATTCTTGTACATAGGGGCAGTATTATAGTAGTTATATTCTTGTACATAGGGGGCAGTATTATAGTAGTGATATTCTTGTACATAGGGGCAGTATTATAGTAGTGATATTCTTGTACATATGGGCAGTATTATAGTAGTTATATTCTTGTACATAGGAGCAGTATTATAGTAGTTATATTCTTGTACATAGGGCAGTATTATAGTAGTTATATTCTTGTACATAGGGGGCAGTATTATAGTAGTTATATTCTTGTACATAGGAGCAGTATTATAGTAGTTATATTCTTGTACATAGGAGCAGTATTATAGTAGTTATATTCTTGTACATAGGAGCAGTATTATAGTAGTTATATTCTTGTACATAGGGGCAGTATTATAGTAGTTATATTCTTGTACATAGGAGCAGTATTATAGTAGTTATATTCTTGTACATAGGAGCAGTATTATAGTAGTTATATTCTTGTACACAGGGGGCAGTATTATAGTAGTTATATTCTTGTACATAGGAGCAGTATTATAGTAGTTATATTCTTGTACATAGGGGGCAGTATTATAGTAGTTATATTCTTGTACATAAGGGCAGTATTATAGTAGTTATATTCTTGTACACAGGGGCAGTATTATAGTAGTTATATTCTTGTATATAGGAGCAGTATTATAGTAGTTATATTCTTGTACATAGGGGCAGTATTATAGTAGTTATATTCTTGTACATAGGGGCAGTATTATAGTAGTTATATTCTTGTACATAGGGGCAGTATTATAGTAGTTATATTCTTGTACATAGGGGCAGTATTATAGTAGTTAGATTCTTGTACATAGGGGGCAGTATTATAGTAGTTATATTCTTGTACATAGGGGGCAGTATTATAGTAGTTATATTCTTGTACATAGGGGCAGTATTATAGTAGTTATATTCTTATACATAGGGGCAGTATTATAGTAGTTATATTCTTGTACATAGGAGCAGTAATATAGTAGTTATATTCTTGTACATAGGGGCAGTATTATAGTAGTTATATTCTTGTACATAGGGGCAGTATTATAGTAGTTATATTCTTGTACATAGGAGCAGTATTATAGTAGTTATATTCTTGTACATAGGAGCAGTATTATAGTAGTTATATTCTTGTACATAGGAGCAGTATTATAGTAGTTATATTCTTGTACATAGGGGCAGTATTATAGTAGTTATATTCTTGTACATAGGGGCAGTATTATAGTAGTTATATTCTTGTACACAGGGGCAGTATTATAGTAGTTATATTCTTGTACATAGGGGCAGTATTATAGTAGTTATATTCTTGTACACAGGGGCAGTATTATAGTAGTTATATTCTTGTACATAGGGGCAGTATTATAGTAGTTATATTCTTGTACATAGGAGCAGTATTATAGTAGTTATATTCTTATACATAGAGGCAGTATTATAGTAGTTATATTCTTGTACATAGGGGCAGTATTATAGTAGTTCGATTCTTGTACATAGGGGTCAGCATAGTTTGTACCTGTTCTAGTCTATCGAGGTCCTCGTCGTCTAACATCCTGAGGTCCAGTCCGGCTCTGAAGGGCTTGATGATGCTGTTTGCAGACGACTGCCCGAGCTCCATAGGACACACATACTCTTCACTCTCTTCTTGCTTTTTCTTTCGTAATGTCCCAAAATTGGTAAACGGTAATTTCCTCGGCTTTAAAAGAAAGAACAAATTAAGAGGCCAGGATGTAGTTATGTAATAATAACTTATATCGGTGTAAATTTATATAACAGCAGAATTGTGACAAAACGGGAATATTGGTAAAAATATCAGCGTCTCTTAGCCCTGGTGGCCGATGCGGAGCCTTAGGATGCTGTATGTAGTGACCATACCGCCCCGTCCCACCGTGCGTCTCACCTTGACCTTGGCCGTTGCGGTCAGCAGCAAGTATTCCGGCGAGGATAGCGCCTCCTGTTTTTGCTGCTGCGCCTGCTGACCGACCAGGAGATTGAAATGCGTGGCCAGGTGGCGCCGGAGGAGGGTCTTGTTTGGCGGGATGTTCAGAAGTTGAGCCATGGTCTCCACGTTAAATCGGGGCTCAAGGACCTGAAATTAAAAAAAACAAGAACAATTTTGGATTTTTCACCGAAACGCAACAATGAGGCTGCAGGTTGTGATTCTGAGAGCCAACAGGAAAGCAGCAGACATTTTTACTGCAGTTTGGAGGTGAATGGAGCAGAAGACGGAATGTACGGGCAAGCAATGACTAATGAGGACTCACCATCAGCCCACCGTGTACACCGCTACCCCTTAAGTTAGGGGCATACTCTGCTAGGTCAACAGAGCGCAGCCACTCCATCACCCGGTGATTCGTCCATTGAGCCACTTCCGAGGGAGTCACATTAGACTAAAAAAAAAAAAATAAAAAAAAAAAAATTATTAATATTTAATAAAAATTACAAAATTTGTTCCGTAAATTTTAAGGCTGGTGGTCCCAGGGCCCGGTACCTCCTCGGAGGGTCTTCTGCGCAGACAGTTGGGTTCGAAGCTGTTGATTCTCAGGACCTGAATGGCACGCTTTATGCTGAGGTGGTGCAGGACGCTGACGACTTTCAGGGAAAGCAAATCATCCTGGAAATTTAGAGAAGCAAAATGGAAAAAAAAAAAGTGCTAAATTTACACAAAATGTGATTGGCAGGTTCTGATAGCCACACCCACGAGCAGCGAGTGACACGACCACGCCCCCGAGGAATCGGGATTCGCTTTCCACCTCATTTCACACTCTCCGCAGCCTGTCTTCCCCATCACAACATGGAATATCCCACCTCCCGAGGGTGCCGTCCGTCCAGGAGATCGGCGTGGTTAGGTGACTTACCACGGTCATGTAATGGAGCATCCGACCGTCCAGCTTTGCTTCATCAAACTGCGTCTTGTACTGAGGGAGACCGATGTCGTCCAACCACCCTACGGGGGGGGGGAAAACAATCACAAGGAGCTCTAGATGTGTCCTGAAATACTCCGTTCTGCTGATCCTACTCTGCTCCGTCCATTATGCCACTGTTAGTGAGATGCTGAAATCCTCTGTGCTGCTGGTCTGACTTACTTGTCACCCACTTGTAGTCCAGCTTCCCGTAGTTGCTGTCGTCCTCGGAGCCCAGCGACTGCAGCGCCAGCTGGAGCTTCTTGCGGTGCAGCGGGTGTTTGATGCCAAGCTCCTATATGGGAAAGCATAAAATGAGTCATGGGTGGCCCCGACGCGCGCCGGCCCCGATGCGCGGGACCCTCTCACCTTTTCCAGGTCCTGTTGCGAGGCGTGGAGCAGAGTCTGCCCGGACACGATCCATTGCTTGCAGCTGTTCACGTAGCTGCCCAGCCCCTGGTCCCGCAGCCAGCCGCACACCTGCTCCTTCGTCCACTTGGCAAATGGCATGTCCAGGTCACTGCGGGGGAAAGAAGTGCGGATGCGGGTTACCACCCCCCATACAGCGCCCTGCGTAAGTATCCACCCCCAACAAGTCAGCGCTGCCCCTTTACAACCCAGCCTCCAATCATCAGGCAGAGACGCAATAAGGGGGTGGAGCTTGCACGTCACCTTATAAGGAGTCATAAGGGGTGGAGCTTGCATGTCACCTTATAAGGAGTCATAAGGGGTGGAGCTTGCATACCTTGTCACAAGAGGGTCAGGACTTGTACTCATGAGAGGCGGAGCTTGCATATTTTATCACATAAGGGGCTGGTTCTTGTACTTGTTTTTGGTGTTAAAAGTCATAACGGGTGAAGTCGGCATTTTTGTCAACTTAAATGGGGCGGAGCTAAAAGTTATAGCCCTACAGAAAGTCAGGAAAGGTGAGGCTTTCACATTTTTGGCTCTATAAGAAATCTTAAGGGGTGGGGCTTACATGTTTGACTCTCTAAAAAGTCACAATGGGAGTGGCTTACATTTCAACTATAAAAAAAGTCACAAGGGGCGGAGTTTATTTTTTTGGCCCTATAAGAAGTTACAAGGGGCGGAGCTTGTACTTTATGTCCCCCTTAGGGGCACCACTTATGGTTAGCCCAACCGCCCCCACTTCTCTCTGGTACTCCACTGCATGAACAGGTCGGAGCTGCAGTACCAGACACAGCCTGCCAATAGGGGCGGCGCTGCTTTTTTTGGAAGAAACTTTTGTTCCACTAATACAAACCTGGGAGCCTGACCCAGATCCCGCGACCAGCCCAGCCTCGGGCCGGCGGTGGACCTGGTCCCACCCCTCTTAAACTCTTCTTCCGGGAGGTCGTCCTCCTGGTTTAGGGTGGTGGACTGACTCCTCTTCAGCCTGGAAGGGACAAAATAAAAAAACAAGTCACATTCTGACCCCCCATAAAGTCCCCGGAGGGGTAACAAGACCTGGAGGCCAACTGTTCTCACCTCCCGAATAACTTTTTGATCCCGCGCGGCTTCTTCTTAGAGTCGGGAGAAGATGGCGAGCTGTGGATGCTTCCACCATCCGATGAGCGAGGAGACACCGCCAGGTCCAGGTGGTCGGCTGAGCCCTTTTCTGCCTCTGCTGCAACATTTACCAGTGTCATTAATGACCTCAAACAATAATTCCAGCTCCAATATTCTTAGGGTTTGTATCATCAGACATCATAAAAAAAGTCTAACTTTCCTGCACATTCCTGACACTTGAGCGCCCCAAAAAAGTGCCGGTCACAGGCTGGAAAGGAAAAAAGTGCCGGTCACAGGCTGGAAAGGAAAAAAGTGCCGGTCACAGGCTGGAAAGACAAAAAGTGCCGGTCACAGGCTGGAAAGACAAAAAGTGCCGGTCACAGGCTGGAAAGGACAAAAAGTGCCGGTCACAGGCTGGAAAGGACAAAAAGTGCCGGTCACAGGCTGGAAAGGACAAAAAGTGCCGGTCACAGGCTGGAAAGGACAAAAAGTGCCGGTCACAGGCTGGAAAGGACAAAAAGTGCCGGTCACAGGCTGGAAAGGACAAAAAGTGCCGGTCACAGGCTGGAAAGGACAAAAAGTGCCGGTCACAGGCTGGAAAGGACAAAAAGTGCCGGTCACAGGCTGGAAAGGACAAAAAGTGCCGGTCACAGGCTGGAAAGGACAAAAAGTGCCGGTCACAGGCTGGAAAGGACAAAAAGTGCCGGTCACAGGCTGGAAAGGACAAAAAGTGCCGGTCACAGGCTGGAAAGGACAAAAAGTGCCGGTCACAGGCTGGAAAGGACAAAAAGTGCCGGTCACAGGATGGAAAGGACAAAAAGTGCCGGTCACAGGCTGGAAAGGACAAAAAGTGCCGGTCACAGGCTGGAAAGGACAAAAAGTGCCGGTCACAGGCTGGAAAGGACAAAAAGTGCCGGTCACAGGCTGGAAAGGACAAAAAGTGCCGGTCACAGGCTGGAAAGGACAAAAAGTGCCGGTCACAGGCTGGAAAGGACAAAAAGTGCCGGTCACAGGCTGGAAAGGACAAAAAGTGCCGGTCACAGGCTGGAAAGGACAAAAAGTGCCGGTCACAGGCTGGAAAGGACAAAAAGTGCCGGTCACAGGCTGGAAAGGACAAAAAGTGCCGGTCACAGGCTGGAAAGGACAAAAAGTGCCGGTCACAGGCTGGAAAGGACAAAAAGTGCCGGTCACAGGCTGGAAAGGACAAAAAGTGCCGGTCACAGGCTGGAAAGGACAAAAAGTGCCGGTCACAGGCTGGAAAGGACAAAAAGTGCCGGTCACAGGCTGGAAAGGACAAAAAGTGCCGGTCACAGGCTGGAAAGGACAAAAAGTGCCGGTCACAGGCTGGAAAGGACAAAAAGTGCCGGTCACAGGCTGGAAAGGACAAAAAGTGCCGGTCACAGGCTGGAAAGACAAAAAGTGCCGGTCACAGGCTGGAAAGACAAAAAGTGCCGGTCACAGGCTGGAAAGGACAAAAAGTGCCGGTCACAGGCTGGAAAGGACAAAAAGTGCCGGTCACAGGCTGGAAAGACAAAAAGTGCCGGTCACAGGCTGGAAAGACAAAAAGTGCCGGTCACAGCCTTGGAAAAAAAACAAGTGCAAAAGCCGAAATTATCTTGGATTTTTCTTTTATCTCCACTTCTACAAACTTAAGTTATCTATTGCACAGCACATTTCTATTTTTTATTTTTTTTTTACCAGAACCGGGTGCCCTCTGCTGGGCTGCACCGTGCGCCCTCTGCTGCGCTGCACCGTGCGCCCTCTGCTGTGCTGCACCGTGCGCCCTCTGCTGCGCTGCACCGTGCGCCCTCTGCTGCGCTGCACCGTGCGCCCTCTGCTGCGCTGCACCGTGCGCGATGTCGATTTTACGCTGTGCAGTACGCAGTGCTCGGATTCAAGCATAACAATTGTTTTGTTTTTACAAATATCCCAAAAATGTTTGACAGAAAGTAATGCATTATAGGGTCGCAGCTCAGCGGTTAGCAACGCCCAAATAGCAAAATTATGAATGCAGCTCTGGAGTATAAGCAGAAGGATTAAAGGCAAGATGATCAGTAAAAAAAAAAAAACAACATGAGGAGGAGGATCAAACAGGGACAGGATGAAACTCATCAAATACACACAACATAGACCTATATCTATGGGCCGATATCAGCCCTGAGATACATCCGACAAGGCAGTGGTCACAGGACGGGCATTTTCACAAAAATATTGAAAAATAATAAAATTACATCGGAAAAAATGTATTTGTAATTTTGCCAACTTGCAATGAGTCACTGTGAACACCAGATGGCGCCAGATTAGGGTACAGGTTAGTACATGGGGGCACATGGGGAGTGAGGACGTTCTATGATCGGGGGGGGGGATCTATGTTTAGCGAGGCGGCACAAGGTAATGGTTAGAAGATGATGGGGGGGCACAGCACGTCGGGGGGGGGGGGATTTTGGGCGGACATGCAGTTTTACCGTACCTAAAGTGGGGGCGCTCGCACTTCGGCTGCGATCTTCAGGTTCCCATTAAATTGCAGAAAATCGGAAGGTAGAGAAGGTGCAGAGAGACATTCAATATACTGGAAAAGAACAGCAGGGGGAGCAAGAGACACCGAAAACACAGAGCCCCCCGAAATAAGGATATCAAATACACAAGGAGTGAGCAGGCAGCAGGAGGCGCTGCAGGGGCTCACATTCAGAGTCTCCGTGCTGGATCCCACGAGGGGTTAATCACGTGACTCCACATGGAGGACGCATACCTAGATTCGGGGTGCTCGACGTCTTCTTGTTGGGGTTTTTCAGCTTGAAGAAACCTCGGCCGAATGACGATCTCGCTTTGCGGGTGCCGAAATTCTCCTCCTCAGCAGTTACCCCGTGTGCCGGGGGTCGGGGCGGCAGCGTCTCAAACTTTCCAGAGTCAGGAGAGGTCGGCTTCTATATGGGAAGATACAGGTTCTGTATTAATAAAGGAGGGATATCGGCTGTGCGTGCCTGCCTATCTGGTCTACAGCAGCAGAGGCGGCTACTTCTACTGATCACTTCACGGTGAGTCGGGGCGAGGCGGCCCGGGGAGGCGAGTCGAGGCGAGGCGGCCCGGGGAGGCGAGTCGAGTCGAGGCGGCCCGGGGAGGCGAGTCGAGGCGAGGCGGCCCGGGGAGGCGAGGCTAGGCGAGGCGGCCCGGGGAGGCGAGTCGAGGCGAGGCGGCCCGGGGAGGCGTCGAGGCGAGGCGGCCCGGGGAGGCGAGTCGAGGCGGCCCGGGGAGGCGAGTCGAGGCGAGTCGGCCCGGGGAGGCGAGGCGAGGCGAGTCGGCCCGGGGAGGCGAGTCGAGGGGAGGCGAGTCGGCCCGGGGAGGCAAGTCGAGGGGAGGCGAGTCGGCCCGGGGAGGCGAGTCGAGTCGAGGCGGCCCGGGGAGGCGAGTCGAGGCGAGGCGGCCCGGGGAGGCGAGTCGAGGCGAGGCGGCCCGGGGAGGCGAGTCGAGTCGAGGCGGCCCGGGGAGGCGAGTCGAGTCGAGGCGGCCCGGGGAGGCGAGTCGAGGCGGCCCGGGGAGGCGAGTCGAGGCGGCCCGGGGAGGCGAGTCGAGGCGGCCCGGGGAGGCGAGTCGAGTCGGCCCGGGGAGGCGAGTCGAGGCGAGTCGGCCCGGGGAGGCGAGTCGGCCCGGGGAGGCGAGTCGGCCCGGGGAGGTGAGTCGAGGCGAGTCGGCCCGGGGAGGCGAGTCGAGGCGAGTCGGCCCGGGGAGGCGAGTCGAGGCGAGTCGGCCCGGGGAGGCGAGTCGAGGCGAGTCGGCCCGGGGAGGCGAGTCGAGGCGAGTCGGCCCGGGGAGGCGAGGCGAGGTGGCCCGGGGAGGCGAGTCGGCCCAGGGAGGGGAGGCGAGTCGGCCCAGGGAGGGGAGGCGAGTCGGCCCAGGGAGGGGAGGCGAGGCGGCCCGGGGAGGGGAGGCGGCCCGGGGAGGCGAGGCGGCCCGGGGAGGCAAGTCGAGGCGAGGTGGCCCGGGGAGGCGAGTCGGCCCGGGGAGGCAAGTCGAGGCGAGGCGGCCCGGGGAGGCGAGTCGAGGCGAGTCGGCACGGGGAGGCGAGGCGAGGCGGCACGGGGAGGCTAGCAGCAGAGCAGAGACGGCTACTTCTACTGATCACGTCACTTCACAGCACGTTCAAAAGAGAGATATACCAACAGGAAGTGAATGTCCAGTCTGCTGACATCTAGAGGCCAAAATGGAAATAGCAGCATTGAAGAAAATGAAGGGCTACGGGGAGGTGAGACGGCCCTGCAGGTAGCAGATGATGAATGAGTGGGAGGGGATGACACAGCATGCAGCTAATTGGAGGTGCGCAGTGGGTTAGGGATAAGGGGGGGGGGGGGGGGGGAAGTAAAGAATGGTCTGCGGAGTTGCTGACTATCCGGGCACATAATGACAGGGCGCTCAGCAGTACAGGGTATTTATATCGCTGTTGTCCCTGGGAAGCTGTAATTACTCTGGGAATCTCAGCATTACACTCCTCCAGCGCACGTACAGCGGAGACACTCACCCGCTCCAGAGTCTTCTTCAAGTTGTCTAGGCTGCTCGACTTCTTCACGGGAGGAGACCTGAACCAGAGAGCAGCGTTACACAGAGCGGCCAATCTCAACAGCACAGATCTATCCTTCACCCTGTGTCTATTGTTCCCTGTTATCTGCCATCTCTATCTGCCCTGCCTTATCTCACATCACCAGATACATCTAAAGTGTCTGTGCAACATCACAGTGCGGTTATCTCATCAGCAGATTCACCCGACATCTGATCCGCGGGAAAATAAAGTTCTGTGATGTGACTGCAACACCTGCTGAACCCTGCGTCACCAACATCAGCGCTACAGAGCGAGAGCGACCCCCAATATAAAGAAACGGGGGAAATCCAGAACATAGGAGCAGTATTATAGTAGTTATATTCTTGTACATAGGGGGCAGTATTATAGTAATTATATTCTTGTACATAGGGGCAGTATTATAGTAGTTATATTCTTGTACATAGGAGCAGTATTATAGTAGTTATATTCTTATACATAGGGGCAGTATTATAGTAGTTATATTCTTGTACATAGGGGGCAGTATTATAGTAGTTATATTCTTGTACATAGGGGGCAGTATTATAGTAGTTATATTCTTGTACATAGGGGCAGTATTATAGTAGTTATATTCTTGTATATAGGAGCAGTATTATAGTAGTTATATTCTTGTACATAGGAGCAGTATTATAGTAGTTATATTCTTGTACATAGGAGCAGTATTATAGTAGTTATATTCTTGTACATAGGGGCAGTATTATATAGTAGTTATATTCTTGTATATAGGAGCAGTATTATAGTAGTTATATTCTTGTACATAGGGGCAGTATTATAGTAGTTATATTCTTGTACATAAGAGCAGTATTATAGTAGTTATATTCTTGTACATAGGGGCAGTATTATAGTAGTTATATTCTTGTACATAGGAGCAGTATTATAGTAGTTATATTCTTGTACATAGGGGCAGTATTATAGTAGTTATATTCTTGTATATAGGAGCAGTATTATAGTAGTTATATTCTTGTACATAAGAGCAGTATTATAGTAGTTATATTCTTGTACATAGGGGCAGTATTATAGTAGTTATATTATTGTACATAGGAGCAGTATTATAGTAGTTATATTCTTGTACATAGGAGCAGTATTATAGTAGTTATATTCTTGTACATAGGAGCAGTATTATAGTAGTTATATTCTTGTACATAGGGGCAGTATTATAGTAGTTATTTTCTTGTACATAGGAGCAGTATTATAGTAGTTATATTCCTGTACATAGGGAGCAGTATTATAGTAGTTATATTCTTGTACATGGGGGGCAGTATTATAGTAGTTATATTCTTGTACATAGGGGCAGTATTATAGTAGTTATATTCTTGTACATAGGAGCAGTATTATAGTAATTATATTCTTGTACATAGGGAGCAGTATTATAGTAGTTATATTCCTGTACATAGGAGCAGTATTATAGTAGTTATATTCTTGTACATAGGGGCAGTATTATAGTAGTTATATTCTTGTACATAGGGGCAGTATTATAGTAGTTATATTCTTGTACATAGGGGCAGTATTATAGTAGTTATATTCTTGTACATACGGGCAGTATTATAGTAGTTATATTCTTGTACATAGGGGCAGTATTATAGTAGTTATATTCTTGTACATAGGAGCAGTATTATAGTAGTTATATTCTTGTACATAGGAGCAGTATTATAGTAGTTATATTCTTGTACATAGGAGCAGTATTATAGTAGTTATATTCTTGTACATAGGAGCAGTATTATAGTAGTTATATTCTTGTACATAGGAGCAGTATTATAGTAGTTATATTCTTGTACATAGGAGCAGTATTATAGTAGTTATATTCTTGTACATAGGAGCAGTATTATAGTAGTTATATTCTTGTACATAGGAGCAGTATTATAGTAGTTATATTCTTGTACATAGGGGGCAGTATTATAGTAGTTATATTCTTGTACATAGCAGTAATATAGTAGTTATATTCTTGTACATAGGGGAAGTATTATAGTAATTATATTCTTGTACATAGGGAGCAGTATTATATTAGTTATATTCCTGTACATAGGAGCAGTATTATAGTAGTTATATTCTTGTACATAGGAGCAGTAGTATAGTAGTTATATTCTTGTACATAGGAGCAGTATTATAGTAGTTATATTCTTGTACATAGGGGCAGTATTATAGTAGTTATATTCTTGTACATAGGGGGCAGTATTATAGTAGTTATATTCTTGTACATAGGAGCAGTATTATAGTAGTTATATTATTGTACATAGGAGCAGTATTATAGTAGTTATATTCTTGTACATAGGAGCAGTATTATAGTAGTTATATTCTTGTACATAGGAGCAGTATTATAGTAGTTATATTCTTGTACATAGGAGCAGTATTATAGTAGTTATATTCTTGTACATAGGGGCAGTATTATAGTAGTTATATTCTTGTACATAGGAGCAGTATTATAGTAGTTATATTCTTGTACATAGGAGCAGTATTATAGTAGTTATATTCTTGTACATAGGAGCAGTATTATAGTAGTTATATTCTTGTACATAGGAGCAGTATTATAGTAGTTATATTCTTGTACATAGGAGCAGTATTATAGCAGTTATATTCTTGTACATAGGGGCAGTATTATAGTAGTTATATTCTTGTACATAGGAGCAGTATTATAGTAGTTATATTCTTGTACATAGGAGCAGTATTATAGTAGTTATATTCTTGTACATAGGGGCAGTATTATAGTAGTTATATTCTTGTACATAGGAGCAGTATTATAGTAGTTATATTCTTGTACATAGGAGCAGTATTATAGTAGTTATATTCTTGTACATAGGGGCAGTATTATAGTAGTTATATTCTTGTACATAGGGGCAGTATTATAGTAGTTATATTCTTGTACATAGGAGCAGTATTATAGCAGTTATATTCTTGTACATAGGGGCAGTATTATAGTAGTTATATTCTTGTACATAGGAGCAGTATTATAGTAGTTATATTCTTGTACATAGGAGCAGTATTATAGTAGTTATATTCTTGTACATAGGAGCAGTATTATAGCAGTTATATTCTTGTACATAGGGGCAGTATTATAGTAATTACATTCTTGTACAGGCGACACTTACAATGTGATATCCTCAGTTCTGACTTCTGTAGATAAGTTGCTCCTCTTTTCTTCGCTGCAAAACAAGAACATTCCTGGTTTTTCCTCTCGTGACTTCTGTACAGATTCTTTTTTGCATTTGTTCCCATAAGAGCCGAGTGTAATGATTGCCGGTTGGAGGTAAATAGTAATTATGGGGGAGCAGGTTCGCGTTGGGCGTCTGACTGCGGTGGGTGGAGGGACGGTTACGGTTTTTCTGATAATCTCCTCTGTAATGTACAGACTGATAATACACACTGACCTCGTGTCCGGTGATCCCGGCGCCTCTTTTGCAGAAATTTTTGACACGTCCGTCGGTTTCTGTGGTTGGGGGGACGTAGAGCTGAACGAGGGGATAGTGACCTGCAGAATACTGGTGTGCATTTCCAGTGTGGGCTGGAAGAAAAAAAAAATATATACATAAACCCATGCTGAGCACTGCTTTCCTGAAATACTCGGTGCTGCTGGGATCCCCGCTCCACCGCTCAGCGGCCATATTACCTTTGTGGTGGCAGCGGCCTCCTCCGGGCTGGGGGACAGCGATAACGGCAGCGGGGAGGGGGATTTGTCAGCGTCACTAACTGCATTGAAGTCAAACACCAGAGAATTTGATCCGGAGATCACAGAGTCGTCACTTTCCACATCTTTACCTGAGGACGGAGGCGGAAGAGTGACCGGCGAGCTTAGTACATCATGTCAAATATCAAAAAGAAAAGAGTCAAGTTCTGTCTGATTGAGGGGGTGTCAGACTTCGAATTCTACCCCGATTATACCAGCGGCCATCTAGGAGCAATCATGCCCTGGCTGCAACCCTGGCGCCCCGTGTTCCTTGGCTGCAACCCCGGCGCCCCTACCCTGAGAGCCATCCTGGCGCTCCCTCTCTTGGCAATGACCCCGATGCCCCTTCCCCTGGCAGCAACCCCAAAGTCTTCCTTCCAGTAAAAAGGAAATATCTAAGTCTTACATTGGGCTACACCCATGTTTTTTTCTTCATCCTACAAATGCCGTCTTTCTAGCAGCATCTGGCTTCTTCCCTCTCACACCTTCCTTTGAGCAACACCTTAGTTTTAATCACAATTTTTTTTTAATCCACACTTCTCTAGTACCACCCATGCTTTAATTCTGGCCCCACCCATGCTTAGCCTTTAGCACCACCCATGCTTTGCTTCTGTTCCACCCACGCTAAGCCTTTAGCACCACCCATGCCTTAAATCTGGTCCCACCCACACTTAGCCTTTCGCACCACCCATGCTTTACTTCTGGTCCCACCCACGCTTAGCCTTTAGCACTACCCATGCTTTACTTCTGGTCCCACCCACGCTTAGCGTTTAGCACCACCCATGCTTTACTTCTGGTCCCACCCACGCTTAGCCATTAGCACCACCCATGCTTTGCTTCTGTTCCACACACGCTAAGCCTTTAGCACCACCCATGCCTTAAATCTGGTCCCACCCACACTTAGCCTTTAGCACCACCCATGCTTTATTCCTGGTCCCAAAACACGCTTTACATCTGGCCCTGCCCATGCTAAGCCATTTGCTCCACCAATGCTTTACTTCAGGCCCCACCAATGCTAAGCCTTTAGCACCACCCATGCCTTAAATCTGGTCCCACCCACACTTAGCCTTTCGCACCACCAATGCTTTACTTCTGGTCCCACCCACGCTTAGCCTTTAGCACTACCCATGCTTTACTTCTGGTCCCACCCAGCACCTAGCACTACCCATGCTTTACTTCTGGTCCCACCCACGCTTAGCCTTTAGCACCACCCATGCTTTACTTCTGGCCCCACCCACGCGTAGCCTTTAGCACCACCCATGCTTTACTTCTGGTCCCACCCACGCGTAGCCTTTAGCACCACCCATGCTTTACTTCTGGCACCACTCACAGTTTTCTGTAATGTTGGTCACCTCATCTAATTATCACTGGTCCCCAATACTATAGACGTATGTGAATAGAAAACAAATCCGCACCTGTCTTACCGTGCGCCAGAACCACCATATCCTGCACCTTCTTGTACCTGTTCAGCGCCTGCCGCAGCTCCTCAATCTTCCGGTCCTGTAAACACAGTATGCAGATGGGATTTAGAGGCAGCGGGACACAGCGGATACAATCGATCGTAGGATGGAGCTAAAATTTACTGCACCCCAGTGTTGGTCCGGGGTGTACTTATTATTGAGCTTGTCGTACTTTCCCTTTAAGAGTGGCCGGTACTGCAGTCTAGATGCATGTTATCGAGAGTTGGGAGTTATTCATTCTCGGAGCTGCAGATTTGCTGCAGTCACATGTCAGACAGTAAATTAAGCGTCTGTGCAGCGGCCAGAGCGAGCGCGAGTATGAGCAAGCGCGTCTTCTGCCGTCTTAGCTGCTTGGGGTAGATCAGTGGTTATACTCCAAACACAACCAAAGCTACAACACCACTAAAGATCTTAAAGGGGAATGTTGCCATATTTGTGGTTTGCCGCAGCTCTGGTTGTGACTGGAGAATGCGGCTAGACTTACCTTTTCCTCATTGGCGGCCATTAGCGATTCCACAGCTTTCTTCATCTTCTGCACTTCCGTATCTGAAGGAAAAAGCACACAAAGTGTATCAGGGATCACGTGACACTGCGGATGGCTGCCTGGAATGGAAAACAGCGCCACCCCCATCTACAGGATGAATGTGGTACTGCAGCTCTGCACCATTCATCTCAATGAATTTGAGCTCTGCAATAACAACTTATAGACAGAGATGGCGCTGCTTGGAGGAGGAAGATGACGTGTTATTCTAGCCTGGGATGACCCCTTTAAGAACATCCCCATGTCTCCATGAGAAAGCTGGAAGATTTCCTGCCGAGGTCTAAGAAGCCAAGTAGGAGTCCATGAACCTTCCTGGCAATGATCTAGTTACCCCCTCCACTCCCACCACGGGGCCTTCCCAGAAAAGAAAACAACAATTACTATGTAACAGAAGCAGATGTCAGAAGAAAACACCAGGAATCAGCACCAAGTGTCACGAAACCTCACCGCTATACAGAGAAACAGAGATTCTGCAGGAAGCAACACAGCAAGAAAGAGAACCGTCCAAATACACAGAAAACCAGAACAAATGGAGCCGGTCACCAGTCTGTGATCACAGCGACCCCAACATACAGCACAGCTATATTACCTATAATACAGCCCCTATGTACAGGAATATAACTACTATAATACTGCCCCTATGTACAAGAATATAACTACTATAATACTGCTCCTATGTACAAGAATATAACTACTATAATACTGCTCCTATGTACAAGAATATAACTACTATAATACTGCTCCTATGTACAAGAATATAACTACTATAATACTGCTCCTATGTACAAGAATATAACTACTATAATACTGCTCCTATGTACAAGAATATAACTACTATAATACTGCTCCTATGTACAAGAATATAACTACTATAATACTGCCCCTATGTACAAGAATATAACTACTATAATACTGCCCCTATGTACAAGAATATAACTACTATAATACTGCTCCTATGTACAAGAATATAACTACTATAATACTGCCCCGATGTACAAGAATATAACTACTATAATACTGCTCCTATGTACAAGAATATAACTACTATAATACTGCCCCTATGTACAAGAATATAACTACTATAATACTGCTCCTATATACAAGAATATAACTACTATAATACTGCCCCTATGTACAAGAATATAACTACTATAATACTGCTCCTATGTACAAGAATATAACTACTATAATACTGCTCCTATGTACAAGAATATAACTACTATAATACTGCCCCTATGTACAAGAATATAACTACTATAATACTGCCCCTATGTACAAGAATATAACTACTATAATACTGCCCCCTATGTACAAGAATATAACTACTATAATACTGCCCCTATGTACAGGAATATAACTACTATAATACTGCTCCTATGTACAAGAATATAACTACTATAATACTGCCCCTATGTACAAGAATATAACTACTATAATACTGCTCCTATGTACAAGAATATAACTACTATAATACTGCCCCTATGTACAAGAATATAACTACTATAATACTGCTCCTATGTACAAGAATATAACTACTATAATACTGCCCCTATGTACAAGAATATAACTACTATAATACTGCTCCTATGTACAAGAATATAACTACTATAATACTGCCCCTATGTACAGGAATAGAACTACTATAATACTGCCCCTATGCACAGGAATATAACTACTATAATACTGCCCCTATGTACAAGAATATAACTACTATAATACTGCCCCCTATGTACAAGAATATAACTACTATAATACTGCCCCTATGTACAAGAATATAACTACTATAATACTGCCCCTATGTACAAGAATATAACTACTATAATACTGCCCCCTATGTACAAGAATATAACTACTATAATACTGCTCCTATGTACAAGAATATAACTACTATAATACTGCCCCGATGTACAAGAATATAACTACTATAATACTGCTCCTATGTACAAGAATATAACTACTATAATACTGCCCCTATGTACAAGAATATAACTACTATATTACTGCCCCTATGTACAAGAATATAACTACTATAATACTGCCCCTATGTACAAGAATATAACTACTATAATACTGCCCCTATGTACAAGAATATAACTACTATAATACTGCCCCTATGTACAAGAATATAACTACTATAATACTGCCCCTATGTACAAGAATATAACTGCTATAATGCTGCCCCTATGTACAAGAATATAACTACTATATTACTGCCCCTATGTACAAGAATATAACTACTATATTACTGCCCCTATGTACAAGAATATAACTACTATATTACTGCCCCTATGTACAAGAATATAACTACTATATTACTGCCCCTATGTACAAGAATATAACTACTATAATACTGCCCCTATGTACAAGAATGTAACTACTATAATACTGCCCCTATGTACAAGAATATAACTACTATAATACTGCTCCTATGTACAAGAATATAACTACTATAATACTGCTCCTATGTACAAGAATATAACTACTATAATACTGCTCCTATGTACAAGAATATAACTACTATAATACTGCCCCGATGTACAAGAATATAACTACTATAATACTGCTCCTATGTACACGAATATAACTACTATAATACTGCCCCTATGTACAAGAATATTACTATAATACTGCTCCTATGTACAAGAATATAACTACTATAATACTGCCCCTATGTACAAGAATATAACTACTATAATACTGCCCATATGTACAAGAATATAACTACTATAATACTGCCCCTATGTACAAGAATGTAACTACTATAATACTGCTCCTATGTACAAGAATATAACTACTATAATACTGCCCCGATGTACAAGAATATAACTACTATAATACTGCTCCTATGTACAAGAATATAACTACTATAATACTGCCCCGATGTACAAGAATATAACTAATATAATACTGCTCCTATGTACACGAATATAACTACTATAATACTGCCCCTATGTACAAGAATATAACTACTATAATACTGCCCCTATGTACAATATAACTACTATAATACTGCTCCTATGTACAAGAATATAACTACTATAATACTGCCCCTATGTACAAGAATATAACTACTATAATACTGCCCCTATGTACAAGAATGTAACTACTATAATACTACTCCTATGTACAAGAATATAACTACTATAATACTGCCCCGATGTACAAGAATATAACTACTATAATACTGCTCCTATGTACACGAATATAACTACTATAATACTGCCCATATGTACAAGAATATAACTACTATAATACTGCTCCTATGTACAAGAATATAACTACTATAATACTGCCCCTATGTACAAGAATGTAACTACTATAATACTGCTCCTATGTACAAGAATATAACTACTATAATACTGCCCCTATGTACAAGAATGTAACTACTATAATACTGCTCCTATGTACAAGAATATAACTACTATAATACTGCCCCTATGTACAAGAATGTAACTACTATAATACTGCTCCTATGTACAAGAATATAACTACTATAATACTGCCCCGATGTACAAGAATATAACTACTATAATACTGCCCATATGTACAAGAATATAACTACTATAATACTGCTCCTATGTACAAGAATATAACTACTATAATACTGCCCCTATGTACAACAATATAACTACTATATTACTGCCCCTATGTACAAGAATATAACTACTATAATACTGCCCCTATGTACAAGAATATAACTACTATAATACTGCCCCGATGTACAAGAATATAACTACTATAATACTGCTCCTATGTACAAGAATATAACTACTATAATACTGCCCCTATGTACAAGAATATAACTACTATATTACTGCCCCTATGTACAAGAATATAACTACTATAATACTGCCCCTATGTACAAGAATATAACTACTATAATACTGCCCCTATGTACAAGAATATAACTACTATAATACTGCCCCTATGTACAAGAATATAACTACTATAATACTGCCCCTATGTACAAGAATATAACTGCTATAATGCTGCCCCTATGTACAAGAATATAACTACTATATTACTGCCCCTATGTACAAGAATATAACTACTATATTACTGCCCCTATGTACAAGAATATAACTACTATATTACTGCCCCTATGTACAAGAATATAACTACTATATTACTGCCCCTATGTACAAGAATATAACTACTATAATACTGCCCCTATGTACAAGAATGTAACTACTATAATACTGCCCCTATGTACAAGAATATAACTACTATAATACTGCTCCTATGTACAAGAATATAACTACTATAATACTGCTCCTATGTACTAGAATATAACTACTATAATACTGCTCCTATGTACAAGAATATAACTACTATAATACTGCCCCGATGTACAAGAATATAACTACTATAATACTGCTCCTATGTACACGAATATAACTACTATAATACTGCCCCTATGTACAAGAATATTACTATAATACTGCTCCTATGTACAAGAATATAACTACTATAATACTGCCCCTATGTACAAGAATATAACTACTATAATACTGCCCATATGTACAAGAATATAACTACTATAATACTGCCCCTATGTACAAGAATGTAACTACTATAATACTGCTCCTATGTACAAGAATATAACTACTATAATACTGCCCCGATGTACAAGAATATAACTACTATAATACTGCTCCTATGTACAAGAATATAACTACTATAATACTGCCCCGATGTACAAGAATATAACTAATATAATACTGCTCCTATGTACACGAATATAACTACTATAATACTGCCCCTATGTACAAGAATATAACTACTATAATACTGCCCCTATGTACAAGAATATAACTACTATAATACTGCTCCTATGTACAAGAATATAACTACTATAATACTGCCCCTATGTACAAGAATATAACTACTATAATACTGCCCCTATGTACAAGAATGTAACTACTATAATACTACTCCTATGTACAAGAATATAACTACTATAATACTGCCCCGATGTACAAGAATATAACTACTATAATACTGCTCCTATGTACACGAATATAACTACTATAATACTGCCCATATGTACAAGAATATAACTACTATAATACTGCTCCTATGTACAAGAATATAACTACTATAATACTGCCCCTATGTACAAGAATGTAACTACTATAATACTGCTCCTATGTACAAGAATATAACTACTATAATACTGCCCCTATGTACAAGAATGTAACTACTATAATACTGCTCCTATGTACAAGAATATAACTACTATAATACTGCCCCTATGTACAAGAATGTAACTACTATAATACTGCTCCTATGTACAAGAATATAACTACTATAATACTGCCCCGATGTACAAGAATATAACTACTATAATACTGCCCATATGTACAAGAATATAACTACTATAATACTGCTCCTATGTACAAGAATATAACTACTATAATACTGCCCCTATGTACAAGAATATAACTACTATATTACTGCCCCTATGTACAAGAATATAACTACTATAATACTGCCCCTATGTACAAGAATATAACTACTATAATACTGCCCCTATGTACAAGAATATAACTACTATAATGCTGCCCCTATGTACAAGAATATAACTACTATATTACTGCCCCTATGTACAAGAATATAACTACTATAATACTGCCCCTATGTACAAGAATATAACTACTATAATACTGCCCCTATGTACAAGAATATAACTACTATATTACTGCCCCTATGTACAAGAATATAACTACTATAATACTGCCCCTATGTACAAGAATATAACTACTATAATACTGCCCCTATGTACAAGAATATAACTGCTATAATGCTGCCCCTATGTACAAGAATATAACTACTATATTACTGCCCCTATGTACAAGAATATAACTACTATATTACTGCCCCTATGTACAAGAATATAACTACTATAATACTGCCCCTATGTACAAGAATGTAACTACTATAATACTGCTCCTATGTACAAGAATATAACTACTATAATACTGCCCCGATGTACAAGAATATAACTACTATAATACTGCTCCTATGTACACGAATATAACTACTATAATACTGCCCCCTATGTACAAGAATATAACTACTATATTACTGCCCCTATGTACAAGAATATAACTACTATAATACTGCTCCTATGTACAAGAATATAACTACTATAATACTGCCCCTATGTACAAGAATATAACTACTATAATACTGCCCTCTATGTACAAGAATATAACTACTATAATACTGCCCCTATGCACAAGAATATAACTACTATAATACTGCCCCTATGTACAAGAATATAACTACTATAATACTGCCCCTATGTACAAGAATATACCGTATATACTCGAGTATATGCCGAGATTTTCAGACCAAATTTTTGGGCTGAAAGTGCCCCTCTTGGCTTATACTCGAGTCACGGTCTGTGGCAGGGTCGGCGGGTGAGGGGGAGAGGGCGCTGAGGCATACTCACCTAGTCCCGGCGATCCTGGCGCTCCCCCTGCCTGTCACACTGTCTCCGGGTGCCGCAGCTCTTCCCCTGTTCAGCGGTCACGTGGGACCGCTCATTAGAGAAATGAATATGGACTCCACTCCCATAGGGGCGGAGCCGCCTATTCATTTCTCTAATCAGCGGTGCCGGTGACCGCTGACAGAGGAAGAGCTGCGGCACCCGGAGACAGTGTGACAGGCAGGGGGAGCGTCAGGATCGCCGGGACTAGGTGAGTATTTTATATTCACCTGTCCACGTTCCACCCGCCGGGCGCCGCTCTGTCTTTGCGTCCTCTTGTTCTGACTGTTCAGGTCAGAGGGCGCGATGACGCATATAGTGTGCGCGCCGCCCTCTGCCTGATCAGTCAGTGCAGAGAGACGCCGGGACGGGACGCTGAGGAGCTGCAAGCAAGAGAGGTGAGTATGTGGTTTTTTTTTTTTTTATTGCAGCAGCAGCGTTATATATGGCACAGCTATATATGGAGCATCTATGGGGCAATAATCAACGGTATGGAGCATCTATTTTAATTTTTGAAATTCACCGGTAGCTGCTGTATTTTCCACCCTAGGCTTATACTCGAGTCAATAAGTTTTCCCAGTTTTTTGTGGCAAAATTAGGGGGTTCGGCTTATACTCGGGTCGGCTTATACTCGAGTATATACGGTAACTACTATAATACTGCTCATATATACAAGAATATAACTACTATAATACTGCCCCTATGTACAAGAATATAACTACTATAATACTGCCCCTATGTACAAGAATATAACTACTATAATACTGCTCCCTATGTACAAGAATATAACTACTATAATACTGCCCCTACGTACAAGAGTATATCTACTATAATACTGCTCCCTATGTACAAGAATATAACTACTATAATACTGCCCCTATGTACAAGAATATATCTACTATAATACTGCTCCTATGTACAAGAATATAACTACTATAATACTGCCCCTATGTACAAGAATATAACTACTATAATACTGCCCCCTATGTACAAGAATATAACTACTATAATACTGCCCCTATGTACAAGAATATAACTACTATAATACTGCCCCCTATGTACAAGAATATAACTACTATAATACTGCTCCTATGTACAAGAATATAACTACTATAATACTGCCCCTATGTACAAGAATATAACTACTATAATACTGCCCCTATGTACAAGAATATAACTACTATAATACTGCCCCTATGTACAAGAATATAACTACTATAATACTGCCCCATGTACAAGAATATAACTACTATAATACTGCCCCATGTACAAGAATATAACTACTATAATACTGCCCCATGTACAAGAATATAACTACTATAATACTGCCCCTATGTACAAGAATATAACTACTATAATACTGCCCCATGTACAAGAATATAACTACTATAATACTGCCCCATGTACAAGAATATAACTACTATAATACTGCTCCTATGTACAAGAATATAACTACTATATTACTGCCCCTACGTACAAGAGTATATCTACTATAATACTGCTCCCTATGTACATGAATATAACTACTATAATACTGCTCCTATGTACAAGAATATAACTACTATAATACTGCCCCCTATGTACAAGAATATAACTACTATAATACTGCCCCTATGTACAAGAATATAACTACTATAATACTGCCCCCTATGTACAAGAATATAACTACTATAATACTGCTCCTATGTACAAGAATATAACTACTATAATACTGCCCCCTATGTACAAGAATATAACTACTATAATACTGCTCCTATGTACAAGAATATAACTACCATAATACTGCCCCCTATGTACAAGAATATAACTACTATAATACTGCCCCTATGTACAAGACTATAACTACTATAATACTGCCCCTATGTACAAGAATATAACTACTATAATACTGCCCCTATGTACAAGAATATAACTACTATAATACTGCCCCTATGTACAAGAATATAACTACTATAATACTGCTCCTATGTACAAGAATATAACTACTATAATACTGCTCCTATGTACAAGAATATAACTACTATAATACTGCCCCCTATGTACAAGAATATAACTACTATATTACTGCCCCTATGTACAAGACTATAACTACTATAATACTGCCCCTATGTACAAGAATATAACTACTATAATACTGCCCCTATGTACAAGAATATAACTACTATAATACTGATCCTATGTACAAGAATATAACTACTATAATACTGCCCCTATGTACAGGAATATAACTACTATAATACTGCCCCTATGTACAAGAATATAACTACTATAATACTGCTCCTATATACAAGAATATAACTACTATAATACTGCTCCTATGTACAAGAATATAGCTACTATACTACTGCCCCTATGTACAAGAATATAACTACTATAATACTGCTCCTATGTACAAGAATATAACTACTATAATACTGCCCCTATGTACAAGAATATAACTACTATAATACTGCTCCTATGTACAAGAATATAACTACTATAATACTGCTCCTATGTACAAGAATATAACTACTATAATACTGCTCCTATGTACAAGAATATAACTACTATAATACTGCTCCTATGTACAAGACTATAACTACTATAATACTGCTCCTATGTGCAAGAATATAACTACTATAATACTGCCCCTATGTACAAGACTATAACTACTATAATACTGCTCCTATGTACAAGAATATAACTACTGTAAGATTATACATTTTCTTTTATGTATTACATCTTTAACTGCCTGAGTTCACTAGTGACCATAACCCACAAAATCGTCTCAGGTTTCTATGATAATCTCAGGGTAGGAGACACAATCCTGGCTCTGTTTGGGCCTCACAGAGATTGACGGGAAAGGCTTTCCATAAGTAAAGTATACTGTATATATAGTATATGTAGTTACTGTTTTACATTAAGATCTCATTTGCTACTATAAGAGTCTTTTCATGTCTTAAAAGAAGCTCCATTTTTTAATACAGAACTCCAAATCCACTGCAGCCACCACTAGTGGGAGCTCCCTGTATACAGAGATACATGATAAGATCCTGTCTGCAGCCACCACTAGGGGGAGCTCCCTGTGTACAGAGATACATGATAAGATCCTGTCTGCAGCCACCACTAGGGGGAGCTCCCTGTGTACAGAGATACATGACAAGATCCTGTCTGCAGCCACCACTAGGGGGAGCTCCCTGTATACAGAGATACATGATAAGATCCTGTCTGCAGCCACCACTAGGGGGAGCTCCCTGTATACAGAGATACATTACAAGATCCTGTCTGCAGCCACCACTAGGGGGAGCTCCCTGTATACAGAGATACATGATAAGATCCTGTCTGCAGCCACCACTAGGGGGAGCTCCCTGTATACAGAGATACATGATAAGATCCTGTCTGCAGTCACCACTAGGGGGAGCTCCCTGTATACAGAGATACATGACAAGATCCTGTCTGCAGCCACCACTAGGGAGAGCTCCCTGTATACAGAGATACATGGTAAGATCCTGTCTGCAGCCACCACTAGGGGGAGCTCCCTGTGTACAGAGATACATGATAAGATCCTGTCTGCAGCCACCACTAGGGGGAGCTCCCTGTGTACAGAGATACATGATAAGATCATGTCTGCAGCCACCACTAGGGGGAGCTCCCTGTATATAGAGATACATGATAAGATCCTGTCTGCAGCCACCACTAGGGGGAGCTCCCTGTGTACAGAGATACATGATAAGATCCTGTCTGCAGCCACCCCTAGGGGGAGCTCCCTGTGTACAGAGCTACATGATAAGATCCTGACTGCAGCCACCACTAGGGGGAGCTCCCTGTGTACAGAGATACATGATAAGATCCTGTCTGCAGCCACCACTAGGGGGAGCTCCTTGTATACAGAGATACATGATAAGATCCTGTCTGCAGTCACCACTAGGGGGAGCTCCCTGTATACAGAGATACATGATAAGATCCTGTCTGCAGTCTCCACTAGGGGGAGCTCCCTGTGTACAGAGATACATGATAAGATCCTGTCTGCAGCCACCACTAGGGGGAGCTCCTTGTATACAGATACATGATAAGATCCTGTCTGCAGTCACCACTAGGGGGAGCTCCCTGTATACAGAGATACATGATAAGATCCTGTCTGCAGTCACCACTAGGGGGAGCTCCCTGTGTACAGAGATACATGATAAGATCCTGTCTGCAGCCACCACTAGGGGGAGCTCCTTGTATACAGAGATACATGATAAGATCCTGTCTGCAGTCACCACTAGGGGGAGCTCCCTGTATACAGAGATACATGATAAGATCCTGTCTGCAGTCACCACTAGGGGGAGCTCCCTGTATACAGAGATACATGATAAGATCCTGTCTGCAGCCACCACTAGGGGGAGCTCCCTGTATACAGAGATACATGACAAGATCCTGTCTGCAGCCACCACTAGGGGGAGCTCCCTGTATATAGAGATACATGATAAGATCCTGTCTGCAGCCACCACTAGGGGGAGCTCCCTGTGTACAGAGATACATGATAAGATCCTGTCTGCAGCCACCCCTAGGGGGAGCTCCCTGTGTACAGAGCTACATGATAAGATCCTGACTGCAGCCACCACTAGGGGGAGCTCCCTGTGTACAGAGATACATGATAAGATCCTGTCTGCAGCCACCACTAGGGGGAGCTCCTTGTATACAGAGATACATGATAAGATCCTGTCTGCAGTCACCACTAGGGGGAGCTCCCTGTATACAGAGATACATGATAAGATCCTGTCTGCAGTCTCCACTAGGGGGAGCTCCCTGTGTACAGAGATACATGATAAGATCCTGTCTGCAGCCACCACTAGGGGGAGCTCCTTGTATACAGATACATGATAAGATCCTGTCTGCAGTCACCACTAGGGGGAGCTCCCTGTATACAGAGATACATGATAAGATCCTGTCTGCAGTCACCACTAGGGGGAGCTCCCTGTGTACAGAGATACATGATAAGATCCTGTCTGCAGCCACCACTAGGGGGAGCTCCTTGTATACAGAGATACATGATAAGATCCTGTCTGCAGTCACCACTAGGGGGAGCTCCCTGTATACAGAGATACATGATAAGATCCTGTCTGCAGTCACCACTAGGGGGAGCTCCCTGTATACAGAGATACATGATAAGATCCTGTCTGCAGCCACCACTAGGGGGAGCTCCCTGTATACAGAGATACATGACAAGATCCTGTCTGCAGCCACCACTAGGGGGAGCTCCCTGTATACAGAGATACATGATAAGATCCTGTCTGCAGCCACCACTAGGGGGAGCTCCCTGTATACAGAGATACATGATAAGATCCTGTCTGCAGTCACCACTAGGGGGAGCTCCCTGTATACAGAGATACATGATAAGATCCTGTCTGCAGCCACCACTAGGGGGAGCTCCCTGTATACAGAGATACATGACAAGATCCTGTCTGCAGCCACCACTAGGGGGAGCTCCCTGTATACAGAGATACATGATAAGATCCTGTCTGCAGCCACCACTAGGGGGAGCTCCCTGTATACAGAGATACATGATAAGATCCTGTCTGCAGTCACCATTAGGGGGAGCTCCCTGTATACAGAGATACATGGTAAGATCCTGTCTGCAGCCACCACTAGGGGGAGCTCCCTGTATACAGAGATACATGACAAGATCCTGTCTGCAGCCACCACTAGGGGGAGCTCCCTGTATACAGAGATACATGAGAAGATCCTGTCTGCAGCCACCACTAGGGGGAGCTCCCTGTAGACAGAGATACATGAGAAGATCCTGTCTGCAGTCACCACTAGGGGGAGCTCCCTGTATACAGAGATACATGACAAGATCCTGTCTGCAGCCACCACTAGGGGGAGCTCCCTGTATATAGAGATACATGATAAGATCCTGTCTACAGTCACCACTAGGGGGAGCTCCCTGTATACAGAGATACATGACAAGATCCTGTCTGCAGCCACCACTAGGGGGAGCTCCCTGTATACAGAGATACATGATAAGATCCTGTCTGCAGCCACCAAAAGGGGGAGCTCCCTGTATACAGAGATACATGATAAGATCCTGTCTGGAGCCACCACTAGGGGGAGCTCCCTGTATACAGAGATACATGACAAGATCCTGTCTGCAGCCACCACTAGGGGGAGCTCCCTGTATACAGAGATACATGAGAAGATCCTGTCTGCAGCCACCACTAGGGGGAGCTCCCTGTATACAGAGATACATGAGAAGATCCTGTCTGCAGTCACCACTAGGGGGAGCTCCCTGTATATAGAGATACATGATAAGATCCTGTCTGCAGTCACCACTAGGGGGAGCTCCCTGTATACAGAGATACATGACAAGATCCTGTCTGCAGCCACCACTAGGGGGAGCTCCCTGTATACAGAGATACATGATAAGATCCTGTCTGCAGTCACCACTAGGGGGAGATCGATAGGACCTAAGAATGTGAATATTAGCGCACTGTGAAAGCATCCCGCAGTTAAATATAGTACGTGTGTGTATATGATATATACATATAATCGTACAAAAAAGGGAACAGCACAACACTTTTAAACTTATCTTCTGGGTGCAAAGCCTTCAAGAAGCCCGTCCACTAGCTATCCAAAGTCCATAGATTCAAACAAAAACCAGGCAGCACTCCATTGTTTCTTCATTCATCGTGCAGTGTTTAATTACACCCACATGTCTGTCCGACGTTTCGGCTCTAAATGAGAAAGGCTCATTTAGAGCCGAAACGTCGGACAGACATGTGGGTGTAATTAAACACTGCACGATGAATGAAGAAACAATGGAGTGCTGCCTGGTTTTTGTTTGAATCTATATATACATATCTATATATATAATTGTCTAAGGGTTTTCCCGTCTGTCTGTCTGTCTGTCTGTCTTTCTGTCTGTCTGTCTGTCCTGGAAATCCCGCGTCTCTGATTGGTCGAGGCCGCCAGGCCTCGACCAATCAGCGACGGGCACAGCATGGCGATGATGATGTCATAATGGAAATCCCGCGTCTCTGATTGGTCGAGGCCACCAGGCCTCGACCAATCAGCGACGGGCACAGTATCGACGTAGATGTCATAATGGTTGCCATGGCGACGATGATGTCATAAAGGTTGCCTCGACCAATCAGCGACGGGCACAGTCTGCCGCAAATTCTGGAATCATCATTGTCCATATACTACAGGGACATGCATATTCTAGAATACCCGATGCGTTAGAATCGGGCCACAATCTAGTATATACATAATTGTCTAAGGGTTTTTCCGTCCCTCTGTCTGTCTGTCTGTCTGTCCTGGAAATCCCGCGTCTCTGATTGGTCGAGGCCGCCAGGCCTCGACCAATCAGCGATGGGCACAGCATGGCGATGATGATGTCATAATGGAAATCCCGCGTCCCTGATTGGTCGAGGCCGCCAGGCCTCGACCAATCAGCGACGGGCACAGTATCGACGTAGATGTCACAATGGTTGCTATGGCGACGATGATGTCATAAAGGTTCCCTCGACCAATCAGCGACGGGCACAGTCTGCCGCGAATTCTGGAATCATCATCGTCCATATACTACGGGGACATGCATATTCTAGAATACCCGATGCGTTAGAATCGGGCCACAGTCTAAATATATTATATATATATATATATATATATATATATATATATATATATATACATATATATATATATATATATACATACACACACACATATATACACACACACATACATGCAGTGGACTATGTATAGATTTATTGTGTCACTGGCAATAATGTAACATCTGTCTTGAAAAGCTGCAGGTCGCACCCAGGTGTTAATATGTATTTTCCTGAGACAAGTAGACTTCTGTTTCCAATCTCACCAGGGGGTCCTGCTGGAAGCCCAGAAGAAAGGTAACATTTGACACCTCCTAGCTCTTGGAAGAGAGATGCTAATTACGGCCTGACAGTATCTCTGTGAGAGCTTTTACACAAAGGATCTCAAGAGAAAATAATATATTCATTGGGGGGCGCGGCCGTGGTCCAATCAAAAAACAAGCTATTATGATATTAACCTGAGGGGCTGGTCTAGAAACCTGACCTCCAGACCAAAGCTACAAATTAGGGCTGTATACAGAGAAACGTGTTCACATGTGAGGGCAGCAAACGCTGATGTGTTTCACAACTCCATTCACCCCCCACCCCCCCCAGGGAGCAGAAAACAAACTACCAGTTAGATGATTTCTGTAAGTTTCTCCTGTTTATTTTATACTGTTTTGCATCAGTTGTATGTCTTTTTATTGTCATATTTTTATTACTTTTTCTTACTGTAAGCACTGAACCTTTTTTGCATTAAAGTATAAAACTTTAACAAGTTGAACCTTGAATGTTCTAAAAGAATCCATAGCCTAAGGTGTGTGAGCCTTATGATTGGCAGACAGTAGTAGTAATATTTCCGGGACTCATCGCCCATGTATTCAGTGAGTGGTGGCAGCGTGTATGAGCGGGTGTGTGGCCGGGTCGGTGTGTGATTTATGCTCCCATTACAGCATAGGACAGAGGTTGAATGAGGGACAGAGTGGGGAGATAGATTAACCCTTGCAGGCACAACCCAAGTCACGTGCTGAGAGCGGATACGTGACAAATTAGTCACACCACGGAGAAGGGATCTGTGACATATCCCAAGAGATTTCACCTCGATAACCGTGTGGCCCTCACCTCTGTCTGTGGCCCCTTTAGCCGTCACCAGTGGGGAGTCAACATTCTCTTGCAGCTTCTTAATATCCGCCTCCTTCAGCTCCAGTTCTTCCTTTAACATGTCTAGTTCATCCTGAAAATTGACAGTCGGAGTCACAGGAAAATTCTGCACAATTTATTTTTTTCAACCTCAGATTAAAATTTACAGGAAAATATTGGTCTAAATCTGAAATTCCGATCATTTTTTCTTCATGTTGATGTCATTTTTGAGGATTTTTTTCTCTGTTCTCATCCAACAGCTGAATTCACAATTCTGCGTGTTTTCCATAATGGAAGAACAATGCATTGTGGGAGTTCTGCTGCTAGGTCACAAGCTACAGACAGGGGCGGAGCTAAACTGTTCTGTGCTCCGAAGGCAGAATTAGGAGTGCAGCTCTGGATGTGGAAGGAGCAAAATAACCAAAAACTGGTACCCAAAGAGCAGAAAATAATCCCCCAAACAAAACGAGTTTTCTTATCTAACCCGCCAATCTAGAGTATAACCCCGCCCTCGAACGCCAATAAATATCATGTGACCTTGGGGTAGGAGGGGCTTAAGTTTTTACCGATTTTCCAGCGCTGCTCTACCATTTTAAGAAAACAAAATGTTCACACCAAAGCAGCATGCGAAGGAGAATGGTCAAATAATGCCACACAGCAGGTGAAGTGATGACCACCCATGCCCACCTCCCCCAAACACAAGGAAGATGGTAAATATGCGAAGAGGAAATGGACAGCGCCACCAGGTGGCGCTAGGATGTCACTGCACAACAATCAGTCATGCCTGAAGGAGCGCACTGCAAAGTCACAAAACCGGGGGGTCGGAGGGTAATGTTACTGCACCTTTAACGTTTGGCACTTGTGCTCCACCCGCTGCTTTTCATAGTGCGTCTGACCCACCTTGATTTTCATACTAGAAAGCTTGGCCATTAAAGACTGATAACAGAGAGAACAGAGACAAGCTGGATACAATCCGGGTGGACCGGGTACAGGGCACACACAAACACACTGCCACTCACTGCCCATCAGAATACTAAGGGCGGCTGTGGTGAAATATGTGTATATATCTATATGTGTGTAGTGATATATGTCTAGGGTTATATGTGTGACTAGTGATAATGTAACATCTGTCCTGAAGGCAAGTCGCAAGTCTAGGTGTTAATAGGTACTTCCTTGGGACTAGTAGAAATTGTGTCTCCATATCTCACCAGGAGGTCTAGCTATGGCAAAGAAGAAAGGTAGCACTTGACACCTCCTAGCGCTTGGAGGGGAGATGCTAATTGCGGACTGAGGTGATCTATTCCTGAGAACCTTTTCACAAGTGTCTCAAGAGGAAAATAATATATATTCATTAGTTGAGCGGCCGTGGCCAATCAAAAAGCCAGCAATTATGATATTAATATGAGGGGCCGGTCTAGAAACCTGACCTCCAGATCAAAGTTATAAATTTAGGCTGCAGACAGAGAATGGTGTTCACATGATGAGGGCAGCCTGAGAAGCTGGTGTGATCCAATCTACATCGTCCTACCCTCAGGCAGCAGAAGCAACTACTAGTTAGATAATTTCTGTAAGTTTCTCCTCTTTATTTTATACTGTTTTGCATAAGTTGTATCTTTTTATTATCATATTTTTATACCTTTTTCTTATTGTAAGCATTGAACCTTTTGTTATTAAAGTATAAAACTTTAACAAGTTGAACCTTGAATGTTCTAAAAGAATCCATAGCCTAAGGTGTGTGAGCCTTATGAGTGATAGACATTATTAGTATTATTAGTTCCGGGACTCATCGCCCATGTATTCGATGAGTGGTGGCAGCGTGTATGAGCGGGTGTGCGGCCTGGGTCGGTGTGTGATTTATGCTCCCATTACAGCATAGGACAGAGGTTGAATGCAGGACTGAGAGGGGAGATAGATTAACTCTTGCAGGCACAACCCCAAGTCACGTGTGAGAGCGGGCACGTGACGAATAAGTGACACCACGGAGAAGGGATCCGTGACAGCGGCAATTTCAGTGAGGTCACCGCTGATCTCTGGTGATGGATAGGAGGCATTCTCAGTGATGTCACCGCTGATCTCTGGTGATGGATAGGAGGCATTCTCAGTGATGTCACCTCTGATCTCTGGTGATGGATAGGAGGCATTCTCAGTGATGTCACCTCTGATCTCTGGTGATGGATAGGAGGCATTCTCAGTGATGTCACCGCTGATCTCTGGTGATGGATAGGAGGCATTCTCAGTGATGTCACCTCTGATCTCTGGTGATGGATAGGAGGCATTCTCAGTGATGTCACCGCTGATCTCTAGTGATGGATAGGAGACATTCTCAGTGATGTCACCTCTGATCTCTGGTGATGGATAGGAGACATTCTCAGTGATGTCACCTCTGATCTCTGGTGATGGATAGGAGGCATTCTCAGTGATGTCACCGCTGATCTCTGGTGATGGATAGGAGACATTCTCAGTGATGTCACCTCTGATCTCTGGTGATGGATAGGAGACATTCTCAGTGATGTCACCGCTGATCTCTGGTGATGGATAGGAGGCATTCTCAGTGATGTCACCGCTGATCTCTGGTGATGGATAGGAGGCATTCTCAGTCATGTCACCTCTGATCTCTGGTGATGGATAGGAGGCATTCTCAGTGATGTCACCGCTGATCTCTGGTGATGGATAGGAGACATTCTCAGTGATGTCACCTCTGATCTCTGGTGATGGATAGGAGGCATTCTCAGTGATGTCACCGCTGATCTCTGGTGATGGATAGGAGACATTCTCAGTGATGTCACCGCTGATCTCTGGTGATGGATAGGTGGCATTCTCAGTGATGTCACCACTGATCTCTGGTGATGGATAGGTGGCATTCTCAGTGATGTCACCTCTGATCTCTGGTGATGGATAGGAGGCATTCTCAGTGATGTCACCTCTGATCTCTGGTGATGGATAGGAGGCATTCTCAGTGATGTCACCTCTGATCTCTGGTGATGGATAGGAGGCATTCTCAGTGATGTCACCGCTGATCTCTGGTGATGGATAGGAGACATTCTCTGTGATGTCACCTCTGATCTCTGGTGATGGATAGGAGACATTCTCAGTGATGTCACCTCTGATCTCTGGTGATAGATAGGAGGCATTCTCAGTGATGTCACCGCTGATCTCTGGTGATGGATAGGAGACATTCTCAGTGATGTCACCGCTGATCTCTGGTGATGGATAGGAGACATTCTCAGTGATGTCACCTCTGATCTCTGGTGATGGATAGGAGACATTCTCAGTGATGTCACCGCTGATCTCTGGTGATGGATAGGAGACATTCTCAGTGATGTCACCGCTGGTCTCTAGTGAAGGATAGGAGACATTCTCAGTGATGTCACCGCTGATCTCTGGTGATGGATAGGAGACATTCTCAGTGATGTCACCGCTGATCTCTGGTGATGGATAGGAGACATTCTCAGTGATGTCACCGCTGGTCTCTAGTGAAGGATAGGAGACATTCTCAGTGATGTCACCGCTGATCTCTAGTGATGGATAGGAGACATTCTCAGTGATGTCACCTCTGATCTCTGGTGATGGATAAGAGGCATTCTCAGTGATGTCACCGCTGATCTCTGGTGATGGATAGGAGGCATTCTCAGTGATGTCACCGCTGATCTCTGGTGATGGATAAGAGGCATTCTCAGTGATGTCACCGCTGATCTCTGGTGATGGATAGGAGACATTCTCAGTGATGTCACCTCTGATCTCTGGTGATGGATAGGAGACATTCTCAGTGATGTCACCGCTGATCTCTGGTGATGGATAGGAGGCATTCTCAGTGATGTCACCGCTGATCTCTGGTGATGGATAGGAGGCATTCTCAGTGATGTCACCGCTGATCTCTGGTGATGGATAGGAGACATTCTCAGTGATGTCACCGCTGATCTCTGGTGATGGATAGGAGGCATTCTCAGTGATGTCACCTCTGATCTCTGGTGATGGATAGGAGGCATTCTCAGTGATGTCACCGCTGATCTCTGGTGATGGATAGGAGGCATTCTCAGTGATGGCACCCCCCTCCCCCCCATACACGGTGTACAGCGGCGCTCTCGGGTCCATACCTTTGTGGACTTCAGCTTCTTCTCGTACTGCGTGCGCTCATTCTCCATTTCCACCACTCGCAGCCGCAGTTCATTCATCTCCTGCACCAAACCCTGGAGAGGAGGAGAGACGTCAGTAACTCCCAACATCCTGCTGTGTAACAACTCCCATCGTCTCCCATTAGTTACATCATGCAGGTCTTTCTCCATTACAGCCTCCACAGTAGCAGTCACCTGCGTATAACACACACTACAGGGGGGGATCTGCTGCAGTGTGTCAGCGCCTGCACCGCTCACTCACACTGTATGGCAGGTTATTTTCTGAGCGCGGAGGGGCGGACGTGCAGAGGTAACCAAGCATCAGACGTGCACTACTATGGTCTAGAGCCGCACACGGTCACACAGTGCACCATGCAGTGGGGTCACTCCACACCCGGCCGGCACCAGGCTGCGCTCTGACCCCGCACAGTCACCTCTTGGTCGCCATACTGTAACCGCTTTTCTTGAAATAACGCCAACTCCACCTCCAGTTTCTCCATCTGCTGCCTCAACTCCGCTATCACCTTATGTAGAGACTGGAGGGAGCGAGGAGGAAGAGGGGAAGAGTCAGGAGGACAGAAGAGAGAGCGGAGAGAAGCACCTGCCCCGGGGAACAATGGCTGACAACAAGGATGTCATTAACGCCCCAGTACTGGGCCACCAGACCAGAATGGGAATGGGCTGCTCTAAACTACAAACTATGATACAACTACAACTCCCAGCAAGTGCTCAGTGCTGGCTGCTCCGCTCACCTCTGTGTCCTTGTATCGATCCTCATGATCACTCCTGTCTTTTTCCACCGACGTCAACTTCAACTTAAGAGTGGAAATCTCAGCCATCAAGTCCAACTTCTGAGTTTCCAGCGATGTCCGACTTATTAGTTCCTGACGCAGAGGGAAAAAAAAAGCAGAATAGTGAGTGCAGCTCTGGAGTATAATACAGGAGGTAACTCAGGATCAGTAATGTAATGTATGTACACAGTGACTGCACCAGCAGAATAGTGAGTGCAGCTCTGGAGTATAATACAGGAGGTAACTCAGGATCAGTAATGTATGTACACAGTGACTGCACCAGCAGAATAGTGAGTGCAGCTCTGGAGTATAATACAGGAGGTAACTCAGGATCAGTAATGTAATGTATGTACACAGTGACTGCACCAGCAGAATAGTGAGTGCAGCTCTGGAGTATAATACAGGATGTAACTCAGGATCAGTAATGTAATGTATGTACACAGTGACTGTACCAGCAGAATAGTGAGTGCAGCTCTGGAGTATAATACAGGATGTAACTCAGGATCAGTAATGTATGTACACAGTGACTGCACCAGCAGAATAGTGAGTGCAGCTCTGGAGTATAATACAGGATGTAACTCAGGATCAGTAATGTAATGTATGTACACAGTGACTGCACCAGCAGAATAGTGAGTGCAGCTCTGGAGTATAATACAGGATGTAACTCAGGATCAGTACAGGATCAGTAATGTATGTACACAGTGACTGCACCAGCAGAATAGTGAGTGCAGCTCTGGGGTATAATACAGGATGTAACTCAGGATCAGTAATGTAATGTATGTACACAGTGACTGCACCAGCAGAATAGTGAGTGCAGCTCTGGAGTATAATACAGGATGTAACTCAGGATCAGTAATGCATGTACACAGTGACTGCACCAGCAGAATAGTGAGTGCAGCTCTGGGGTATAATACAGGATGTAACTCAGGATCAGTAATGTAATGTATGTACACAGTGACTGCACCAGCAGAATAGTGAGTGCAGCTCTGGGGTATAATACAGGATGTAACTCAGGATCAGTAATGTAATGTATGTACACAGTGACTGCACCAGCAGAATAGTGAGTGCAGCTCTGGAGTATAATACAGGATGTAACTCAGGATCAGTAATGCATGTACACAGTGACTGCACCAGCAGAATAGTGAGTGCAGCTCTGGGGTATAATACAGGATGTAACTCACGATCAGTAATGTAATGTATGTACACAGTGACTGCACCAGCAGAATAGTGAGTGCAGCTCTGGGGTATAATACAGGATGTAACTCAGGATCAGTAATGTAATGTATGTACACAGTGACTGCACCAGCAGAATAGTGAGTGCAGCTCTGGGGTATAATACAGGATGTAACTCAGGATCAGTAATGTAATGTATGTACACAGTGACTGCACCAGCAGAATAGTGAGTGCAGCTCTGGGGTATAATGCAGGATGTTATTCAGGATCAGTAATGTAATGTATGTACACAGTGACTGCACCAGCAGAATAGTGAGTGCAGCTCTGGGGTATAATACAGGATGTAACTCAGGATCAGTAATGTAATGTATGTACACAGTGACTGCACCAGCAGAATAGTGAGTGCAGCTCTGGAGTATAATACATGATGTAACTCAGGATCAGTAATGTAATGTATGTACACAGTGACTGCACCAGCAGAATAGTGAGTGCAGCTCTGGGGTATAATACAGGATGTAACTCAGGATCAGTAATGTAATGTATGTACACAGTGACTGCACCAGCAGAATAGTGAGTGCAGCTCTGGAGTATAATACAGGAGGTAGCTCAGGATCAGTAATGTAATGTATGTACACAGTGACTGCACCAGCAGAATAGTGAGTGCAGCTCTGGGGTATAATACAGGATGTTACTCAGGATCAGTAATGTAATGTATGTACACAGTGACTGCACCAGCAGAATAGTGAGTGCAGCTCTGGGGTATAATACAGGATGTAACTCAGGATCAGTAATGTAATGTATGTACACAGTGACTGCACCAGCAGAATAGTGAGTGCAGCTCTGGAGTATAATACAGGAGGTAGCTCAGGATCAGTAATGTAATGTATGTGCACAGTGACTACAGCAGCAGAATAGTGAGTGCAGCTCTGGAGTATAATACAGGAGGTAGCTCAGGATCAGTAATGTAATGTATGTACATAGTGACTGCACCAGCAGAATAGTGAGTGCAGCTCTGGGGTATAATACAGGATGTTACTCAGGATCAGTAATGTAATGTATGTACACAGTGACTGCACCAGCAGAATAGTGAGTGCAGCTCTGGGGTATAATACAGGATGTAACTCAGGATCAGTAATGTAATGTATGTACACAGTGACTGCACCAGCAGAATAGTGAGTGCAGCTCTGGGGTATAATACAGGATGTAACTCAGGATCAGTAATGTAATGTATGTACACAGTGACTGCACCAGCAGAATAGTGAGTGCAGCTCTGGAGTATAATACAGGATGTAACTCAGGATCAGTAATGTAATGTATGTACATAGTGACTGCACCAGCAGAATAGTGAGTGCAGCTCTGGAGTATAATACAGGAGGTAACTCAGGATCAGTAATGTAATGTATGTACACAGTGACTGCACCAGCAGAATAGTGAGTGCAGCTCTGGGGTATAATACAGGAGGTAACTCAGGATCAGTAATGTAATGTATGTACACAGTGACTGCACCAGCAGAATAGTGAGTGCAGCTCTGGGGTATAATACAGGAGGTAACTCAGGATCAGTAATGTAATGTATGTACACAGTGACTGCACCAGCAGAATAGTGAGTGCAGCTCTGGGGTATAATACAGGACTTCCTCTCATCTTGGTTCTCAATTATCTTTGCTGTAAATACATCTTGAGCCAAATCTAAAAGTTCAGTATAAGTTTTCTAGGTCACTGGGCAGACAACCAGCATCGTCCTCACTGGATGAAGCAGCGGCGTCTGTGTTTGTTGTGTATAATAGGCGGCAGATTACTGTGGATTATATAATCAGTCGAGGGCCTCATCTGCACGGCCTCCGGGGGGCGCCCTCCCACCTGCTGTAACATCTCCTCGGTCGCATTCAGCTTGTCTCTGTGTTCTTCCAGGCAGAATTCAAGGTCCCGGATTTTCTCCCCTTGTGCCTCTACCTGGTCAGTCAGGACGCTCACCTGTAAAGTCATAAAAAAATACAATAAACTTTTATTTGGTGCCATGACGCCCTTCAAATATTCAGGTCAGAGGAGGAGAAATGCATGCTGGGAAAATCCTTTGCTTTAATGTGCAAAGTGGAGATCTTGAGATGTCGGGGCGACTTCCCGTGTGTACGTCAGAATATAATGTATGCCTGTAATTTATAATAAAAGTGGGCGCTGGCCCTTTAAGAGCCGCCGTGTACACAGATACAGCACCTGCAGCACTAGAGACTCCTTGTCATTCTCCAGGCGGGACAGCCGCTCTTGGTAGACGTCGCTGGTGCCGGTGATGTGGCCATTAACCTGCAAGACACCAGTAGACCGTAAACAAGAACTCATGGCCGCCCCTTTAACTCTTTACTTGCCTTCATATAATTATTAACCAGCGACCCGTCTCACATATAAACATATGAGGGAGGTCAGGGCTTCATTAAAACTAGGAGGGGGGGAAATAATGGCGCGGTTGCCCATAGCAACCAATAAGCTGGTCACTTTCACTTAACATCCATCGATCCTATGGAAAACGAAAGTTGCATCGTGATTGGTTGGGATGGGAAACCGCTCCAATCAAATCTCACCTCTCATTTTTCAAAGGTTCTAGTTAAATGAAAGCAGGAATCCGATTGGAGCAGCTGCCCACGGCAACCAATCAAGTTGCTGCTTTCATTTTCCATAGGGCTCATTGAAAAATAATCTGCTTGAAGCAACCAATGAGATTGAGGCTTTCACTTTGGACAGAGTCGTTACAAAATAAGAACCGAGCTCTGATTGGTTGCCGGTTCACTGTACTGAATGGAGCGGGGGTGGGGGACTATATAACGCACGGCGAGGCCTATAATCTGACGGGGTGTGACCCACAGAAAGCCAGTAAATGGGTAGTGGTCGCCTTTATGGGAGGAAGATGAAAGTGATGTGGTGCTTGTCGCATGCCTATAAAAATCCTTTAAGAGGTCGGAAAAAAAATCCACGTAAGAGGGTGACAATATCTATAGCGGCCCACACAACCCACTCGGGGGCGCCCCCGATCAGATCAAGATGTCTCCGCCACACACGAGGAGCTGGAGATCATGAATAATAATGAAGATTTATTTGGCCGCAACTTAAAAACCGCCACAAAATAAAATAAATATTTCGAGGACAAGAACAGAAGCCGACGCGGCTCTGGAGTCCATTATACACGTCGCGTACGGAGACCGGAGCCGCCAGATCCTCGCCGAGCTCAGCAGTCTCCCTGCCAGGAACGAACACTCCAGCTCTGGAGCTTAGAAAACCCATCTCCTCCGGGCCACCGCTACCCCAGACGCAAGGGGCGGTCACCCGGAAAGAACAGATTCAATGCGTCCATTCCAATATTGGAAACATAAAAAAAAAATATATATAACAGCCTAAAAAGAAAAAAAAAAGAGAAAAATTTTGCTCGAAGCTCTTAACATCCGTCGTACACGAGTGATACGATTATTGGGACAGTCAAAATCGTTAAAAAAAAAAAAAAAAAAAAAAAAAAGGAGCATCAAAATAATACATGTACCTCAAAGAAAAAAAAAAATACAGAAACTATAAAAGGTTAAATGCAAATTTAGAGGGAAAAAAGTTGAGAAAAAAAATATAGACTACAAAAATGTATAAACAAAAGCTACAACATTCTAAGAAAAAAAGCTACGAAAAAACTACAAAAAACAACCTCAAAAAGTGAAAAGAAAAATGAAGCAAAAAATAAAAATAAAAAAATAAAAAAATATATACGGTACTATAAAAATGTAAACACAAAAGCTACAAAATTCTAAGGAAAAAAGCTACAAAAAACAACCGCAAAAAGTGAATTAAAAAAAAATTTAGCTTAAAAAAAATCTAAAATAAAATCTAAAATAAAAAAAATATACTGCAAAAATGTAAAACCAAATAAAACATAATTGTGTGATTGAAAAAAAATAATTCTAAACAATCAAGCACAATCTGCCGACTGCGTACTTGAGAGACAACGTTACCACAATTCTTACGCTGTGCTCCTATGTTCTAAAGGCCACAGGAGAAGTATCCCATCCGGGAGATGAGCAGAGGATGGCGCCGTGCCCTGGGGGGATAGAGCTCCTCCTGCCACAGATGATTCAACAAGTTGCAGCCCACCAGGGTCAGTGTCTTAAAGGACCCCTGTGTAATGCCGATAAAAATGGTGCCGGGGCGCCTCCAGACATCACATTGGAAGGATAAGTGGAGGTCCACCACGCACAGGTGAGGAGCTGAGCTACGACCCTTCGATGTTGTGCTCCCGGCAGCCGCTCCAGGTCTGAGATTATGGTGTCCCTCGCGAGCCACATCTACCTCTTTTCCCCGACACCATTCATTAACCGAGACCTTTGTGACTCATCTCCATCAAACACAAAGCGAGGAGATCATAAAACACTCAGCGTAAACGTGACAATGAACTTCTGAAGAGCTTGTGGCGTCTTTTGTTGATGGACGTTTTCACAGGTGACTGGCCCTTTAAAAAGGAGATAAGAGGAGCCCTGTAAACAGGGGAGCCAGGAACTGAACACCATGAGGCCAGGAAGTAGCTGTCTGACCCAGATTACTTCTCACCGGGTCACCCAGTCACCCACAGTCAGTGATGGCACGAACTGTCTAAGTGTACCCCTCATTCAGCTTTGATCCCTAAAAATTTTCCTAGTTTTACTGTGTTTTTGTTTTTCTCTCAAACCACACCCACTTTTAACAAGCCACACCCCTCCAAGAATAGTCCCCGCCTTGATTGCACGGCCACATGTTTGGGCTCCATCCACGGACGTTTGGTATGATCAGTAAGATATCTCTTTTTCAGCAGCCTCCCAGACGTTCGCAGGTAGAACTCTTTTTGTGTTAAAGCTTTCCTAGCCCTGCCCCTGAGGAGCATGATTAACAAACCACTCCCTTTTACAAACTAGTCTCCGCCCATCTGATGATGAGGCATAATTTCATGAAGATTTCAGAGGCATCAGCCAGATGTCCTTTTGTCAAGAGCCTCCCAGATGTTTGCATTTGCAAATTAAAAAAACAAAACCTGTTCTATACCCACCCCTGCAGAGCGTGATTATCAAACCACTGCCCTCTAAAACCGTCTCCACACCCCTTGAAAGCATTATTAGATGTCGAGGCCTAGGTTCATGAACATTTTGGGAGGCATCAGTGAGAGGTCCTTTTAACAAGAGCCTCCCAGATGTTAGCAAGTAAAAAAATTTGTTTTAAACAGTTGTCCTAGCCCCGCCCCTGCAGAGCGTAATTAATCCACTTCCCTCTAAATACAGTCTCCACATCCCTGAATGATTAGATGTTGAGAAAGGTTTTGCAGGCATCAGCGAATAGCCCCTTTATAAAGAAATTCCCGGATGTTTGCAGGAAGACTTTTTTTTCTTAAAGCTGCCCTATGAAGTAGCCAAGTCTTTGCTCCACCCCTGCAGAGCTTTATCTGCCAGTTTCAGCCAATCATGTATAGGGAACCTTATTCCAAAACAGATATATATCCAAAAAAGTGACATCACTTACAAAGGAAAAAGCCAAGTTCTCCTACTGTCCACACTAAACAGGGACAAACACTAAGGGGGCCCCCTTATGAGATTCGGGCCCTTAGAGGCAGATTTGGTCGCTCTATCTAAATGGCCTCTATGTAATACAACACATCCACTATAAGGGTACGTTCACACTTTTTTGCTGCTTTTTTTTGCTGCTTTTTTTTATGCTAATTTTCAGCTGCTTTTTACAGTACCAGTAAAGCCTATGAGATTTCAGAAATCTCATGCACACACGTTGGTTTTTTGTTTGATCAGTATTTTCTGCTTTGCTGCTTTTTTTGGACATAGGGCATGTCACTTCTTTCAGCGTTTTTGCTGCGTTTTTGCAGCGTTTTTTCACCCATTGACTTGAATGGGTGATGATAAAAACGCTGCAAAAACGCTGCAAAAACGCATGTAGCATTATTTGCTGCTTTTTTTGTGCAGAAAATCATGGCCAGCAGGAAGGGATCTCACAGCCAAGAGCTTAGGGGTGTGGTTAGTGAGGTGTGAAGAGCCATTGTGAGCCATTGTGAGGTGTGAAGAGCCATTGTGAGGTGTCCTAGCAGCTGAAAATTGGCATAAAAAAGCAGCAAAAAACTGCAGCAAAAATCTGCAGCAAAAAACTGCAGCAAAAATCTGCAGCAAAAAAGTCCTGTGTGAACGTACCCAAAAAACGCACCAAATACGCACCAAAATAACGCACCTAAATTAGCATAAAAAAAAGCAGCAAAAAAAAGCAAAAAAGTCCTGTGTGAACGTACCCTAAAGGCTTCGGCCGCTCTCTATTTTCATGAGTTGAGAGAAGACAACTAGGGGTTGGGAGAAAGGATATAAACAGGAAACCACAAAGTGACGACGATCTGCGGGATCACAGGTCAGCGAGATTCTTGAAGAGCACAGATCCGGTTCACAGGAGAACTTGGCAGCCGAGGACTGAGAGGAAACAGTCCCGGTCCCCTCACATCTGTGTCAGCGGAGCGATAATGTGATAATTAGGAGGCGCTAATTGGAGAAAAGACGGGAGAAACGCGAGAAAGAAGTGAAGGCGCGGAGAGGCCAGGAATATTCACACCACGCGAGTACGGCGGGCGACGTGCCGCAGCTTGTCTGCAGATTATCTCAGGACACGCACAGACTCGGGAGGGGGGGAAGAAACTGATCGCCGGGGAGGTCACCAGAGCTTCTATACGCCTCTCCTGAAATACTTTGTGCTGCTGGGAAGAATTGCTTTTCCTCCTGGATACGTCTCAAGACACCGGCCCCTACCACATGCAAGTCTTGACCATCGTTGCGGGGACAGGTCAGTCTCGGCGGCACATTGGATCAAAACACATCGATCCTGAAATCCTCTGTGCCACAGTGGACCATTCTCTTGCCCTTATATCCCTCCTGATGTATAGACACCGCCCCCGAGGAGTTTTTTTTTCTTTTTTGGTGGGGGTCTCTTACCAGCATCTGACTCTGCAGCCACTCGGCCAGGACCTCCGCGGTGGAGTCGGGCACCTGGCACCTCAGCCCGTCCCTCTCGTCGGTGTCCATCATCTCCAGCATCCCCCGCAGGTCCTCGATCAGGTGCAGCACCCGGAGGCTGCCCATGAAGGGCGAGGTCGGAGACTGACAGTCGAAGAGGCCGTTGGAGTATTCCAGAGCCTTGGAGCCTGTGAGGGAGAAGAGGAGGGAATTAAAGGGACGGTGCCTCCATACACACTCTGCTGAATTAGCTCCTGGGCGACTAATATCCGGAGCAGCGATCGCTGCACCCGCTCCACGCAACACCCACCTGCTCACCCTTAAATACCAGGCCCCCAAATAATCCATCCCCCGTCCTGGACCCGTGAGCTAACACTCTGACCGGAGGAAAGAGAGGAATCTCGCAAAGATCAGGAAACAACAGCTTAAAGGGAAGTCCCACAAGTTACAGTCATCACCTCTACACAGTAAAGGGAGCAGGGGTCTGACCATGGGGACCCTACTGATCATGTGTAAATGGAGCAATGGTGTCCATGTCTGACCTTCCCTCCATTCACTTCTATGGAAGCAGTAGTGCTCATGTGTGACCACCCCTCCATTCACTACCATGGAAGCAGTAGTGCTCATGTGTGACCACCCCCTCCATTCACTACTGTGGGAGTAGTGCGCATGTTGACCACCCCTCCATTCCCTTCTATGGTAGCGGTACTGCGCATGCGTGACTTAGGTGGGGGACACGGGACCCATATTTCGGAGCTCGCCAGGGGGTCCTAGTATCACATTTTTCGGTGATCTGACGCAAGACGGCGACTCACCAGCGATGATGCCGTCCATCTGCTCCAAGGCGGCGGCCAACATGTCACTGGCGTCGGTCATCATCCTGCTGCCGGCGATCACTCCTGGAAGAGAAGAATCCGCAATCAAGAGAACAGGCATTATACTCATGAAACAGAGAGCTCAGGATGAACGCCAGGCAGACACCCCGCTGTGAGGAGACGCAGGCCTTCATCGGGGCTGCGATCATCCCCGGAGATAAGAGCCCGGACCTGTCAGGACTGACGGCTCCCGGGGGCCCCTTTACAACTGTGTTTGGATTAAGATCGAGATGAAGCACAAATATAACCTTGTAAGGAGGGAGAGAAGAAGGGTCCGACGAGGACGGAGGAGACAAGCGGCGGATTCACAGCGGGGGGAGGAAACTGAAGCCTTATACTGCACATTATACCCCAGAGCTGCACTCACTATTCTGCTGCTCCTTGCAGTACCACCTCTCACCACAGATGGCAGCAGCTCAGTTTCAGAAGACCTCGATCTCCCAGAACCACGATCAATCGAGATCTGATCAAACACTGGTTTCTGGAGTAATATATCTGGCAGATTGCTTCGATATCGCAGATTCCTCATATTAAAGGGCTCAGAAAGCTTTACCAAATAATTACTGTGCTAAAAAAAAGAAAAAAAATCAGAGCCCCTTTAAATGGAGGCACGTGCGAGCGGATTTTGGCATGGACACACCCATAGGGTTTATTAATGGGTGCGACACTGTCCCTGCATGAAAGCAACAGGGAGGAGGCGAAAATATTTGTCTTTTCGGCATCAAAGCGAGCGCACGTATCGGGGAGCGCACAGCAAGGGGTTAAAGAGATGGAAACAGAATAACAAAAACATGAAATGATACAAAATAGACACAAAATTGTTTATGTCTTAAAGGGCCGGTAACCTCAAAGTAGCCAAAAACAAGGTAGTTGTAAGAGAAGCAATTATTAAGGAACTCGGAGGAGATAAGTAGGGTCCACATGACTAAGTGGAGCTCCCCTTTAAGGTCTTCCGCGTAATGGAGTTCTTATTCATCACATCAGGAAGAAAAGCCGAGAGTATGCCGTCCGCCCTCCGGGGACAGAACTCTGCGGATGACGAGCAGCAGACCTCACATTAACGTGGAGCGCTTCATCACACAGCCCAGCCGGGCCGCCGCTCGTTATGTCATTACTGCTTTCTGCTGCGGGACAAACTTTACATTAAAGTGGAAGAAAAAGAGAATGAGAAACCAGTCAAACCAGTCACATGAGCAGAGATTTAATTATAAGATTATGGGATGGAACGCCGCCGGCCTACGAGACCGCCGGGTGCTGGGGCGACTGAAAGCAGAGCACACTTCAGTGGGTGCAAACCCAGAGACAACGTATCGCTGACACCGCGGCTGTAAGTACCGACCACAGGAAAAGGAACCGGACCAGAGAGGTGAGAAGGCAAAGAGGGCCAAGAGGGGTAAGGCAGGCAAAGAGGGCCAAGAGGGGTAAGGCAGGCAAAGAGGGCCAAGAGGAGTAAGGCAGGCAAAGAGGGCCAAGAGGGGTAAGGCAGGCAAAGAGGGCCAAGAGGGGTAAGGCAGGCAAAGAGGGCCAAGAGGGGTAAGGCAGGCAAAGAGGGCCAAGAGGGGTAAGGCAAAGAGGGCCAAGAGGGGTAAGGCAAAGAGGGCCAAGAGGGGTAAGGCAAAGAGGGCCAAGAGGGGTAAGGCAAAGAGGGCCAAGAGGGGTAAGGCAAAGAGGGCCAAGAGGGGTAAGGCAAAGCGGGCCAAGAGGGGTAAGGCAAAGCGGGCCAAGAGGGGTAAGGCAAAGCGGGCCAAGAGGGGTAAGGCAAAGCGGGCCAAGAGGGGTAAGGCAAAGCGGGCCAAGAGGGGGAAGGCAAAGAGGGCCAAGAGGGGAAAGGAAGGCAAAGAGGGCCAAGAGGGGAAAGGAAGGCAAAGAGGGCCAAGAGGGGAAAGGAAGGCAAAGAGAGCCGGGGGGAGGGCCAAGAGGGGGGGAAAGGCCAAGAGGGCCAAGAGGGGGAAGGCCAAGAGGGCCAAGAGGGGGGGAAGGCCAAGAGGGGGGGGAAGGCCAAGAGGGGGGGGGGGGGAAGGCCAAGAGGGGGGAAGGCCAAGGCCAAGGGGGGGGGAGGCCAAGAGGGTCAAGAAAGGGGGAAGGGGAAAAAGGGCCAAGAAAATGGAGAAGGGGAAAAACAGGACTAAAGAGAGTGCGGAAGGGGAAAAGAGGGCCAGGAGGGGGAGAGGGGAAAAAGAGGGCCAAGAGGGAGGGGAAAGGGGAAAAAAGGGCCAGGAGGGAGGGGAAAGTGGAAAAAGAAGGCCAAGAGGGAGGGGAAAAGAGGACCGAGAGGGGGAAGGGAAAAAGAGGGCCAAGAGGGTGGAAGTGGGGATTGAGGGCCAAGAGGGGGAAAGGCGAAAAAAGGGCCAAGAAAGGGGGGGGGGGGTTTGAGGCAAAAATGGGCACTGAAGGGAGAGCAAAAAGAGGGCAAAGAGGGAGGGTGAGAAGGTGAAAAGAGGGCCAAGAGAGGGGGGGGGGGGAGGGGAAAAGAGCGGAGTAAAGAGGGCCAAGAAAAGGGGGAGGCAATAAAAAAAAGGCCAAGGGGGAGGCCAAGAGAGGGGGAGGGGAAAAGAGGGCCAAGAGGGTGGGGGGGGGGGGGAAGGGGAAAAGAGGACCGAGGGGGGAGGGAAGAAGGGGGGGGGGGGGAAGAAAAAGAGGGCCAAGGCTAAAAAAAGGGGGGGGGGGGGGGTTTAGGGCCAAGAAGGGGGAGGGGAAAAGAGGGCTAAGCGGGAAAGAGGACCAAGAGGGGGGAGGGGAAGAGTGGGGAGGGGAAAAGAGGACCACGGATTATTGCCGCAAGGCATAACTGGGAACAGAGCGTTGCGAGGAGCATCGCTAAAGGCCAGGGCTGGATCCGGGGGCCGCCGGAAGGTGAGTATATAACAAATTTTTTATTTTAATTATTTCTTTTTTTTTTTTTTTTTAAACAGGGATATGATGCCCACATTTATATATACGGCGCGGGCTGTGCTATATAACTACGTGGGCTGTGCAATATACTATGTGGGCTGTGCTATATATTACGGGGCTGTGCTATATACTACGCGGGCTGTGCAATATGCTACGTGGGCTGTGCTATATACTACATGGCCTGTGTTATATGCTACGTGGGCTGTGAGACTCTTTCGCCCGGGGCCATGAAAAACCTGGAGCTCGCCCTGGCTTCACTGATTGGTAGCGCATGGCCGGCCGTGAACAATTAGTGATAGATGCAGTTCGGCCACAGCATTTGAACCACGCTTTGCTAATTGGTCGCGCACGGCCGGTCGAATCCTGTATGTACATTGCATTATTCTGAAATATTCATAAATAAACTACATAAATATTATAGAAAACCCGATGCGTTAGAATGGGGCCACCATCTAACAGTAGTTATATTCTTCTACATAGTGGCAGTATTACAGTACTTATATTCTTGTATATAGGGGGCAGTATTATAGTAGTTATATTCTTGTATATAGGGGGCAGTATTATAGTAGTTATATTCTTGTACATAGGAGCAGTATTATAGTAGTTATATTCTTGTACGTAGGAGCAGTATTATAGTAGTTATATTCTTGTACATAGGGGCAGTATTATAGTAGTTATATTCTTGTATATAGGGGCAGTATTATAGTAGTTATATTCTTGTACATAGGGGGCAGTATTATAGTAGTTATATTCTTCTACATAGGGGCAGTATTACAGTACTTATATTCTTGTATATAGGGGGCAGTATTATAGTAGTTATATTCTTGTACATAGGAGAGCAGTATTATAGTAGTTATATTCTTGTACATAGGAGCAGTATTATAGTAGTTATATTCTTGTACATAGGGGCAGTATTATAGTAGTTATATTCTTGTACATAGGGAGCAGTATTATAGTAGTTATATTCTTGTACATAGGGAGCAGTATTATAGTAGTTATATTCTTGTACATAGGAGCAGTATTATAGTAGTTATATTCTTGTACGTAGGAGCAGTATTATAGTAGTTATATTCTTGTACATAGGGGCAGTATTATAGTAGTTATATTCTTGTATATAGGGGCAGTATTATAGTAGTTATATTCTTGTACATAGGGGCAGTATTATAGTAGTTATATTCTTGTATATAGGGGCAGTATTATAGTAGTTATATTCTTGTATATAGGGGGCAGTATTATAGTAGTTATATTCTTGTACATAGGAGAGCAGTATTATAGTAGTTATATTCTTGTACATAGGAGCAGTATTATAGTAGTTATATTCTTGTACATAGGGGCAGTATTATAGTAGTTATATTCTTGTACATAGGGAGCAGTATTATAGTAGTTATATTCTTGTACATAGGAGCAGTATTATAGTAGTTATATTCTTGTACGTAGGAGCAGTATTATAGTAGTTATATTCTTGTACATAGGGGCAGTATTATAGTAGTTATATTCTTGTATATAGGGGCAGTATTATAGTAGTTATATTCTTGTACATAGGGGCAGTATTATAGTAGTTATATTCTTGTATATAGGGGCAGTATTATAGTAGTTATATTCTTGTATATAGGGGGCAGTATTATAGTAGTTATATTCTTGTACATAGGAGAGCAGTATTATAGTAGTTATATTCTTGTACATAGGAGCAGTATTATAGTAGTTATATTCTTGTACATAGGGGCAGTATTATAGTAGTTATATTCTTGTACATAGGGGGCAGTATTATAGTAGTTATATTCTTGTACATAGGGGCAGTATTATAGTAGTTATATTCTTGTACATAGGGGCAGTATTATAGTAGTTATATTCTTGTACATAGGGGCAGTATTATAGTAGTTATATTCTTGTACGTAGGAGCAGTATTATAGTAGTTATATTCTTGTACATAGGGGCAGTATTATAGTAGTTATATTCTTGTATATAGGGACAGTATTATAGTAGTTATATTCTTGTACATAGGAGCAGTATTATAGTAGTTATATTCTTGTACATAGGGGCAGTATTATAGTAGTTATATTCTTGTACATAGGAGCAGTATTATAGTAGTTATATTCTTGTACGTAGGAGCAGTATTATAGTAGTTATATTCTTGTACATAGGGGCAGTATTATAGTAGTTATATTCTTGTATATAGGGACAGTATTATAGTAGTTATATTCTTGTACATAGGAGCAGTATTATAGTAGTTATATTCTTGTACATAGGGGCAGTATTATAGTAGTTATATTCTTGTACATAGGGGGCAGTATTATAGTAGTTATATTCTTGTACATAGGGTCAGTATTATAGTAGTTATATTCTTGTACATAGGGGCAGTATTATAGTAGTTATATTCTTGTACATAGGGGGCAGTATTATAGTAGTTATATTCTTGTACATAGGGGCAGTATTATAGTAGTTATATTCTTGTACATAGGAGAGCAGTATTATAGTAGTTATATTCTTGTACATAGGGAGCAGTATTATAGTAGTTACACTCACCGACCACTTTATTAGGTACACCATGCTAGTAACGGGTTGGACCCCTTTTGCCTTCAGAACTGCCTCAATTCTTCGTGGCATAGATTCAACAAGGTGCTGGAAGCATTCCTCAGAGATTTTGGTCCATATTGACATGATGGCATCACACAGTTGCCGCAGATTTGTCGGCTGCACATCCCAAAGATGCTCCATACAAGGCAGGATGGATCCATGCTTTCATGTTGTTTACGCCAAATTCTGACCCTACCATCCGAATGTCGCAGCAGAAATCGAGACTCATCAGACCAAGCAACGTTTTTCCAATCTTCTACTGTCCAATTTCGATGAGCTTGTACAAATTGTAGCCTCAGTTTCCTGTTCTTAGCTGAAAGGAGTGGTACCCGGTGTGGTCTTCTGCTGCTGTAGCCCATCTGCCTCAAAGTTCGACGCACTGTGCGTTCAGAGATGCTCTTAGGCCTACCTTGGTTGTAACGGGTGGCGATTTGAGTCACTGTTGCCTTTCTATCAGCTCGAACCAGTCTGCCCATTCTCCTCTGACCTCTGGCATCAACAAGGCATTTCCGCCCACAGAACTGCCGCTCACTGGATTTTTTTTCTTTTTCGGACCATTCTCTGTAAACCCTAGAGATGGTTGTGCGTGAAAATCCCAGTAGATCAGCAGTTTCTGAAATACTCAGACCAGCCCTTCTGGCACCAACAACCATGCCACGTTCAAAGGCACTCAAATCACCTTTCTTCCCCATACTGATGCTCGGTTTGAACTGCAGGAGATTGTCTTGACCATGTCTACATGCCTAAATGCACTGAGTTGCCGCCATGTGATTGGCTGATTAGAAATTAAGTGTTAACAAGAAGTTGGACAGGTGTACCTAATAAAGTGGCCGGTGAGTGTATATTCTTGTACAAAGGGGCAGTATTATAGTAGTTATATTCTTGTACATAGGGGCAGTATTATAGTAGTTATATTCTTGTACATAGGGGCAGTATTATAGTAGTTATATTCTTGTACATAGGGGCAGTATTATAGTAGTTATATTCTTGTACATAGGGGCAGTATTATAGTAGTTATATTCTTGTACATAGAGGCAGTATTATAGTAGTTATATTTTGTACATAGGGGCAGTATTATAGTAGTTATATTCTTGTACATAGGAGCAGTATTATAGTAGTTATATTCTTGTACATAGCAGTATTATAGTAGTTATATTCTTGTACATAGGAGCAGTATTATAGTAGTTATATTCTTGTACATAGGAGCAGTAGTATAGTAGTTATATTCTTGTATATAGGGAACAGTATTATAGCAGTTATATTCTTGTACATAGGGGCAGTATTATAGTAGTTATATTCTTGTACATAGGGGGCAGTATTATAGTAGTTATATTCTTGTACATAGGGGGCAGTATTATAGTACCTCTATATAGCTGCGAAGAACCCTTTAGTACGCACGGTGTCAGCGCCATGCACCATATGGCAGTAATCTGTTATTTTACGCCACGGGCCAGGAAGGGAATCTGTGTGGGTGCACCAGAAGCTGCCCGGAGCGGAGCACACAGTTTTCCCAGTGACGGGGCGGCGCTGCTTGCTGCGTGGACTGGTAGGTAACGCGGCTCCCGGTCACTTCATGTTCCTCAGTTTCCTGCGCAGTTCGCCATCACATCCCTGACATACAACCTCCATTACTGCAGAACTGTAGAGAATCCCTCCGGCTTTCCCGGCAGCAGACATTCTCTGGGGCTGATCACTTACCGGCTCGGCTTCCAGCGTCGCTCCCGCCAGCAGCGGCCACGATGGGATCCGCCTATGTGGATGTGGAGGGCTCGGGAATTTGGGCTGTCGGAGTCAGGAGGAGACTTCTCCCTGGAATACCAATGTGACCGAGTGGAGACAACAAAGCAGAGCGGCAGCACAAGGGGGCGATTATTACCAGCGCGCAGGCAGACGCAGGCTATATCTGGACTCCTTTTATTTTACAAGCAGCGCGCTATGATACGGTTGTCTGACAATCGCAGGCTGCCTTAAAGGGACAATACAACATTAACGAAGGCTATAGCTAAATATAGCATGCTTCCAGAAACAGCGCCACACCCGACTTAAGGCTGTGTCTGGTATTGCAGCTGGACTCCAAGCAAGGGAATACAAGAACAAGCACGCGCAATCCCTTTAAGTGGCGTTTGACAACCCTCTTCCTGACACTTTCCCTGGAAATCAGTGCTGACACACGAGGTGGGCGCCCGGGAGCAGCGCTGACACCCAAAGGGGCATATCTCAGACCTAAGAACGAAGGTTCCCACTGGATGTGAGTGAGGTCTCGCTCCTCACTGAGGTCGGACCCATATATCTGTATCTTGTTATTATAGTCATTACTTTTATTCCTGGAGTTCCCAGAACCGGCTCTGGTGCAGCGAGGTCACCGAGGATGTAACCGAGGGACGACCAGTGAGTGAAAGCGTCACAGGGAAACAGAAAAAACAACAACAACCACAAGCTGCGATCCGATCATCTGCAACTACACAACCGTGTGATTAGTACTGGGCCACAATGGAGGAGGCGAAGATACAGAAAAAAGAACGGCGTCACAAATACTGAGCACGAAGGAAAGAAAAATCCGTCACTATTACCGTACAAGTGGCATCATCTCTGTGGAGCGCTGATCCCGGACTGATCCCTCACCGATCCTACAGGGATCAACTGAGCTACAGATAAAGCGCTCCATACTGAGACACCGACACATACTGACTATATATACTGCCCACCTACAGTGCAAATATAACCTACTGCCCCTATGTACAAGAATATAACTACTATAATACTGCCCCTATGTACAAGAATATAACTACTATAATACTGCCCCTATGTACAAGAATATAACTACTATAATACCGCCCCTATGTACAAGAATATGACTACTATAATACTGCTCCTATGTACAAGAATATAACTACTATAATACTGCCCCTATGTACAAGAATATAACTACTATAATACTGCCCCTATGTACAAGAATATAACTACTATAATACTGCTCCTATGTACAAGAATATAACTACTATAATACTGCCCCTATGTACAAGAATATAACTACTATAATACTGCCCTCTATGTACAAGAATATAACTACTATAATACTGCCCCTATGTACAAGAATATAACTACTATAATACTGCCCTCTATGTACAAGAATATAACTACTATAATACTGCCCCTATGTACAAGAATATAACTACTATAATACTGCCCCTATGTACAAGAATATAACTACTATAATACTGCTCCTATGTACAAGAATATAACTACTATAATACTGCCCCTATGTACAAGAATATAACTACTATAATACTGCTCCTATGTACAAGAATATAACTACTATAATACTGTCCCTATGTACAAGAATATAACTACTATAATACTGTCCCTATGTACAAGAATATAACTACTATAATACTGCCCCTATGTACAAGAATATAACTACTATAATACTGTCCCTATGTACAAGAATATAACTACTATAATACTGTCCCTATGTACAAGAATATAACTACTATAATACTGTCCCTATGTACAAGAATATAACTACTATAATACTGCTCCTATGTACAAGAATATAACTACTATAATACTGCTCCTATGTACAAGAATATAACTACTATAATACTGCCCCTATGTACAAGAATATAACTACTATAATACTGCTCCTAAGTACAAGAATATAACTACTATAATACTGCCCCTATGTACAAGAATATAACTACTATAATACTGCCCCTATGTACAAGAATATAACTACTATAATACTGCCCTCTATGTACAAGAATATAACTACTATAATACTGCTCCTATGTACAAGAATATAACTACTATAATACTGCCCTCTATGTACAAGAATATAACTACTATAATACTGCTCCTATGTACAAGAATATAACTACTATAATACTGCTCCTATGTACAAGAATATAACTACTATAATACTGCTCCTATGTACAAGAATATAACTACTATAATACTGTCCCTATGTACAAGAATATAACTACTATAATACTGCTCCTATGTACAAGAATATAACTACTATAATACTGCTCCTATGTACAAGAATATAACTACTATAATACTGCTCCTATGTACAGGAATATAACTACTATAATACTGCTCCTATGTACAAGAATATAACTACTATAATACTGCTCCTATGTACAAGAATATAACTACTATAATACTGTCCCTATGTACAAGAATATAACTACTATAATACTGCTCCTATGTACAGAATATAACTACTATAATACTGCTCCTATGTACAAGAATATAACTACTATAATACTGCCCCCTATGTACAAGAATATAACTACTATAATACTGCCTCCTATGTACAAGAATATAACTACTATAATACTGCCCCTTCTGTTTAGTGACCAGCCGACTTCCTGTGTATATATATATATATATATCCTTGCTGCAGCTCATCCTCCTCCTCTTTGCAGCTGATAACATAGTTACAGTCTGTCTATGAACAAGCCTTCCTTTCTTTTCCATGGTGTTTCCTGCGGTCGCAGCTCATGTGACGCTCACACACAGAGGATGCAGCAGGTTATAGCGCATGTGTAGCAGTAATATGGGATGATACTTTGTTTTTTCCCAGACTCATGGAACATGAACAGAATTCCAGAATTACATGAAGACTGACACACTGTAGCAAAGCAGGATGGAATAAGAGAGGTGGGTGTGAGTACACTGTGGTCAGGATGGTTACACTGATCCTTAAAGTGCCCCCTGTAGCACATGTAGAGTTGGGCCGGACAGGTCCAGGAATCAGGCCTTCCTTCCCGTGGCCCCTGCTCACCCCATATTCACAGCCCATGTCACATCTGCTCAAGTCTTGTTTGTACACGTCAGCCGACAAACTCTCAATTTTGAGGACGTGGCCCTTTAAGAAAACTGAGACCAAACTTCAGAACCCAGAAAGAAGAGGAAGCCGCAAAAGACAAGACCACAATGGATCATTTAAAGGGACAGATACAATAAAGAATAAACTATCAACATCCTGAGTAATATATGCCTTAGTCTCCTGTTATCAGCCAGATAAATATATTTTTTAGCATTATCTTTAAGTCTACACTTTATTTTAGACAAAATTTTGTTTTGAATGATTTAAAGGAGATATTTAACTTGCCATAAATAAGTATTTTCTTAATCTTAAGTAAATGCCGCTATTTTCCTGAATCCGGCGATGTTTTTCTTTTGTTCCTGCGCCTCTCCGTTCCCGAGATATGGCATTAGCTTCCCTGTATGTAAATTTAGTCTTTTTTTTGCTAAGTGGGCGTGGTTATCAAGGGAAGTAGTCAGGAACACGCCCACAAGACTATTTATATACAGAAAAGAAATGGTCTTATCTCAGGAACGAAGAGACGCAAAAAGAAAAGAAAAACAGCACCGGATTCAGGAGAAAAGCGGCATTTATACCAGGTAGAAAAATTACAGATTTATGGCAAGTGGTAACATCCCTTTAAATCAAGTTTTAGGTATTTTGCATCTTCTTCAGTCACATTCAAAGCTGCTTTCAATATTTCTCGTTTACCACACCCCAAAAAAACAGATTAGTTCCTTCTATGTGATATAGGACAGCAGCTGAGAGTTTGAATCCTACGCTGATATCTCCCACTATGCAATGGTGATTGTAAAACCGGCGCAGCTTTAGCTGTGACTAGAGTACGTAATAAATTAACAAGTATCTATTATATTTCTCTTAGGGAATAACAAATCACAATATATGATGACAAGTCAGCTGCTTAATCTCCAGTAGAGGGAATTGCTCATAATGCAATGACCTAACATTTAAAGGGGCAGCGCGCCGTATTTCATCCAGTGTATTAACATGCTCGATAATTACACAACCGGGATGAGATTTCAAAGAAAGCAAAATGTCTAGAAAGTATCAGAAAGCGGATTACGTCTTTGAAGATTACGAAGGGGGCCTGGCTCGTTACAGGATCCTTAATCTCTGCCCCCTCTCACCATCATTATCCCCACCGCTGCGGCTCGGGGAGTGGCCATATTGGTGGTCACCCAGCTTTTCCAGGATCAGACACAGCAGCTGATGTCCTGCACTGGGTATAAATATCCGGGTGACTCGCTTTCCCCAAATAGTCGGGGTTATGTATATATAGGTATATGGAGCGCCGTCTATTCTGGGGCCGTCGCTGTCTGGCGCAGCAGAAACACAGGACGAGCGGCAGATCACGCAGGGTCATAAACATATCGCAACCCCCTAATATCCGCCCTCAACACTTCATACAGCTGAGGCTTTGTTACAATAGGATCCGTGCTGTCGATGTGTTTAGCACGGAGATGACGGGCAAACCCGCTCAATCTTAGATCATGGTTGCAGGCCGACAAGGACACCGAACTCCAGGGGGACGGGGCAAAGACATTGACCCTCTGAGGGGGGGTTTAGACGCTGCTGACCCTCGGGGAGGTAGGGGGCATGAGCCTTAAGGGGGTCAACAACGCCGACCCTCGGGAAGGAGGGGAACGGGAGACGACCCTCGGGGGATGGGACGAAGGGTGAAGAGGCTGACCCTTATGGGTGGGGGCAAAGGCACAGACACTCAGGGGTGGGGAGGGTTGATGCCGCTAACCCTCTGGGAGGTAATGGGGCACAACCCTTGGGAAGGAGGGGGATGGGGTGACGATGATCCTCGGGGGGTGGGGGGACGGGACGAAGGGTGAAGGCGCCGACTCTCATGGGGGGGGTCAAAGGCACCAACACTCAGGGAGGTAGAGGGGTGCGATCCTCGGGAAGGGGGGGGGGGGGGATGAAGACGACAAATGGGGCAAAGGCACCGACCCCCGGGGGAATGGGGCAAAGGCACCGACCCCCGGGGGAATGGGGCAAAGGCACCGACCCCCGGGGGAATGGGGCAAAGGCACCGACCCCCGGGGGAATGGGGCAAAGGCACCGACCCCCGGGGGAATGGGGCAAAGGCACCGACCCCCGGGGGAATGGGGCAAAGGCACCGACCCCCGGGGGAATGGGGCAAAGGCACCGACCCCCGGGGGAATGGGGCAAAGGCACCGACCCCCGGGGGAATGGGGCAAAGGCACCGACCCCCGGGGGAATGGGGCAAAGGCACCGACCCCCGGGGGAATGGGGCAAAGGCACCGACCCCCGGGGGAATGGGGCAAAGACACCGACCCCCGGGGGAATGGGGCAAAGTCACCGACCCCCGGGGGAATGGGGCAAAGTCACCGACCCCGGGGGAATGGGGCAAAGTCACCGACCTCCGGGGGGAGGGGTTTTGATGCCGCTGACCCTCGGGGAGGTAGGGGGCGTGAGCCTCAGGGGGGGGGGGTTGGGGGGGAGTCAACAACGTCAACCCTTGGGAAGTGGGGGGACGGAGCGACGATGACCCTCGGGGGATGTGCGGACGGGACGAAGACACTCATGAAGGGGGCTTGACGCTGACCCCCGGTGAGGTAGGGGGGCACGAGCCTCGGGAGGGGGGGGGACGGGTTTGACAGCAAGGACCCTCGGGGGACAGACGAGGTGGTGCCGCCGACCCTTGAGGGAAGGGGGGACGAGACGACGAATCTGACTTTGGGCCTTCATACAAATGGCCAACCTTTTTGAGAGGTCCGCTGTAAAAATTCCTATGATCAATGTTTCCTATAGGGAAAAAAAGAAGGTTTCAGAAAGTCAGGTATTCTCATTGCCGTGCCCGGCTGATAGCAGGGGACAATAGCTTATGTGCCGTTGAGCAGCAGGGATGAACGTGACCCCCTGTAATCCACACCGGCACTGAGTGCCCCCGCGGCTTCGGATATTTTTTCCTGCCCAGTTATTGAGTCTTCGGCAGGAATGACGAGTATTTTTCTGGAATGCGGCGGAGCGGATGCGACAACGAGCCGCTGTTAACTGTTTAACGACCAAACCTCGCACCTACTGTCAAATTAGCACCGCGGCGTCGAGGAGATGCTGCCGGACCGGAGGGTAAATGACAGCAGCAAATCCCACCCTGGAAACACTGAAGAGGCAAAAATGGGTTAGCAAGAAAATATTTATTAGTTATAGTTATTTTGCTGAAATAAATATAGCATTTTTCTATTTTTGAATTAAGAAAATTAAAAAAAAATGTTTTGGCTTCCGACCAGTGATCATAAAAGATCCTAACAGTGACAGGTGATTGGTTACTTTAGTCGTCCGCGCATTAAGGACTTTCTCAATGAAGTTTAAGGTCCAGCTACGGGTTTGACAGTCAGGAGAATCCCTTTAAGTCCCCACCGTCCTGGGTGAACATATTAATCTGGGCTGATCCCGACTGATCGCTGCGACCCCTTTGCTGTTTACAAAGACAGCGCCACACATCCAGTAGTGGCAGCGTCTGGTATTGCAGCTCAGAAATATATACATACATAGATAGAGAGTTGCAGTACCAGGCACAACCACAGTAATACATGTGGCGCTGTGCCATGGTCAGTTCATTCAGCTGATTGGTAAAGCTATTAGGAGGGAGTCAGACCTCCACCGATCACTCCTATTACAGAACTAGAAAACCCATTTGAAAGGGTTAATCATAACTTGGTGGAGGGGGGTCTTCACCATCATTCAATCCCCAGTAACATGGAGGGTCTCTTTCTCCAGGTAGGTGTCTGATTGCAAAGAACAATAAAAAATACTCATACCCCCGCTACCGCTCCTTTAAGAGCATTATCATCCCCGCTACCGCCCCTTTAGGAGCATTATTAACACCCACTACAGCCCCTTTAAGGGCATCATCCACACGCTACCGCCCCTTTAAGAGCATCATCCACACGCTACCGCCCCTTTAAGAGCATCATCCACACGATACCACCCCTTTAAGAGCAGCATCCACCCCTTTAAGAGCATCCTCATCCACACGCTACCGCCCCTTTAAGAGCAGCAGCATCCTCACTACTAGACTTTCCATTCACATAACACTTTCCTGCCTGCGGTGGAGGAAGAGGAGCAGATGTCAGTCACACAGATAATCGGTGAAGATCCGAGCAGCTCTGGAACCGGAGTAGGAAATTATTTCCCAAGACGGCAGAGGAGCAATAACACCCCCAACATTGTACAGGAGATGGTGAATAAGATGGTGGGAGTCTACCTCCTGCAATCCAGGGGACGGGACCACCACGTGGACACTCGGGGGGCAGGATAATGACACTGGTATTAGGAGTACAGGCTAAAGATACCGACACTTGGGGTGCAGGAAAACGACACTCGGGGTGCTGGATAATGACGCTGACATTTTGGGAATGGGGCGACAACGCTCGGGCGCAGGGTAAAGACGCTCGGGGCGCAGGCTAACGACGCTTGGGGTGCAGGGTAACAACGCTCGGGGCAACGAGGCTTGGGGCGCAGGGTAACGACGCTCGGAGCGCGGGGCAACGACGCACGGGATGCAGGGTAATGAAGCGCGGGGCAGCAACGCGCGGGGCAATCACGCTCGGGGCAATGACGCTCGGGGTGTGGAGTAACGAAGCGCGGTGCGGCGACACCTGGGGCAATGAAGGGCGGGGCGGCGACGCTCGGGGTGTGGAGTAATGACAGCGCTCGGGGTGCGGGGTAATGAAGCTCGGGGTAAAGATGCTCGGGGTGCGGGGTAATGAAACGCGGGGTAACAACGCTCGGGACGTGGGGTAATGAAGCGCGGGGCAACGACGCTCGGGGTGCAGGGTAATGAAGCGCTGGAGCAGGGGTAACAACGCTCAGGGTGATGAAGCGTGGGGTAACGAAGAGCGGGGTAATGAAAAGCGGGGTAACGACGCTCAGGGTGCGGCGTAACAACGCTCGGGGTAATGACGCTCGGGGCGCGGGGTAACGACACTCGGGGCAACGACGCTCGGGGCGCGGGGCGACGACACTTGGGGCGCAGGGTAACGACGCTCGGGGCAACGACGCTTGGGGCGCAGGGTGACGACGCTCGGAGCGTGGGGCAACGACGCACGGGGTGCAGGGTAATAAAGCGCGGGACAGCAACGCTTGGGGCAATCACGCTCGGGTGCGGGGTAACGACGCTTGGGGCAGTGTCGCTCGGGGTGTGGAGTAACGAAACGCGGTGCGGCGACACCTGGGGTAATGAAGGGCATGGCGGCGACGCTCGGGGTGTGGAGTAATGACAGCGCTCGGGGTGCGGGATAATGAAGCTCGGGGTAACGACGCTCGGGACGTGGGGTAATGAAGCGCGGGGCAACGACGCTCAGGGTGCGGGGCAACGACGCTCAGGGTGCGGGGCAACGACGCTCGGGGTGCGGGGTAATGAAGCTCGGGGTGATGAAGCGCTGGAGCGGGGTAACAACGCTCAGGGTGATGAAGCGTGGGGTAACGATGCTCAAGATGTGGGGTAATGAAGAGCGGGGTAATGAAAAGCGTGGTAACGACGCTCGGGGTGACAACGACGCGCGGGGCAACGACGCTCGGGGTGACAACGACGCGCGGGGCAACGACGCTCGGGGTGACAACGACGCGCGGGGCAACGACGCTCGGGGTGACAACGACGCGCGGGGCAACGACGCTCGGGGCGCTGACGCTCGGGGCGACGACGCTCGGGGTGCGGGGCGACGACGCTCGGGGCGACGACGCTCGGGGCGCGGGGCGACGACGCTCGGGGCGACGACGCTCGGGGCGCGGGGCGACGACACGCGGGGCGACGACGCTCGGGGCGCGGGGTAATGAAGCTCGGGGTGATGAAGCGCTGGAGCGGGGTAACAACGCTCAGGGTGATGAAGCGTGGGGTAACGATGCTCGAGGAGCGGGGTAATGAAGAGCGGGGTAATGAAGAGCGGGGTAATGAAGAGCGGGGTAATGAAGAGCGGGGTAATGAAGAGCGGGGTAATGAAGAGCGGGGTAATGAAGAGCGGGGTAATGAAGAGCGGGGTAATGAAGAGCGGGGTAACGACGCTAGGGGCGCGGGGTGACGACGCTCGGGGAGCGGAGTAATGAAGTGTGGGGCAACGACGCTCGGGGTGACGACGCTCGGGGAGCGGAGTAATGAAACGTGGGGCAACGACGATCGGGGTGCCGACGCTAGGGGCGCGGGGTGACGATGCTCGGGGTGACGACGCTCGGGGAGCGGAGTAATGAAGCGTGGGGCAACGACGATCGGGGTGCCGACGCTAGGGGCGCGGGGTGACGATGCTCGGGGTGACGACGCTCGGGGAGCGGAGTAATGAAGCGTGGGGCAACGATGCTCGGGGTGACGACGCTCGGGGAGCGGAGTAATGAAGCGTGGGGCAACGACGCTCGGGGTGACGACGCTCGGGGTGACGACACTCGAGGTAATGAAGCGTGGGGTAACGACGCTCGGGGTGACGACACTCGGGGCGCGGGGTGACAACGCTCGAGGTAATGAAGCGTGGGGTAACGACGCTCGGGGTAACGACGCTCGGGGTGACGACGCTCGAGGTAATGAAGCGTGGGGTAACGACGCTCGGGGTAACGACGCTCGGGGTGACGACGCTCGAGGTAATGAAGCGTGGGGTAACGACGCTCGGGGTGACGACACTCGGGGCGCGGGGTGACGACGCCTGGGGTGCAGGGTCCTGGACGCCTCGGTGTCAGTGATACGTGAGTACAGAGGAGTTGCATTCGGACAATGATGGGGGTCGCTGTAGATTCGGGGGTCCCCACCTCCTGACTCCCCCTTTGCTGTGATCACTATCTGCAGTGCCGGGGACACCCCTTGGTCAGACCCCCCGCTGAGACCCCCGAGCACCCCCTGCCACCACGTACCAGCCGGTCCTGCGCCCCCGGTCTCCGCACAAGGAACCATTGTTCCGGCACCTCAGCAGCGACCGCACCGCGCAGCCTCAGTCCTCGCACTACAAGTCTCAGCACGCCCGGCCGCGGCACGCTGGAAGTTGTAGTAGTCACTTATGAGAAGTCACACACAGTGACGAACCCTCCGCACAGGCGCGGGCCCCGGACAACGCTCACGGCCGGAGCACATGGCTGACAAGTTCCCGGAGCCTCCTCCTCCCCGCTGCCGCCCACAGTCCCGGTGTTACCTGCAGACGAGTCCCGGTCCCGCGCCGCCCGTGTCCCGGAGCCGCCGCCGCTCCCCTCCTGCTCCGCCGACCCCCTCAGCTCCGGACTCCCCGTGACGTCACCAAACCACGCCCTCAGACCTCTCCGGCATGGGAGGGGGCGTGGCTATGTATACTGCGGCCCGTGATTGGCCGATACATCTGTCAATCTCCAAAAGTGACTTTTCCCAAATGTCCAGAATACCAGGATGAACCGGGAAACAGGAAGAGACAGAGACTGAGGGGGAGACAGAGAGGGAGACTGAGGGGGAGACAGAGACTGAATGATGGGGAGACGGAGACTGAGGGGAGACAGACTGAGGGGAGACAGACTGAGGGGAGACAGACTGAGGGGGAGACAGACTGAGAGGGAGACTGAGGGGGAGACTGAGATAGAGAGGGAGACTGAGAGGGAGACTGAGGGGGAGACTGAGATAGAGAGGGAGACTGAGGGGGAGACAGAGACTGAATGATGGGGAGACGGAGACTGAGGGGAGACAGACTAAGGGGAGACAGACTGAGGGGAGACAGACTGAGGGGGAGACAGACTGAGAGGGAGACAGACTGAGGGGGAGACAGAGGGCTCATTTCCATTTGCGAGAACAAAAACGGTCCGTAATCTGGACCGAAAAAATAGGATGCAAAGTATGCGATTGTCATGCGAGTGCAATGCAATTTTTAATCGCACCATCTGTTTTACATCCGTATACAATCCGTTTTTTTCCTCTGGAACTATTTTTATACATTTAGTGTTCTATGCCACAGAATGGTAAGGTATCTGTAAAAAACGAACGGAAAACGGAGGGTCCGTATTCCGTCCGTTTTTTTCTCGCACCCATTGACTTGCATTGGCGAGTATCGATCCGAGACTCGCAGCAATTCACAGCATGCTGCGATTTTTTTCTCAGTCTGATTTCGGCTGAGAAAAAAATCGCAAATGAGATGTCACCTATTGAAAAACATTGGTCCGAGTGCAATCCGATTTTTTGTCGGATTGCACTCGTCCGTTATTCTTGCAAGTGGAAATGAGCCCACAGACGGGGATACGGAAACTGAGGGGGAGACGGAGACTGACTGGAAGACAGAAACTGAGGGGGAGACGGAGACTGACTGGAAGACAGAAACTGAGGGGGAGACGGAGACTGACGGGGAGACGCAGACTGAGAGGGAGGCGGAAACTGAGGGGGAGACAGACTGAGGGAAAGACGGAGACTGAGGGAAAGACGGAGACTGAGAGGGAGGCGGAAACTGAGGGGGAGACGGAGACTGAGGGGGAGACGGAAACTGAGGGGGGAGACTGACGGGGAGACGGAGACTGAGGGGGAGACGGAAACTGAGGGGGGAGACTGACGGGGAGACGGAGACTGAGGGGGAGACGGAAACTGAGGGGGGAGACTGACGGGGAGACGGAGACTGAGGGGGAGACGGAAACTGAGGGGGGAGACTGACGGGGAGACGGAGACTGAGGGGGAGACGGAAACTGAGGGGGGAGACAGACTGATGGGAAGACGGAGAGTGACGGGGAGACAGACTGAGGGAAAGACGGAGACTGAAAGGGAGGCAGAAACTGAGGGGGAGACGGAGACAGAATGATAGGGAGATGGAGACTGAGGGGGAGACAGACTGAAGTGCAGGCGGAGACAGAGGGGAAGACGGAGACAGACTGAGGGGGGGACAGACTGAAGTGGAGACTGAGACGGGAAGACTGAGGGGGAGACAGGAACTGAGGGAGACAGAAGGGGAAATAGAGGGGGAGACAGAGAAGATGCACAAATGAGGCGAATCCAAAGGGAAAGCTACGGAACTAAGATGAGTGCGGCAGGCCATGGACAATGGAGAAAGTGAGAGGAAAACTGCAGATTCAGAAACAAAAGAAAACCTGTCCGGATCCGTCACCTTCACTGCTGCTAATAAGACAAAATCATAGAGTTGCTATTTACAGTCATGGCCGAAAGTGTTGGCACCCTTGAAATTGATCCAGAAAATGCATGTCTTCAAGAACAGTGTTACATTCACTGTGTTTTGTTATACACATTTTGTTTATTTTTTTGTTTTTATTGGAACAACACTAAAAAAATAGAAAAAAAGGTAAATTGGACATAATTTCTCACAAAATCCCCAAAATGGGCTGGGAAAACTGTTGGCACCTTTGCAAAATCGTGGGTGAACAACTTTGTTAACAGCATGTGATGCTCGTTCACGTTCACCCGTGGCAAGTAACAGTTATGGGAAATACGAAAATCACCTGAAACCAGATAAAAAGGGGAGAAGTTGCCTCCATCTTTGCATTGTGTGTCACGCAAAGCATGGAGAACAGACAAGAGGAGAGAACTGTCTGACAACTTGACAACCAAAATTGTTGAACAATATTCACAATCTCAAGGTTACAAGTCCATCTCTAGAGATCTTGATGTTCCTTTGTACACGGGGCATAGCATAATTAAGACGTTTACAACCCATGGCACTGTAGCTAATTTTCCTGGATGTGGACGGCAGAGAAAAATTGACGAAAGGTTACAATTCACGATAGTCCGGATGGTGGATAAGCAGCTCCAATCAAGGTCCAAAGAAATCCGAGCTGTCCTGCAGGCTCAGAGTGCATCAGTGTCAGCGCGAAGTATCCGTTCACATGTGAATGAAGTGAAACGATAAGGCAGGAGACCCCAGAGGACCTCACTGCTGACACAAGGACATGAAAAAGCTAGGCAGCAAGCCTCTTGTCGACTGACGAGACCAAGATAGAGCTTTTTGGTAAAGCACATCATTCTACTGTTTACCGAAAATGGAATGAGGTCTACAACAAAAAGGACACAGTACCTACAGTCAGATATGGTAGAGGTTCAAAGACATTTTTGGGTTATTTTGCTGCCTCTGGCATTGGGTGTCTTTTCTGTGTGCAATGCATCATGAAATCTGAAAATTACCAAAGGATTTTGGGTGGCAATGTTTTGCCCAGTGTTAGAAAGCTCAGTTTGTAGCCTAGGTCATTGGTCTTCCAGTAGGACAATGACCCCAAACATCCTTCAATAAGCCCCCAGAAATGGAAACAAAGGACTGGGAGCGCAGGTGGTCTTCTCTTCCATCCTCCGAGTGGATGGCCATGGAACAAGGAGGTGGAATAAGATTCTGCAGGTGAACAACTGGCTACGTCGATGGTTCCGTCAGCAAGGATTTGGATTTCTGGATCACGGAGTGAATTACCTATACGATGGCCTGCTTGCTAGAGATGGGGTGCACATTACAAAGACTGAAAAACATGTAATTGGAAGTCGCCTTGCTACACTCATCAGGAGAGCTTTAAACTAGAACAATGTGGGAAGGGAAGCGAAAGGCCAGAAAAAGCCATATACCTGACAAATACTATTGCGAACTCTGCTATTAGAAGTGGAAAGGAAGTACAAAGACTAAAAAATCTAAATAATAAAAATATTGGAGGAAGAGAAACCAATCACAAACTAAAATGTTTCTATACCAATGCACAAAGCATGGGCAACAAACAAGGAGAATTGGAACTACTAACACAGGAGAAGAAATATGTCATTGGAATCACTGTAACTTGGTGGGACGATACACATGATTGGAATACAAGGCTAGAAGGATACAACTAATTTGCAAGAAACAGACTTGATAAACGAGGAGGAGGAGGTGTCGCATTGTATGTTAGAAAAGCGTATATCTGCACAGAGATTGAAGCTTCAGAGACTGGGAATTCTGTGGAAACTGGGTAAGAATACAAGGAGAGAACAATGGAAAGGACACCATTGTAGGCATTTACTACAGACCACCTGAGCAAGCTGAAGATATGGATGAACTCTTTATGCATCAAATGGCCAAGTTCTCCAAAAAATATGACATTGTGGTCATGGGAGATTTCAATTATCCAGAAATTTGTTAGGAATCTCAGGAAAAACTAACAGGTCAAGCAAATTCTTATCCTCTCGCTGACAACTTTATCTTCCAAAAGGTAGGAGAGAAAACAAGGAGGATCTGCTACCTTGGATCTAATCCTTATAAACAGGGAGGAAATGGTTGAGGACGTAAGAGTGGCTGGGACCCTAGGAGGTAGCAATCATGCTATTTTAGAATTTTGGATAACTAGAGGAGGAAGACCTGCGAAGACTCAAATATCAAGGTTAGATTTCAGAAAGGCAGATTTTAAGGGACTCAGAGAATCGGAGGGATCCAATGGTTGGATATCTTTAAGGACAAAAATGTCCAGGAAGGATGGGAAATCTTGAAAAATGAGATTCTCAAAGCACAATCGTTAACAATTCCAAAACGAGGGAAGAATACAAAGCATTTAAGGAAACCAGAATGGATGAACACAGAACTTAAACACATGCTAAAAAGGAAGAAAAATGTTTATCAAATGGAAAGAGGGAGGCATATCTAAAGAAGAATATAATGCTGTCTGTAGAACCTGCAGGGCACGAATCAGTTTAGCTAAAGCGAACAATGAATTAAGGCTTAAGGTACCGTCACACTAAACGATATCGCTAGCGATCCGTGACGTTGCAGCATCCTGGATAGCGATATCGTTGAGTTTGACACGCAGCAGCGATCAGGATCCTGCTGTGATATCGCTGGTCATTGATTAAAGTTCAGAACTTTATTTGGTCGTCAGATCGCCGTGTATCGTTGTGTTTGACAGCAAAAGCAACGATACCAGCGATGTTTTACACTGGTAACCAGGGTAAATATCGGGTTACTAAGCGCAGGGCCGCGCTTAGTAACCCGATGTTTACCCTGGTTACCAGTGTAAAATGTAAAAAAACAAACACTACATACTCACCTTCGCGTCCCCCGCCGTCCGCTTCCTACACTGACTGAGCGCTGGCCGTAAAGTGAAAGCACAGCACAGCGGTGACGTCACCGCTCTGCTGTTAGGGCCGGCACTCAGTCAGTGCAGGAAGCGGACGCCGGGGGACGCGAAGGTGAGTATGTAGTGTTTGTTTTTTTACATTTTACACTGGTAACCAGGGTAAACATCGGGTTACTAAGCGCGGCCCTGCGCTTAGCAACCCGATGTTTACCCTGGTTACCCAGGGACCTCGGCATCGTTGGTCGCTGGAGAGCGGTCTGTGTGACAGCTCTCCAGCGACCAAACAGCGACGCTGCAGTGATCGGCATCGTTGTCTGTATCGCTGCAGCGTCGCTTAGTGTGACGGTACCTTTAGAAGAGACGTCAAAAGCAATAAAAAAGGATTTGGAGGATATGTCAAAAGAAAAGTCAAAGATGCTATAGGATTTTTACAGAATGAAAATGATGAAATGGTAAGAAAGGATGTTGAGAAGGCCGAACTTTTAAATTTCTATTTTGCATCTGTTTTTTCTCAGAAAGGAAATGTAACATCAACTGATCTTCACTGTCCTATTAAGGGAACAGAAGAATCCAGGATATCTATAATCATAAAGATAGTGAGGAAACACACAGCTAACATAAATGAACTAGATGGTGGCCCGATTCTAACGCATCGGGTATTCTAGAATATGTATGTCCACGTAGTATATTGCCCAGTCGCGTAGTATATTGCCCAGTGACGTAGTATATTGCCCAGCCATGTAGTATATTGCCCAGCCACGTAGTATATTGCCCAGCCACGTAGTATATTGCCCAGCCACATAGTATATTGCCCAGCCAGGTAGTATATTGCCCAGCGACGTAGTATATTGCCCAGTGACGTAGTATATTGCCCAGTCACGTAGTATATTGCCCAGTGACGTAGTATATTGCCCAGTCACGTAGTATATTGCCCAGTGACGTAGTATACAGCACAGAGCCACGTAGTATATTGCCCAGTGACGTAGTATATTACCCAGCCATGTAGTATATTGCCCAGTGACGTAGTATACAGCAAAGAGCCACGTAGTATATTGGGCAGTCACGTAGTATATTGCCCAGCTACGTAGTATATTGCCCAGCCACGTATGTCACAGTTTAACAAAATAAACATATACTCACCTTCCGCAGGCGCGTTGTAGTTCTGTCGCCTGTGTGGGGTGCAGGCTTCTGTTTCCGGTCCCAGGGTGTGATGACGTCGCGGTCACGTGACCGTGACGTCATGGCAGGTCCTTTTCGCGCAGGCGCGCAGGACCTGTGATGACGTCGTGGTCACATGACCGTGACGTCATGGCAGGTCCTTCTCCCAGAGCATCCTTGCCACCGGAACGTGCCACTTGCATGGACCGGCCGGAGCATCGCGAGGAGCGGGAAAGGCGGTGGAAGGTGAGTAATGATTTTTTATTTTTTTAATTATTTTTAACATTAGATGTTTTTACTATTGATGCTGCATAGGCTGCGTCAATAGTAAAAACTTGGTCACACAGGGTTAATAGCGGCGGTAACGGAGTGCGTTACCCGCGGCATAACGTGGTCCGTTACCGCCGGCATTAACCCTATGTGAGCGGTGACCGGAGGGGTGTATGCGGGCGCCGGGCACTGAGTGCGGGGAGTAAGGAGCGGCCATTTTCTTCCGGACTGTGCGCGTCGCTGATTGCTCGTGGCAATGGTCGTGGGCATTTTGCCGCGACCAATCAGCGACTTGGATTTCCATGACAGACAGAGGCCGCGACCAATGAATATCCGTGACAGACAGAAGGACAGACAGACGGAAGTGACCCTTAGACAATTATATAGTAGATTCAAGTCTGAAGAAGATAGCAGAAGACATTTTTGAACCACTTTCCATAATCTTTGAAGATTCTTGGAGAACAGGAGAAGTCCCAGAAGATTGGAGAAAAGCAAATGTTGCTCCTATCTTCAAAAAGGGGAAGAAGGTCGACCCAGGGAACTATAGGCCCGGTGAGTCTGACTTCTATACCAGGAAACAAGAACAAATTATTAACATGCATGTAAGTACCTGGATAAGAATGAAGTTATTAACCAGAGTTAGCATAGGTTTGTAACTAATAAGTAATGTCAGACTAACTTAATTTCCTTTTATGACAGAATCTCTAACTGGGTGGATCAGGGAAATGCTGTAGATATAGTATATCTTGACTTCAGCAAAGCATTTGACAAAGTATCTCACACAATCCTTATTGAAAAAATGACTAAGTGTGGAATGGACAAGGCAACTGTTAGGTGGATTCATAACTGGCTTAGTGATTGGACCCAAAGAGGGGTTGCAAATGGCTGCACATCCAGTTGGAAGAATGTCTCAAGTGGGGTACCACAGGGCTCTGTCCTGGGCCCGGCATTGTTTAATATCTTTATCAATGTGTAATAATTATAGGGGATAACTCAGGAGACTCTTTGCGTGGAACAAGACAACTACAGGACACAGTTTTATAAGTGGTAAAGTCTATATTATCACACGGTGATTCAAACAGGTGCAGAGAGAAACTCAAGTCCACAACACTTGGTGTAAATATTAAACGCAGCTTAGCAGTCTATAGGAAACTTCAGAGGAAAATGCAATCACGCAGAAAGTCTATGAAGCACAGTTATTCTTGAGGATCCTTGACACGAATAAATCCTTGTCCTAGTCCAAACACAGATATGCTTATAAGGCAGTTCAAATCATATCTTAGCTCAACCAGGGAGGCCTGGTTAATAGTCTCAGGCTTTTGCACAGCAGAAACAGCTTACATGTCCAGCAAATGCAGATGGAAGTAAACACGAACAGCAGATGAAGGAGGATTACTGGAACTGGTGTATGCAGCAGAAACTCAGAGCAGAGTAGCAGGATCACCACACAGGTACACAGGAGCAGGTGTATAGCCAGGGAGTAATCAGAGGTCAGGAGCTGGATGCAAGGCAGAATACTCTAGCACAGACTGAAGGCTGGGGTGGAGTTTTATAGCAGGAAGACACAGTGCACATGAGACCAAAGACACCATCTTGGAAAAGGGCAGTAATGCACAAAAGGTAAAAAATGTTCAGAGTCCTGACATTACTCCCTCCTTAGAAGCGGCCTCAGGATGATCCTGGACCTGGTTTCTCAGGGAATCTCTGATGAAAACGAGAAATCTTCTGTTGGGCATTGATGTTTTCCACAGGTTCCCAAGAGTCTTCCTCAGGGGGATATCCCTGCCATCTTATCAGATATTGGAGCCGATTCCTGCGAATCCTGGAATCAATAATTTCCTCCACCACAAATTGTTCTTGCCCATCAATCACCACAGGCTGCGGAGGTGGCACAACACATCCCTGGAAGGTATTAGGAGATACAGGCTTTAGTAAAGGTACATGAAAAACTGGGTGTACCTTCATAGTCCTAGGCAGCTTCAGCCGGCAGGCCACAGAGCTCACAATACCGTTGTACCGTACCGAGTCCTGACACAATGATTTAGATGAAGGAATGGAGGGTGCACTGATTAAATTTGCTGATGACACAAAGCTAGGAGGGATAGCTAATACTAGAGAAGAGAGAGAGGATTCAAAAAGAAAGAAACTGGAGCGGTGGGCAGCAACTAACAGAATGGTTTTTAACAAGGAAAAATGCAAAGTACTACATCTGGGCAATAAAAATTAAAAAAGCCTTTACAGAATGGGAGGAATAGGGCTAAACAACAGCACGTGTGAAAAAGACTTGGGTATACCAATAGATCATATACTGAACATGAGTCAACAGTGTGATGTAGCAGCAAAAAGGCAAATACAATTCTGGGCTGTATAAACAAGCATAGAGTGTAGATCACGTGAAGTCATTATCCCCCTCTACTCCTCTTTGGTCAGACCTCACCTGGAATACTGGGTCCAGTTTTGGGCTCCACATTTTAAAAAAGACATCAACAAACTGGAGCAAGTTCAGAGAAGAGCGACCAGAATGGTGACCTTTCTGCAAACCATGTCCTATGAGGAACGGTTACAGGATCTGGGAATGTTTAGCTGCAAAAAAGAAGACTGAGAGGAGACTTAATAGCCGTCTACAAATATCTCAAGGGCTGTCACATTGTAGAAGGATCATCTTTATTCTTATTTGCACAAGGAAACAAGAAGTAATGGGATGAGACTGGGAGGAGACACAGATTAGATATTAGAAAAAACTTTTTGACAGTTAGGGTGATCAATGAGTGGAGCAGGCGGCCATGAGAGGTGGTGAGTTCTCCTTCAATGGAAGTCTTCAAACAGAGGCTGGACAGACATCTGTCAAGGATGATTTAGTGAATTCTGCATTGAGCAGGGGATTGGACCAGATAACCCAGGAGGTCCCTTCCAACTCTACCATTCTATGATTCTATGAAAGTGATGGAGATCTGTAGTGGCAGCAATGAGTCCGGATCTAAATCTTATTGATCACCTGTGGAAAGATCTTACAATGACTGTGGGGAGAAGGTGAAATATGAGACCGGATTGTAAGAAGAGTCCTCGAAATCCCAGCTGAGAGGAGCCAGAAGCTTGTGGATGGTTATAGGGAGCGACTGATCGCAGGTATTTATTCCAAAGGGCGTGACCAAATATTAATCTGAGGGTGCCAACAATTCTGTGCAGACCATTTTTGAGGTTTTGTGTGAAATGATGTCCAATTTGCCTTTTTTTCTGTTTTGTTTGTGTTGTTCCATTACACATAAATATAAACATCATGTGTATAACAAAACATGTAATTGTAATAATTTTCTGGGTGAAATACATAATTTTCAAGGGTGCCAACACTTTGGGCCGTGACTGTATGCAGTGTCCTAATGACCAGACTATAGGAGATGACAGCAGAATGCTGCCATCTAGTGGTCAGTCATCACATTACTCTGATCCTCTCGTGACGGAGTCTCCATTATTCCAGTGACCGTCCTTATCGTGCCCAAAAATGGGATCTCGCTGATGCTGCCGGATTATTGGATGTTTTCGATTATTAGTTGATCATAGAAAAAGATAGCGTTTACTACAGAAAATTTCAGCCTGACGGAGGTTCTCCATGGTGAAGATCTGCGAACTTTTGAGAATGGTCTTGTGGAAATTATAAGGGGGGGGGGGGGAAGTGGGGGTGAACGGGCGCCCTCCAGTGTCACTAGGCTGCTTCTTGGATGTGTGGTCCCCTGAGCTGTGCTTCGGTCTATAAAGATGTCTCCCCCCTCTCTGTCTCCACAGAGTAATTTTGCCCCCTCTATGCATCTACACAGTAATAGTGCCCCCTCTATGCTCTCACACAGTAATAGTGCCCCCTCTATTCATCTGCACAGTAATAATGCCCCCATATGCCCTCACACAGTAATCGTGCCCCCACTATGCCTCCACACAGTAGCAATGCCCCCTCTATGTCTCCACACAGTAATAGTGCCGCTCTATGTCTCCATACAGTAAGTGCCCCCTCTATGTCTCCCAGAGGTGTATCTAGCCTTTCCTGCACCAGGGTCAAAGGATCAGTTTAGCGCCCCCCCCCCCCAAAAAAAAACCTCCCCCCCAAAACCTCCCCCATTTGAACCTTAGCTCTATTGAAACTGTATGACCAAGCCAAGGTACATTCCTGAATCCCCATAATGTTACAATAGATACCAATAAAAGTAAAATTAATTGAGACATCAGTAGGTTAAGTGTTTTTGAATATCCATATTGAATCAGGAGCCCCATATAATTCTGCATAAAGGTTAATAATGGCCCCATAAGATGCTCCAAAGATATTTGCGCCATATAGTGCTGCAGAAACGTTGATTATGGCCCCATAAGATGCTCCATAAAGATATTTGCCCCATATAATGCTGCATAAACATTAATTATGGCCCCACAATATGCTCCATATAGATACTTGCCCCATATAGTGCTGCACAAACGTTATGGCCCCATAGATGCTCCATACAGACACTTGCCCCATTTGCTGTTGCTGCGATAAAAAAAAAAATCACATACCTCTCCGTTGCTCTCGCTCAGGCCTCCGGCACTTTCAATATTCACCTGCTCCTCGTTCCAGCCACCGCTCCATCTTCAGCACTGACGTTCAGGCAGAGGGCGCGCACTAACTACGTCACCACGCCCTCTGACCTCAGCGTCACTGCTGAAGACGGAGCGGTGCCGGTACGAGGAGCAGGTGAATATTGTGCTGCGCTCCTCTCCCCGTTATACTCACCTGCTCCTGGCGCGCTGCAGTCCCTGCTTCCCCGGCGCCGGCAGCTTCTTCCTGTACTGAGCGGTCACCGTTACCGCTCATTACAGTAATGAATATGCGGCTCCACCCCTATGGGGGTACTGTCTCCACACAGTAATAGTGCCCCACGCTATGCCGTCTCAAAGTAATAGTGCCCCCTCTATGCCTCCACACAGTAATAGTGCTTCCTCTATGCCTCCACACAGTAATAGTGCCCCACGCTATGCCGTCTCACAGTAATAGTGCCCCCTCTATGCCTCCACAAAGTAATAGTGCCCCATCTATGGCTCCACATAGTAATAGTGCCCCCTTTATGCCTCCACAAAGTAATAGTGCCCCATCTATGCCTCCACATAGTGATAGTGCCCGCTCTATGCCTCCAAACAGTAATAGTTCCCCCTCTATGCCTCCACAAATTAATAGTGCCCCATCAATTCCTCCACACAGTAATAGTGCCCCCTCTATGCCCCCTCACAGTAATAGTGCCCCCTCTATGCCTCGACAAAGTAATAGTCCACACAGTAATATTACCCCCTCTATGACTCCAAACAGTAATACTGCCCCTCTATGCCTCCACACAGTAATAGTGCCCCTCTATGCCTCATCACAGTAAGGTCGGGGTCACACTAGCGTATTGCATCCAATGCGAGAGCATCGGATGCGATATGCTAATGACACTCGGCTCCTGCTCTGCTGCGAGCAGGAGCCAAGTGTCATGCGTCTGTGCTCCGAGCCTCAGAGCTGATCGGAGCACAGCTGCGGAGGAGGCGGAGAAATGAATTTCTCCATCTCCTCCATTGCCGGGGTCCGCGTTTAACGTACATCACTCGGATGATATCCTAGTGGTGTGCGCTGTCTCACTCGCACCCATAGGCTTATATGGGTGCAAGTGAGCCGACAGTCGGCCGAGTGTCCGTGACAATCGCAGCATGCTGCGATTGTCTCGGACCGAGGAAAACAGCCGACAAAAAATCGGCTTCTGGGATCTGCCCCCTAGTTTAACATTGGTCCGAGTGCAATGCGATTTTTAATCTCATTGCACTCGTCTGTTTAAGTCGCCAGTGTGACCCCGGCCTTATATTACCCCCTCTATGACTCCAAACAGTAATAGTGCCCCTCTATGCCTCCACACAGTAATAATGCACCCTCCATGCCTCTGCACAGTAATAATGCCCCCTCTATGCCTCCACACAGTAATAATGCACCCTCTATGCCTCCACACAGTAATAATGCCTCCACTATGCCTCCACACAGTAATAATACCCCCTCCATGCCTCCACACAGTAATAATACCCCCTCCATGCCTCCACACAGTAATAGTGTCCCCTCTATGCCTCCACACAGTAATAATCCCCCTCCATGCCTCCACACAGTAATAGTGCCCCTCCATGCCTCCACACAGTAATAGTGTCCCCTCTATGCTTCCACACAGTAATAGTGCCCCCTATGTGTCTCCACACAGTAATAGTGCCCCCTATGTGTCTCCACACAGTAATAGTGTCCCCTCTATGCCTCCACACAGTAATAATCCTCCTCCATGCCCCCACAGAGTAATAGTGACCCCTATGTTCAACCACACAGTAGTAGTGTTCCCTCTATGTCTCCACACAGTAGTAGTGTCCCCTCTATACATCCACACAGTAATAGTGCCCCTCCATGCCTCCACACAGTAATAGTGTCCCCTCTATGCTTCCACACAGTAATAGTGCCCCCTATGTGTCTCCACACAGTAATAGTGCCCCCTATGTGTCTCCACACAGTAATAGTGTCCCCTCTATGCCTCCACACAGTAATAATCCTCCTCCATGCCCCCACAGAGTAATAGTGACCCCTATGTTCAACCACACAGTAGTAGTGTTCCCTCTATGTCTCCACACAGTAGTAGTGTCCCCTCTATACATCCACACAGTAGTAGTGTCCCCTCTATACATCCACACAGTAGTAGTGTCCCCTCTATACATCCACACAGTAATAGTGTCCCCTCTATACATCCACACAGTAATAGTGTCCCCTCTATACATCCACACAGTAGTAGTGTCCCCTCTATACATCCACACAGTAGTAGTGTCCCCTCTATATATCCACACAGTAATAGTGTCCCCTCTATACATCCACACAGTAATAGTGTCCCCTCTATACATCCACACAGTAGTAGTGTCCCCTCTATACATCCACACAGTAGTAGTGTCCCCTCTATACATCCACACAGTAATAGTGTCCCCTCTATACATCCACACAGTAGTAGTGTCCCCTCTATACATCCACACAGTAGTAGTGTCCCCTCTATACATCCACACAGTAGTAGTGTCCCCTCTATACATCCACACAGTAGTAGTGTCCCCTCTATATATCCACACAGTAGTAGTGTCCCCTCTATACATCCACACAGTAATAGTGTCCCCTCTATACATCCACACAGTAGTAGTGTCCCCTCTATACATCCACACAGTAGTAGTGTCCCCTCTATATATCCACACAGTAATAGTGTCCCCTCTATACATCCACACAGTAGTAGTGTCCCCTCTATATATCCACACAGTAGTAGTGTCCCCTCTATGCCTCCACACAGTAATAGTGTCCCCTCTATATATCCACACAGTAGTAGTGTCCCCTCTATACATCCACACAGTAGTAGTGTCCCCTCTATACATCCACACAGTAGTAGTGTCCCCTCTATATATCCACACAGTAGTAGTGCCCCTCTATGCCTCCACACAGTAATAGTGTCCCCACTATGCCTCCACACAGTAATAGTGCCCCTCTATGCCCCCACACAGTAATAGTGCCCTCACCATACATTCACACAGTAGTAGTGCCCCCTCTATTCATCCACATAGTAATAGTGCCCCCATGCTGAAATCCTGTTCCCTTTGTGCCCCATATAATATTGTCCCTCTTCGTCCCTCCATGTAATAATAATGATGCCCCTAATATACATCCTGTGGGTCACAAACAGAACTTCTGACCCCTTCGTAAAACCCCAAAATGAATACAGAATCCACACCAGACCTCTGAAACACAAACAGACCCCAGATTTGACCCCCTAAGAATACAGACCATATCCCCAAACCTTACAGACCCCATACCTTTATATAGATCTGGGCTATGTATATTTTAAAGGGAACCGTCGCCCCAAAAATCCCATATGAGCTAAGCCCACCGCCATCAGGGGCTTATCTACCCTATAGCATTCTATAGTGCTGTAGATAAGCCCCCAATGTATCCTGAAAGATGAGAAAAAGCGGTTAGATTATACTCACCCATTACAGAATGCTGGAGATAAACCCCTGATGCCGGTGGCCTTAGCTCATATACGATTTTTGCGGTGACAGGTTCCCTTTAAAGGTCTGGTCTGGGGGTTATATATAAGAGGGGCTGTCACTGCTCTGTATTTGTAGGACTCTAAATCTGAGGCCTCTACTTTTCAGGGGCCCCATTTCAAATCTGTATTTAGGAGTCTGGGGTCCGTTAGGGCCGGGATGGGGAACTTTTTCTCTGCCAAGGGCCTTTGGGATATTTATACCATCTTCGGGGGCCGTACAAATCTTCGGGGGCCGTACAAACCACGCTGTAGCGCCGCCCACAAAGAACATCCTGACACTGGTGTCAGGGAGAAATCAGTCACTGCACGCGCCTCAGCGATCAGTAGTAAATATATATTTAGGGGTCTGGGGTCTGTGTATATTTGGGGGTCTGCATTTATTTGGGGGGTCTGGTCTGGAGGTCTGTATTTCTTTAGGGTTCTGTATATATTTGGGGGTCTGAGGTCTGTATATATTTGGGGGGTTGGTATATATTTAGGAGTTTTATCTGGGATCTGTATATTTATGGGGGTCTTATCAGGAGTCTCTGTTTTTACTGGACTGATTTGTTTTTATAGGGGTCTCACTTGGGACCTTTATATTTACACTAGCAGAATTCGGCCCCTTACCTCCCAGGTGCGCTCACTTTCCGCTTATACAGTGCTCAGATCTGAGGACCAGGACTCGCTCCTAGGTGCAGTTCCCTGTGCTTGCAGCAGGTGGCGCCATTCGCCTTGCACTTCGCTCCGATGACCTTTTCGGCTCCTGTCCCTTTAGGCTCTGTGCACACTTTGCGGATTTTGCTGCGGATCCGCAGCAGTTTCCCATGAGTTTACAGTACAATGTAAACCTATGGGAAACAAAAAACGCTGTGCACATGCTGCGGAAAAAAACGCGCGGAAACGCAGCGGATTACATTCCGCAGCATGTCACTTCTTTTCTGCGGATTTTCACCTGCTCCAATAGGAAAATGCAGATGAAAAACCGCAGAAGAATCCGCAGTAAAAACCGCGATAAATCTGCAGTAAAAACCGCGACGGGTTTTAACTGCGGATCTTGGAATTCCGCTGCGGAAAAATCCGCAGTGGAATCCGCAAAGTGTGCACACAGCCTTAGGCTATGTGCACACATCAGGATTTTATGCAGAAATTTCCTGATCAAAATTTCCGCAGGAAATCTGCATTTGATTTTTGCGCGTTTTTTCACCGTTTTTGTGCGGATTTTTCGTGTTTTTTTTCCGGAGCATCAAAATGCAATAAATAGCGGGAAATCCGCAAAAAATCCGCAAAATTAATGAACATGCTGCGTATTTTTCCGCGATGCGTTTTTAGCGCAGAAAAAAGCGCAACATGTGCACAAAAATTGCGGAATGCATTAAAAATGATGGGATGCTTAATGTATGCTGTTTTTAAGCGTTTTTGCGACGGAAAACCGCCGAAAAAACACCCAAAAAACACGAAAAATCCAGAACATGTGCACATAGTCTTAGTGATTATTGAAAACCGCCTCCAGCCACAGCTGCAGCTTTGTTACTATTGCATCTGTGCACTGCAGGGATCATTCCTCCCATATACTGCCACCTATATTGTTCATCCTGCTCCACCTGGTAGATGTGATGAATGGCGGCAGACACACAGGACACAGTGCCCAGGTGTAAAGTTGCGTATTCTGAATATTGTAGGCAATGAAGTGGTTAATTAACCTCTCCGGTGCCGCGCACTGTATATTAGCGGCTCCTGAGTGCTCCGCAGCTTTCTGGCCATTAGCAGCTGTAGGCTCCCCCCCCCCGCCTATTGTTGCCTATCATAAGGGAACATTGCGACACTGATATTACATCCGCCAGACATTAAATCACTCCGGCCCTTATCGCCACACTCCGACCTGCCCTTATCTATTCGCTCCACCCTTTTCTTTGCTCTCGGCCCTTATCTCAGCACTCCGGCCCTTATCGCCACACTCCGACCCGCCCTTATCTATTCGCTCCACCCTTATCTCTGCTCTCCGCCCTTATCTCTGCTCTCCGGCCCTTATCGCCACACTCCGACCCGCCCTTATCTATTCGCTCCACCCTTTTCTCTGCTCTCGGCCCTTATCTCAGCACTCCGGCCCTTATCGCCACACTCCGACCCGCCCTTATCTATTCGCTCCACCCTTATCTCTGCTCTCGGCCCTTATCTCAGCACTCCGGCCCTTATCGCCACACTCCGACCCGCCCTTATCTATTCGCTCCACCCTTTTCTCTGCTCTCGGCCCTTATCTCAGCACTCCGGCCCTTATCGCCACACTCCGACCCGCCCTTATCTATTTGCTCCACCCTTATCTCTGCTCTCGGCCCTTATCTCAGCACTCCGGCCCTTATCGCCACACTCCGACCCGCCCTTATCTATTTGCTCCACCCTTATCTCTGCTCTGGGCCCTTATCTCAGCACTCCGGCCCTTATCGCCACACTCCGACCTGCCCTTATCTATTCGCTCCACCCTTATCTCTGCTCTCCGCCCTTATCTCAGCACTCCGGCCCTTATCGCCACACTCCGACCCGCCCTTATCTATTCGCTCCACCCTTATCTCTGCTCTGGGCCCTTATCTCAGCACTCCGGCCCTTATCGCCACACTCCCACCCGCCCTTATCTATACGCTCCACCCTTTTCTCTGCTCTCGGCCCTTATCTCAGCACTCCGGCCCTTATCGCCACACTCCGACCCGACCTTATCTATTCGCTCCACCCTTTTCTCTGCTCTCGGCCCTTATCTCAGCACTCCGGCCCTTATCGCCACACTCCCACCTGCCCTTATCTATACGCTCCACCCTTTTCTCTGCTCTCCGCCCTTATCTCAGCACTCCGGCCCTTATCGCCAAACTCCGACCCGCCCTTATCTATTCGCTCCACCCTTTTCTCTGCTCTTGGCCCTTATCTCAGCACTCCGGCCCTTATCGCCACACTCCCACCCGCCCTTATCTATACGCTCCACCCTTTTCTCTGCTCTCCGCCCTTATCTCTGCGCTGCAGCACTTATTTCCACGCTCCGGCCCTTATCTCCATTCTCCGACCTTATTTCCGCGCTGCGGTTTTTATCTTCGCGCTGCGGCCCTTATCTCCTCACTCTGCCCTTCATCTCCGCGCGTCTGCCCTTATCTCCGACCTTATCTCTGCGCTTCGGCCCTTATTTCCTCGGTTTGCCCTTTATCTCCGCTCTCCGAACTTATCTCCGCCCTTCTGCCTTTATCTCTGTGCTTCTGCCTTATTTCCGCACTCTGCCCTTATCTCTGCGCTCTGCCCTTATCTCTGTGCTCCGGCCTTTATCGCCATGCACCAGCCCTTATCTCCGCTCTGCGGTCCTTATCTCCGCCCTTCTGCCTTTATCTCTGTGCTTCTGCCTTATTTCCGCGCTCTGCCCTTATCTCTGCGCTCCGGCCTTTATCGCCATGCACCAGCCCTTATCTCCGCTCTGCGGTCTTTATCGCCGCGCTTCGGCCTTTATCTCCACGCTCCAATCCTCATCTCCACTCTCTGGCCTTTATCTCCGTGCTCTGCTCTTATCTCCCTTCTCCAGCCCTTATCTCCGCTCTCCAGCCTTTATCACTGCGCTCCGGCCCTTATCGCCTCTCTCCGCCCTTATCTCTGAGGCTCTGGCCCTTATCTCCGCGCTTTGGCCCTTATCTCCGAGTTCTGGCCCTTGTCTCCGCGCTGCAGCTCTTATCTCTGCAATCTGGCCCTTATCTACAAGCTCTTATTTCCGCGCTGCAGTTCTTATCTCCACATTCCAGCCCTTATCGCTTCGCTCCGCCCTTATCGCTTCGCTCCGCCCTTATCGCTTCGCTCCGCCCTTATGGCTGCGCTCTTGCCCTTATCTCCGCGCTGCTTCCCTTAAGGCTGAGTCACACATAACGATATCGTTAACGATATCGTAGCAACGTTATGCTTTTGGTGATGTAAGCAACGATCCCGCTAACGATCTCGTTATGTGTGACAGCGACCAACGATCAGGCCCCTGCTGGGAGATCGTTGGTCGTTGGGGAATGATCAGGACCATTTTTTGGTCGCTGATCACCCGCTGTCATCGCTGGATCGGTGTGTGTGACGCCGATCCAGCGATGTGTTCACTTGTAACCAGGGTAAACATCGGGTTACTAAGTGCAGGGCCGCGCTTAGTAACCCGATATTTACCCTGGTTACCATTGTAAAAGTAAAAAAAAAAAACAGTACATACTCACATTCCGATGTCTGTCACATCCCCCGCCGTCCACAGGGTTGACTGTGTCAGCGCCGGCCGTAAAGCAGAGCACAGCGGTGACGTCACCGCTGTGCTCTGCTTTACGGCCGGCGCTGACACAGTCAGTGCAGGGAAGCTCTCGACAGCAGCGCGTGCATTAGCAGCGCTCCTGCCGAAAGCAGTTTTAACCCTGTGGACGCCGGGGGACGTGACAGACATCAGAATGTGAGTATGTACTGTTTTTTTTTTTACTTTTACAATGGTAACCAGGGTAAATATCGGGTTACTAAGCGCGGCCCTGCACTTAGTAACCCGATGTTTACCCTGGTTACCCGGGTGCTGCAGGGGGACTTGAAGACAGTTTCAACGATGCCGAAGTCGTTCCCCTGGTCTTTGGTCGCTGGAGAGAGCTGTCTGTGTGACAGCTCCCCAGTGACCACACAACGACTTACCAACGATCACGCCCAGGTCGTATCGCTGGTCGTGATCGTTGGTAAGTCGTTTAGTGTAACGGTACCTTTAATCTCACCCCATATATATATTCAGACCCCAGACCAGGCCCTCAAGCCAATACAGACCCCAAACCAGACTTAATATATTTTCACCAAACCAGACCCCCATATATATACAGACCCCTTTTCCCGTAAATCCGTTGTCATTTATTTTGTTTTCCCCATGACTCACAATCCAGAAACGTCAGTGGCTGGATGAATGATGCAAGAGTCTGTCTGTATCCCAGAACTTTTATGCACACACTGATTACAAGCAAACAGGTCACAGGTGAGGATGTTCCCTTTAGTAGCCATTCACACCCATTTGTATCAACTTCTGTGCATGTTATCAGGCCAAAATCACCAGGGTATGGGAACTTTGGATCAGGGTCATTTGGATGTTTTGGGTTGTCATTATGATTTAAAAAGAGAAAACACAGTAGTTTGACAATAAATGGCTTCACCCAACCACTAACCATGAGTGGAGGAAAAGATTTGGTGTTATCATTCATATTCTCTGAAAAAAGGCAGAGAAAGCAAAAATTCTGCCGGGGTATGTAAACTTTTGAGCACAACTGTATATTCAGACGTCTATTATATATATTCAGACCCCAAAAATATACTGAAACCCCAGACCAAACCCCTAAACTAATACAGACCCCAAAAAATATATTCAGATCATCATGGGGCTGCAGTGAATTGTGGCGTCTTCTCAGAGGTGTATCTAGCCTTTCCAGCACCCGGGACAAAGGATCAGTCTGGCGCCCCCCCCAACCTCTCCCCCCCAACCTCCCCCATTTGAACCTTAACTCTATTGAAACTGTATGACCAAGCCAAGGTCCATTCCTGAATCCCCATAATGTTACAATAGATACCAATAAAAGTAAAATGAATTGAGACATCAGTAGGTTAAGTGTTTTTGAATATCCATATTGAATCAGGAGCCCCATATAGTGCTGCACAAACGTTGATTATGGCCCCATAAGATCCTCCATAGAAACATTTGCCCCATATAGTGCTGCACAAATGTTATCGCCCCATAAGATGCTCCATACAGACACTTGCCCCATTTGCTGTTGCTGCGATAAAAAAAAAAAAAATCATACTCACCTCTCCGTCACTCAGGCCCCCGGCACTTTCAATATTCACCTGCTCCTCATTCCAGCCGCCGCTCCATCTTCAGCACTGACGTTCAGGCAGAGGGCGCGCACTAACCACGTCACCACGCCCTCTGACCTGAGCGTCACTGCAGAAGACGGAGCGGCACCGGAACGAGGAGCAGGTGAATATCGCACTGCGCTCCCCTCCCCGTTATACTCACCTGCTCCTGGCGCCGTGCAGTCCCTGCTTCCCCGGCGCTGCTGCTTCTTCCTGTACTGAGCGGTCACCGTTACTGCTCATTACAGTAATGATATACGGCTCCACCCCTATGGGAGGTGGGCCGCATATTCATTACTGTAATGAGCGGTACCATGTGATCGCTCAGTACAGGACGAGGAGCCTCCTTGGACCGCCGCATCATCAGGCGCCCCCCTGTCAGCTGCGCCCGGGGCGCATGCCCCAGCTGCCCCCCCCCCTGGATACGCCACTGCGTCTTCTATCCTGAGTTACCAGTAAGGCAGCTGACAATATTTGTGAAATATTACAGTTTCTGTGTGGACCAGCAGGGGGCAGCAGTGATTGGTCATTTCCTGCTGTTTGAGCCCTCAGACATTGGTAGGAAGTCTCAGTCAGAATCCTGAGAGGTAACAGGAAGACAGCAGGGAGCAGCACGAACAGCCTGCACAGCCCAGCAGAACTCTGCCTGCAGCTCTGGATGTGAGTGGAGGAAATCATTATCAAGTGCTACAGTTTTCTTGTAAATTCGATTTTGTCGACGAGTTCACTGAGGAAACTTGTTGGGTCCAAAAATTAGAAAAAGCCTCAGGAAACGCAGCGCCACGAAAACAGCAAAACCTGTGAAACCGCAGCGCTGAGAGCCACTCGTGTAGAGAAGGAAAGTGACGCGAACGGTGTCAGCCGCCCGATGGTCTGCTCCGGATCACACTATTACTCTCCACAGTGCATCATTAACGAGCGAGGCTCTGAAGGTGACAGACAGATTCTGTGATGTACGCGGCTCAGCAGTCTGTATCACACAGGAGAGGATTAGATACACGGCTCAGCAGTCAGTATCACACAGGAGAGGATTAGATACACGGCTCAGCAGTCAGTATCACACAGGAGAGGATTAGATACACGGCTCAGCAGTCAGTATCACACAGGATAGGATTAGATACACGGCTCAGCAGACAGTATCACACAGGATAGGATTAGATACACGGCTCAGCAGTCAGTATCACACAGGAGAGGATTAGATACATGGCTCAGCAGTCAGTATCACACAGGAGAGGATTAGATACACGGCTCAGCAGTCTGTATCACACAGGAGAGGATTAGATACACGGCTCAGCAGTCAGTATCACACAGGAGAGGATTAGATACACGGCTCAGCAGTCAGTATCACACAGGAGAGGATTAGATACACGGCTCAGCAGTCAGTATCACACAGAATAGGATTAGGTACACGGCTCAGCAGACAGTATCACACAGGAGAGGATTAGATACACAGCTCAGCAGACAGTATCACACAGGAGAGGATTAGATACACGGCTCAGCAGTCAGTATCACACAGGAGAGGATTAGATACACAGCTCAGCAGACAGTATCACACAGGAGAGGATTAGATACACAGCTCAGCAGACAGTATCACACAGGAGAGGATTAGTTACACAGCTCAGCAGTCAGTATCACACAGGAGAGGATTAGATACACGGCTCAGCAGACAGTATCACACAGGAGAGGATTAGATACACAGCTCCGCAGTCAGTATCACACAGGAGAGGATTAGATACACAGCTCAGCAGTCAGTATCACACAGGAGAGGATTAGTTACACAGCTCAGCAGTCAGTATCACACAGGAGAGGATTAGATACACAGCTCCGCAGTCAGTATCACACAGGAGAGGATTAGATACACAGCTCAGCAGTCAGTATCACACAGGAGAGGATTAGATACACAGCTCCGCAGTCAGTATCACACAGGAGAGGATTAGATACACGGCTCAGCAGTCAGTATCACACAGGAGAGGATTAGATACACAGCTCAGCAGTCAGTATCACACAGGAGAGGATTAGATACACGGCTCAGCAGACAGTATCACACAGGAGAGGATTAGATACACAGCTCCACAGACAGTATCACACAGGAGAGGATTAGATACACAGCTCAGCAGTCAGTATCACACAGGATAGGATTAGATACACGGCTCAGCAGACAGTATCACACAGGAGAGGATTAGATACACGGCTCAGCAGTCAGTATCACACAGGGAGGATTAGATACACGGCTCAGCAGTCAGTATCACACAGGACAGGATTAGATACACGGCTCAGCAGATGGTATCACACAGGAGAGGATTAGATACAAGGCTCAGCAGACAGTATCACACAGGAGAGGATTAGATACACGGCTCAGCAGTCAGTATCACACAGGATAGGATTAGATACAAGGCTCAGCAGTCAGTATCACACAGGAGAGGATTAGATACACGGCTCAGCAGTCAGTATCACACAGGAGAGGATTAGATACACGGCTCAGCAGACAGTATCACACAGGAGAGGATTAGATACACGGCTCAGCAGTCAGTATCACACAGGAGAGGATTAGATACACGGCTCAGCAGACAGTATCACACAGGAGAGGATTAGATACACGGCACAGCAGACAGTATCACACAGGAGAGGATTAGATACACGGCACAGCAGACAGTATCACACAGGAGAGGATTAGATACACGGCTCAGCAGATGTTATCACACAGGAGAGGATTAGATACACGGCTGGTTGTTTCTGGCTGTCGGATGTGGCAGTGAAGGGTTATTCCCGCTCTCCTATATGTCGCACAGGTAATAATATAATCGCCATCATTACGATTATCAGGAAGAATTGGGTTCAATGCAGAAAACAACCCCCCCCCCCCCCCACACTGCTGCGATTGTCACTATGGAAACTGTTAATCTAGAAAGGAAATGAATTTATTGCAGGGTCCTATGGATGAGATAATGAAATGAGGAATTCCAGGAAAAAGAGCCCCAACCTCAGCTTAAAGGGGCACAGCACCTATTTACTCTGCAGGAGAATCCAATCTAATGCTCCCTGTTAGCAGCCAAGGGACTACGTGACCGGAAGTGTCACATACTCCGTGCACCCCATATCCATATGTGTCACTGATGTCAGCAACCTCTCATAAATGCTACTGAAATGTGATAAGACAAAGATTTAAGGGTTACTGGCCCTTTAATTAGCAAACAGGTTCTTTTCATGTATCCCTGTATACAGGGAGCTCCCCCTAGTGGTGGCCGCAGACAGAATCTTATCATGTATCTCTGTATACAGGGAGCTCCCCCTAGTGGTGGCTGCAGACAGGATCTTATCATGTATCTCTGTATACAGGGAGCTCCCCCTAGTGGTGGCTGCAGACAGGATCTTATCATGTATCTCTGTATACAGGGAGCTCCCCCTAGTGGTGACTGCAGACAGGATCTTATCATGTATCTCTGTATACAGGGAGCTCCCCCTAGTGGTGGCTGCAGACAGGATCTTATCATGTATCTCTGTATACAGGGAGCTCCTCCTAGTGGTGACTGCAGACAGGATCTTATCATGTATCTCTGTATGCAGGGAGCTCCCCCTAGTGGTGACTGCAGACAGAATCTTATCATGTATCTCTGTATACAGGGAGCTCCCCCTAGTGGTGACTGCAGACAGGATCGTATCATGTATCTCTGTATACAGGGAGCTCCCCCTAGTGGTGACCGCAGACAGGATCTTATCATGTATCTCTGTATACAGGGAGCTCCCCCTAGTGGTGACCGCAGACAGGATCTTATCATGTATCTGTGTATACAGAGAGCTCCCCCTAGTGGTGGCTGCAGACAGGATCTTATCATGTATCTATGTATACAGGGAGCTCCCCCTAGTGGTGGCTGCAGACAGGATCTTATCATGTATCTCAGTATACAGGGAGCTCCCCCTAGTGGTGGCTGTAGACAGGATCTTATCATGTATCTGTATACAGGGAGCTCCCCCTAGTGGTGGCTGCAGACACAATCTTATGTATCTCTGTATACAGGGAGCTCCCCCTAGTGGTGACTGCAGACAGGATCTTATCATGTATCTCTGTATACAGGGAGCTCCCCCTAGTGGTGGCTGCAGACAGGATCTTATGTATCTCTGTATACAGGGAGCTCCCCCTAGTGGTGGCTGCAGACAGGATCTTATCATGTATCTCTGTATACAGGGAGCTCCCCCTAGTGGTGGCTGCAGACAGGATCTTATGTATCTCTGTATACAGGGAGCTCCCCCTAGTGGTGGCTGCAGACAGGATCTTATCATGTATCTCTGTATACAGGGAGCTCCCCCTAGTGGTGACTGCAGACAGGATCTTATCATGTATCTCTGTATACAGGGAGCTCCCCCTAGTGGTGGCTGCAGACAGGATCTTATCATGTATCTCTGTATACAGGGAGCTCCCCCTAGTGGTGGCTGCAGACAGGACCTTATCATGTATCTCTGTATACAGGGAGCTCCCCCTAGTGGTGACTGCAGACAGGATCTTATCATGTATCTCTGTATACAGGGAGCTCCCCCTAGTGGTGGCTGCAGACAGGATCTTATGTATCTCTGTATACAGGGAGCTCCCCCTAGTGGTGGCTGCAGACAGGATCTTATCATGTATCTCTGTATACAGGGAGCTCCCCCTAGTGGTGGCTGCAGACAGGATCTTATGTATCTCTGTATACAGGGAGCTCCCCCTAGTGGTGGCTGCAGACAGGATCTTATCATGTATCTCTGTATACAGGGAGCTCCCCCTAGTGGTGACTGCAGACAGGATCTTATCATGTATCTCTGTATACAGGGAGCTCCCCCTAGTGGTGGCTGCAGACAGGACCTTATCATGTATCTCTGTATACAGGGAGCTCCCCCTAGTGGTGGCTGCAGACAGGACCTTATCATGTATCTCTGTATACAGGGAGCTCCCCCTAGTGGTGGCTGCAGACAGGATCTTATGTATCTCTGTATACAGGGAGCTCCCCCTAGTGGTGGCTGCAGACAGGATATTATCATGTATCTCTGTATACAGGGAGCTCCCCCTAGTGGTGGCTGCAGACAGGATCTTATCATGTATCTCTGTATACAGGGAGCTCCCCCTAGTGGTGGCTGCAGACAGGACCTTATCATGTATCTCTGTATACAGGGAGCTCCCCCTAGTGGTGGCTGTAGACAGAATATAACTGTACTTGGTCTGGATCTTTATATCAATAAATGCAGCTCTCGTTAATGTAATTAAAGAATATTATCAGATGATTGAAGCTCGTTAGATTGGCGTACGGTAATTAGTGAGCAGAGTTGGATGAGAAGGCCGGTAATAAGACATTGATAAGTAGTCGCTGCACCGCTGAGATAGAGTTCGGTGCTCGGAGACCTGATCTTGTTGGGTCCTTCATTGTTATAAGAAGACTTTGCAGAACGTCTCCTGATGAGATTGTCTGGAAGGATTCAGAGGCTTTTTCCGCTATTAAAGGGGTGAGTCTCTGACAAAAATTGTTAGGTTTGTGAGAGCGAAGCCGTCTCTGTTTTCTGTCACTGAATAACAATATTAGAATTTTATGTTGATGCTAAGAACCTCCATAAATGAGCACTTTACACAGCGGCAGGTTTGTTGCAATGTGTCCAGTCTATAGAATCCTGGACTCCAATCCGATCACCAATGGAGATGACGTTTCTTGACTCACAGAGGATTATTGAGCAGATCGATGATGGATGATCGAACGTAATGACGACGGCTGCACTTCACTGACAGCAAGCAGACATCTAGGAAACAGTAAGAAACTCTATTATTCTGGGGTTCCCCTTTAACACTCTGGTACCCGGCGTCACGTTCCTGGATCCCTCCCGGGTCGCGGCGTCTTCGATGTCCGAGTTATTTCCAGGAATCTTTATTTCAGAGATGTCTTCCTTTGACGGCGTGGCCCCGAGTCCTGTGATTACCTCAATTATCCCCGCCAAAGCCAGGACTGAAGGCACGACGACTTACAGAACACCACGGGAGTCAGCCTGACCTTTCCAGAAGAGCGAGTTGTAAAAACCTGACTTATTCCTAGAGAAGTAAAGAAAACATCTGAAGTCGCCCAAAAGTGAAGTCTGTACTGTATATAGAGCGACCAATCAGAGGACAGAGACTCAGCCCTGTACTGTATATAGAGCGGGAGAAACTGACCAATCAGAGGACAGAGACTCAGCCCTGTACTGTATATAGAGCGGGAGAAACCGACCAATCAGAGGACAGAGACTCAGCCCTGTACTGTATATAGAGTGGGAGAAACTGACCAATCAGAGCACAGAGACTCAGCCCTGTACTGTATATAGAGCGGGAGAAACCGACCAATCAGAGGACAGAGACTCAGCCCTGTACTGTATATAGAGCGGGAGAAACCGACCAATCAGAGGACAGAGACTCAGCCCTGTACTGTATATAGAGCGGGAGAAACTGACCAATCAGAGGACAGAGACTCAGCCCTGTACTGTATATAGAGCGGGAGAAACTGACCAATCAGAGGACAGAGACTCAGCCCTGTACTGTATATAGAGCGGGAGAAACCGACCAATCAGAGGACAGAGACTCAGCCCTGTACTGTATATAGAGCGGGAGAAACTGACCAATCAGAGGACAGAGACTCAGCCCTGTACTGTATATAGAGCGGGAGAAACCGACCAATCAGAGGACAGAGACTCAGCCCTGTACTGTATATAGAGTGGGAGAAACTGACCAATCAGAGCACAGAGACTCAGCCCTGTACTGTATATAGAGCGGGAGAAACTGACCAATCAGAGGACAGAGACTCAGCCCTGTACTGTATATAGAGCGGGAGAAACTGACCAATCAGAGGACAGAGACTCAGCCCTGTACTGTATATAGAGTGGGAGAAACCGACCAATCAGACGACAGAGACTCAGCCCTGTACTGTATATAGAGCGGGAGAAACCGACCAATCAGAGGACAGAGACTCAGCCCTGTACTGTATATAGAGCGGGAGAAACTGACCAATCAGAGGACAGAGACTCAGCCCTGTACTGTATATAGAGCGGGAGAAACTGACCAATCAGAGGACAGAGACTCAGCCCTGTACTGTATATAGAGCGGGAGAAACTGACCAATCAGAGGACAGAGACTCAGCCCTGTACTGTATATAGAGTGGGAGAAACCGACCAATCAGAGGACAGAGACTCAGCCCTGTACTGTATATAGAGCGGGAGAAACCGACCAATCAGAGGACAGAGACTCAGCCCTGTACTGTATATAGAGCGGGAGAAACCGACCAATCAGAGGACAGAGACTCAGCCCTGTACTGTATATAGAGCGGGAGAAACCGACCAATCAGAGGACAGAGACTCAGCCCTGTACTGTATATAGAGCGGGAGAAACCGACCAATCAGAGGACAGAGACTCAGTACTGTACTGTATATAGAGCGGGAGAAACCGACCAATCAGAGGACAGAGACTCAGCCCTGTACTGTATATAAAGCAGGAGAAACCGACCAATCAGAGGACAGAGACTCAGCCCTGTACTGTATATAGAGCGGGAGAAACCGACCAGTCAGAGGTCAGAGACTCAGTACTGTACTGTATATAGAGCGGGAGAAACCGACCAATCAGAGGACAGAGACTCAGACCTGTACTGTATATAGAGCAGGAGAAACCGACCAATCAGAGGACAGAGACTCAGCCCTGTACTGTATATAGAGCGGGAGAAACCGACCAGTCAGAGGACAGAGACTCAGTACTGTACTGTATATAGAGCAGGGGAAACCGACCAATCAGAGGTCAGAGACTCAGCCCTGTACTGTACATAGAGCAAGAGAAACTGACCAATCAGAGGTCAGAGACTCCGCCCTGTACTGTACATAGAGTGAGAGAAACCGACCAATCAGAGGACAGAGTCTGAGCCCTGTAATAAATGTAAGGAGGTGGCGGGGACCGTCACACTCCCCCTCTCCCCTGGTCGCTGCTCACTGGATTACAGTTATTCATGTTCGCTAATGTTATTATACTGTAATGTGATGTATTTGTTATGTACTGTGTGTAAACTTAGGGACAGTATAGGACTGTAGGGGGATCAGAATAGAGGGGGCTTCAGAGAGATTGGATAGCATAGAGTAGATAGAAGTGTGAGTAAGGTACAGGCACCATGGGAGTTAGTTAGTGGGGAGGAGTTAGAACAGAGCAGGGCAGGGTCATAGGGATATAGAAGAGGTACTTCCTGGATAGGCAGCAGAGCCCGGGCAGCCTTGCCCAGGGCAGGTTGTGTGAGAAGCAGTGAAGCAGACAATTTACAGGCCGTGGGGATAAAGCTGCTACAGCAGTAAGGGGCTCCAGGCTGGAGCATTGTGCAGTTGGGCACCAGCTAAGAAGAACCATCCCAAGAACAATCCGGGGTCTTCAACCAGGGAGGGAGTAGCTAATATGGTGTTCCCAGAACCTTTCCCTATTGGAACCGGATGAGGGTCTGGCAGAGAACTGGTGACAATGAAGCACGAATGGGGCGTGGACTGTCTAGTGATATAGCATGAATTGCCGGAAGAAGGGAGACAGAGCTGATAGAAAGCTTAGAGGCTGCCCGGAGAGCAGGGAAAGATCAGAAGATGTCTCTTTGTGTAACCTGTGCTGCCAGTGTGTTGAATGCCCTGCTTTTTAGTAAAGTTAAACTGTTGGAAAAGATCTGTGACTCTAAGATATTCTGTGGAGCTTGGGACCACGGAGCCGGAGTGACAGAACCTGAGAGGAACCTGCCTGTGACTCTAAGTGTACTGCTGTTCACGCTGCACATGCAGCAGAATGGACACTGTGTTTTATCTGTGGGGTGCCAGGGTGTGGGAACCGTACAGCCCGTTGCCACTACTACAACCCTGCCCGTCGTTGCAGACTCTGCATCTACTCCTTCCCATGTGCTCTTCAGGAATCCTACTCCCAGGACTTCCAACACAGGCCACTCAGTGCGCTATTCAGGACGTCCGTCCCCACCTGGGACCATCCAACACACCAGTCTCTCAGTGCGCTTAACAGGGATCCGATCCTACTCCCAGGATCTCCCAACACACGAGTCTTCAGATCCACGGCCTCACAGTGCGCTATTCAGGGATCCAGTCCACACACAGGACCTCCTAACACACAAGCCGTCCAGGATCTCACACAGTCTCCATTACAGAGACCACTCGGGTCCATACACAGGAACCACTACAGACCCATGTGACCACACCATGGTTACATTATGTAGTTGAAACCACTCCCAAAGATGGGAAGTGTGTGGCTAGTTCAACCCACCCAGCTCTCATAACTAGCCCTGTAAGCCTCCCTTCATAATTATGCAAACACATACAGCGCAGACTCCCTCTGCGACACATAGCGGCCATTTACAATTCTGCCAGTCAATGTTTCACCATCATTATATCCACAGATACGCCTCCATGCATATCCTGAGGAGCACACACAGCGCCCCCTAGCTGTAACAGGGGTCACTGCATCACACTGCACACGTACAAGTTGAAAGTATGCTTCATGTGAGGGTTTATTTATAGTGATTGGTGAAGCAACAGGCAAATGACGTTATTTGAATAACAGTACATAGGCGCCTAAGGATAATAGTCACATTCATATAGAGGCATTTCAGAAGAAGGAAGAGTCAAAAAGAGGATTGGCACGCTGTACTGAGATGTTAGTTTAAAGTAGTTACAATCTAGCCTACCCCTTTTAATGAAGCAGCAGTTTATGTCCCTGTGGTGGGGTATTTGAGGTAGATCATACAATACGATATCTCCTATTGGGGATAATAGAAAAAATGTTGACCAAGGTCAGGCTAAATGACAATCTCTATATATAGTTGATTACGGTTTATCAGGGTTGCTAGTGCTGGGTGGAAAGAAAATCTTTCATATTGCCTGTGTAGATACAAGTGCAAAACCAGGTATCATTGTTCCAAGTGCAGAGAGGATACAGAGGTAGTTAGGAAAAGGTGTATCACATACAACATTATGATTGGTATATTCCACCCTGTATGTTTATGGACGTACCCCAATGATAGAGATTGGTTTCGTGCGAAGGGAAGCAATCTCAATTCTGGGTCCTATATTGGAACTGGAGTACAATTGAATTAGATGAAGAAGCAGCCTTTGATGGTAATAAGTGTCAATAAAATGATCTATGGTAATCAGGGCTGCCACTAGGAATTTCGGGGCCCCATACTGCCAAAATTTTGTGGGGCCCCCTTGAGACTCCACTCAACCTCAATCCCTCGAACTGTCCACAGCCCCACTGCTCTCTCTCCTCACCAGTCACACATTAACAGTTCCCATCACCAGATCACACATATAACCTGCAGCCTTTGTTTTGGCCAAAACATTTTTTTGAGCCGCCACCACGACACGGTACACCCTTTTGGCCGGGCCCTACTCTACGCTAACCTATTAAACATTTTTTTAAACTTGCAATACAATTTAGGTATATTTTTAAATGTTTAAAATGACCAATAATATCACACACATGGGACAAACACCACCGTACCATGACCAGACACCCTATTACCACCACATAGTGACCTATAATACCACATACAAAGAACAAATACCACCACATCATGACCAGACCACATATTACCACCACATGGTGATCAATAATACCACATACAAGGAACAAATACTACCACACCATGGCCGGACAACATATTACCACCACTTTGTGACTAAATACTACAAAACTGATCAGTAATATAAAAAACCACAATACTAATATCACCATATGTGCCATTATACACAGAAGGTCTGTACTTAGTATGCAGTGTCAGTGTAAAGGTAATACAGTGATTACCGGTGACATTGTACACAGGACTGCTGTATATAGTATACAGTGTATAGTATCAGTGTACAGGTAACACACTGACTCATCAGTGATGCCTCTAGGTGAAGTCTTTCATCTTCATCCAGCACAGACCACCGTCGCTTCTTCCAGCCACGGCTTGTCTCTGCAGGAAATAACAAAGTTATCTAGAGTTCCGCTTGCAGAACACATTGCTTATTTTTTTCCCAACTTCTACACTACACCAAATGAAGAAAAAAGGCAACATAGTGTCACTCTGCACAGTAACAGGACCGCCTTCCCATTTAAAACAGTATCCTCAAAAAATAAATACATCACTGCAGTAATAATATCCCTTAATTAGCCCCTATGGTAATAATATCCCCCATCCTGGCCCTCATGTGTCTCATTCCTGGCTCCAGCCATATGTTCTCCTATCCTGCCCTTATGAGTATCCATCATGCCCCATCTGTCCCATGATCCTGCCCCACCTGTCCCATGATCCTGCCCCACCTGTCCCATGATCCTGCCCCATCTGTCCCATTATCCTGCCCCATCTGTCCCATTATCCTGCCCTGTCTGTCCCATGATCCTGCCCCACATGCACCATGATCCTGCCACAACTGTCCCATTATCCTGCCCCATCTGTCCCATGATCCTGCCCCATCTGTCCCATTATCCTGCCCCGTCTGTCCCATGATCCTGCCCCACCTGTCCCATGATCCTGCCACAACTGTCACATGATCCTGCCACAACTGTCCCATTATCCTGCCCCATCTGTCCCATGATCCTGCCACAACTGTCCCATTATCCTGCCCCATCTGTCCCATGATCCTGCCCCATCTGTCCCATTATCCTGCCCCATCTGTCCCATGATCCTGCCCCACCTGTCCCATGATCCTGCCACAACTGTCACATGATCCTGCCACAACTGTGCCATTATCCTGCCCCATCTATCCCATGATCCTGCCCCATCTGTCCCATGATCCTGCCCCATCTGTCCCATGATCCTGCCACAACTGTCCCATGATCCTGCCACAACTGTCCCATGATCCTGCCCCATGAATCTGCACCATCAGTCTCCATCCTGCCCAATGATCCTGCCCCATCTGTCTCCATCCTGCCCGATCTATCTCCATCCCGCACCATGTATCCAATCCTGCCCTGTGTCTCCAATCATGTCCCCTGTGTCTCCAATCATGCCCCCGTGTCTCCATTCTGCCCCCTGTATCTCCAATACTGCCCCCTGTGTCTCCATTCTGCCCCCTGTGTCTGTCTCTAATCCTGCCCCTTGACTCTAATCCTGACCCCTGTCTCTCTAATCATGCCACCATATCTTTCATCCTGCCCTGTGTCTCCAATCCTGCCCCCTGTGTCTCCAATCCTGGCCTGTGTCTCCATTCTTCCCCTTGTGCCTCCAATCATGTCCCCTGTGTCTCCATTATTCCCCCTGTGTCTCCAATCCTGCCCCATGTGTCTCCAATCATACCCCCTGTGTCTCCAATCATGCCACCTGTGCCTCCAATCATGCCCCCCTGTGTCTCCATTCTTCCCCCTGTGTCTCCATTCTTCCCCCTGTGTCTCCAATCTTGCCCCCTGTGTCTCCAATCCTGCCCTCTGTCTGCAATCCTGCCCCCTGTGCCTCCAATCCTGCCCCCTGTGTCTCCAATCATACCCCCTGTGTCTCCAATCATACCCCCTGCGTCTCCAATCATGCCCCCTGTGCCTCCAATCCTGCCCCCTGTGTCTCCAATCATACCCCCTGTGCCTCCAATCCTGCCCCCTGTGCCTCCAATCCTGCACCCTGTGTCTCCAATCCTGCCCCCTGTGCCTCCAATCCTGCCCCCTGTGCCTCCAATCATGCCCCCTGTGCATCCAATCCTGCCCCCTGTGCATCCAATCCTGCCCCCTGTGCCTCCAATCATGCCCCCTGTGTTTCCAATCATGCCCCCTGTGTCTCCATTCTTGCCCCCTGTGTCTCCATTCTTGCCCCCTGTGTCTCCAATCATGCCCCCTGTGTCTCCAATCATGCCCCCTGTGTCCGTTCTGCCCCCAGCAGGATGGACACTTGCCGGCTTACCGCTTTAAATAAATAAATTTAAAAAAAAACCTGCGATGTTCTCTCCAGGATGAAAGCGCGCACTCGCCGACGAATGACAGTGACGTCAGACGCCAGTGACGTGCGTGCTGACGTCACCTGCCAGCCTCCGGTTGGCTGGCGGCTTTAACTATTGCCATGCGGGCCTGGGTCCGCACGGCAATAGACTGGAACTGAACCCTGCGTCTTGGACGCAAGGTTCAGCTACTGCACCTGCAAAATCATGAAGCTGGGGCCCGATCAGCAGAAGAGACGGGGCCCGATGCGGGCCCCCTCTGCTGACCGGGCCCCATACGCCAGTCAGGGCAGTAATTGTTGTGAATTGACCTTTTGGCTCCCTCTTGTGGTCACTAGTGATATGACACTTTGATATTCCTTCCCTTGCTTGGTATCCACCTGGCCTCGTTAGTCCAGGGGTGTCGCTATTTGAACTTCCTGGATTTTCAGTCTGGTGCCTGGCATCGTTGTAATCAGATCCTTCTGTTTGCTCCTATCTGCTGGTCCTGGTTCTATGCAAAATTAAGCTAAGTCCTGCTTTCTTGTTTTTGGTTATTTTCTGTGCTCTTATTTTTGTCCAGCTTGTACTAAATGTGATTCCTTATATTGCTGGAAGCTCTAGGGTGCGGATGTTCTCCCCCCGTGCCGTTAGACGGTTCGGGGGTTCTTGAATATTCCGCGTGGAGTTTTTGTGAGGGTTTTCGCTGACCATATAAGTCATCTTCCTATATTCTGCTATTAGTTAGCGGGCCTCTCTTTGCTAAAACCTAGTTCATTTCTTGCGTTTGTCTTTTCTTCTTACCTCACCGTTATTATTTGTTGGGGGCTTGTATCCAACTTTTTGGGGTATTTCCTCTGGAGGCAAGAAAGGTCTTTCTTTTCCCTGCTAGGGTTAGTTAGTTCTCCGGCTGGCGCGAGACCTCTAGAATCAACGTAGGTACGTTCCCCGGCTGCTGTTATTTGTGTGCTAGGTTCAGGTATATGGTCAGCCCAGTTACCACTGCCCTATGAGCTGGGTTTTATGTTTGCAGACTTCGCTATTGTCTCTGAGACCCCCTGCCTTTGGGGTCATAACAGTATGCCAGGCCATAAGTGAATATTTAATGCATTGCAGAAGTGGGATTATAAGAAAGGAAATTCTGAGGTTTTTTTTTTTTTTTTTCCTTCTTTGCTCCCCTTTATCTCAGAGTGGCTTGAGCCTTGCTGCAGACATGAATGTCCAGACCTTGATTACTAGTGTGGATCAGCTTGCTGCTCGTGTGCAGAGTATTCAAGATTTTGTTACTAGCAGTCCAATGTCAGAACCTAAAATACCTATTCCGGAATTGTTCTCTGGAGACCGATTTAAATTTAGAAATTTCAGGAATAATTGTAAATTGTTTCTATCTCTGAGACCTCGTTCGTCTGGAGACTCAGCTCAGCAAGTAAAAATTGTTATCTCTTTCTTACGGGGCGACCCTCAGGATTGGGCCTTCTCGTTGGCGTCAGGCGATCCGGCTTTGGCAGATGGTGATGCGTTTTTTCTGGCGCTTGGGTTGCTATACGAGGAGCCCAATCTTGAAATTCAGGCAGAAAAAGCTTTGCTGGCTATCTCTCAGGGCCAGGATGAAGCTGAAGTTTATTGCCAAAAATTTCGGAAATGGTCCGTGCTTACTCAGTGGAATGAGTGTGCTCTGGCCGCAAATTTCAGAAATGGCCTTTCTGAAGCCATTAAGAATGTGATGGTGGGTTTCTCCGTTCCTACAAGTCTGAATGACTCCATGGCGTTGGCTATTCAAATTGACCGGCGTTTACGGGAGCGCAAAGTCGCTAATTCCCTGGTGGTGTTGTCTGAACAGACACCTGAGTTATTGCAATGTGATAGAAATCAGACTAGAATTGAACGGAAAAATCATAGACGTCAGAATGGGTTGTGTTTCTACTGTGGTGATTCTACACATGTTATATCAGCATGCTCTAAACGCTTAACAAAGGTTGTTAGTCCTGTCGCCATTGGTAATTTGCAACCTAAATTTATTTTGTCTGTGACTTTAATTTGCTCATTGTCTTCCTATCCTGTTATGGCGTTTGTGGATTCAGGTGCTGCCCTGAGTCTTATGGATCTGTCATTTGCCAAGCGCTGTGGTTTTGTTCTGGAGCCTTTGGTTAATCCTATTCCTCTGAGAGGTATTGATGCTACGCCATTGGCGGAAAATAAGCCGCAGTTTTGGACACAGGTGACCATGTGCATGTCTCCTGAACATCGAGAGGTGATTCGTTTTCTTGTTTTGCATAAAATGCATGATTTGGTCGTTTTGGGTCTGCCATGGTTACAAACTCACAATCCAGTTTTGGATTGGAAGGCAATGTTTGTGTCAAGTTGGGGCTGTCAGGGAATTCATGCTGATTCCCCGCCGGTGTCTATTGCTTCCTCTACTCCTTCGGATGTTCCTGAGTATTTGTCTGATTATCAGGATGTATTCAGCGAGTCCAGGTCCAGTGCTCTTCCTCCTCATAGGGACTGTGACTGTGCTATAGATTTGATTCCAGGTAGTAAGTTTCCTAAGGGAAGATTATTTAATCTGTCTGTACCTGAGCATACCGCAATGCGTTCGTATATTAAGGAGTCTCTGGAGAAGGGACATATTCGTCCATCCTCTTCCCCTCTTGGTGCGGGATTTTTCTTTGTGGCCAAGAAGGACGGATCTTTGAGACCTTGTATAGACTATCGACTTCTGAATAAAATCACTGTTAAATTTCAGTATCCTTTGCCTCTGTTGTCGGACTTGTTTGCCCGGATTAAGGGTGCCAAGTGGTTCACCAAGATAGACCTTCGTGGTGCGTACAACCTTGTGCGCATTAAGCAGGGAGATGAATGGAAAACTGCATTTAATACGCCCGAAGGTCATTTTGAGTACTTGGTGATGCCTTTTGGGCTCTCTAAAGCTCCTTCAGTGTTTCAGTCCTTTATGCATGACATCTTCCGGAAGTATCTGGATAAATTTATGATTGTTTATCTGGATGATATTCTGGTTTTTTCTGATGATTGGGACTCCCATGTAAGGCAGGTCAGGATGGTGTTTCAGGTTTTGCGTGAGAATGCTTTGTTTATTAAGGGCTCAAAGTGTCTCTTTGGTGTGCAGAAGGTTCCCTTTTTGGGTTTTATCTTCTCCCCTTCTGCTGTGGAGATGGACCCAGTCAAGGTCCGAGCTATTCATGATTGGACTCAGCCCACGTCGCTTAAGAGTCTTCAGAAGTTCTTGGGTTTTGCTAACTTCTACCGTCGTTTTATCGCTAATTTTTCTAGCGTTGTTAAACCTTTGACGGATATGATCAAGAAAGGTTCTGATGTTGCTAACTGGGCTCCTGCAGCCGTGGAGGCTTTTCAGGAGCTGAAGCGCCGGTTTTGTGTCAGCCTGATGTCTCGCTTCCCTTTCAGGTTGAAGTGGATGCTTCTGAGATCGGTGCAGGGGCCGTTTTGTCGCAGAGAAGCCCTGGTTGCTCAGTAATGAGACTATGTGCTTTTTTTTCTAGGAAATTTTTGCCTGCTGAGCGGAATTATGATGTTGGCAATCGGGAGTTGTTGGCCATGAAGTGGGCATTTGAGGAGTGGCGTCATTGGCTCGAGGGTGCTAAGCATCGTGTGGTGGTTTTGACTGATCACAAAAATCTGATGTATCTCGAGTCTGCTAAACGCCTGAATCCTAGACAGGCCCGTTGGTCATTATTTTTCTCCCGTTTTGACTTCGTGGTCTCGTACCTGCCTGGTTCAAAGAATGTTAAGGCTGATGCTCTTTCTAGGAGCTTTGTGCCTGACTCTCCTGGAGCCTCAGAGCCAGTTGGTATTCTTAAAGAGGGAATAATCTTGTCGGCCATTTCTCCGGATTTGCGACGTGTGTTGTAGAGATTTCAGGCTGATAGACCTGACTCTTGTCCACCTGACAGACTGTTTGTTCCTGATAAATGGACCAGTAGAGTCATTTCCGAGGTTCACTCCTCGGTGTTGTCAGGGCATCCGGGTATTTTTGGCACCAGAGATTTGGTGGCTAGGTCCTTTTGGTGGCCTTCCTTGTCACGGGATGTGCGGTCATTTGTGCAGTCCTGTGGGACTTGTGCTCGGGCTAAGCCTTGCTGTTCTCGTGCCAGCGGGTTGCTTTTGCCCTTGCCTGTCCCGAAGAGGCCTTGGACACACATTTCCATGGATTTCATTTCGGATCTTCCAGTGTCTCGGGGCATGTCTGTCATCTGGGTGGTATGTGATCGCTTTTCCAAGATGGTCCATTTGGTGCCCTTGCCTAAGCTGCCTTCCTCTTCTGATCTGGTTCCGTTATTCTTTCAGAATGTGGTTCGTTTGCACGGCATTCCTGAGAATATCGTGTCTGACAGAGGATCCCAGTTTGTTTCCAGGTTCTGGCGATCCTTTTGTGCTAGGATGGGCATTGATTTGTCGTTTTCATCTGCCTTTCATCCTCAGACTAATGGCCAAACTGAGCGAACAAATCAGACTCTAGAGGCTTATTTGAGATGTTTTGTTTCTGCAGATCAGGATGATTGGGTGACCTTCTTGCCGTTGGCTGAGTTTGCCCTTAATAATCGGGCTAGTTCCGCTACCTTGGTTTCGCCATTTTTCTGCAACTCTGGTTTCCATCCTCGTTTTTCCTCGGGACATGTGGAGCCGTCTGACTGTCCTGGGGTGGATTCTGTGGTGGATAGGTTGCAGCGGATTTGGGATCATGTGGTGGACAACTTGAAGTTGTCACAGGAGAAGGCTCAGCGTTTTGCCAACCGCCGCCGCGGTGTGGGTCCCCGACTTCGCGTTGGGGATTTGGTGTGGCTGTCTTCTCGCTTTGTTCCTATGAAGGTCTCCTCTCCTAAATTTAAGCCTCGCTTCATCGGTCCTTATAAGATTTTGGAAATTCTTAATCCAGTGTCCTTTCACTTGGAACTTCCTGTGTTGTTTGCTATTCACAACGTGTTCCATAGGTCCTTGTTGCGGCGGTACGTTGTGCCTGTGGTTCCTTCTGTTGAGCCTCCTGCTCCGGTGTTGGTTGGGGGCGAGTTGGAGTACGTGGTGGAAAAGATCTTGGATTCTCGTCTCTCCAGGCGGAGGCTTCAGTATCTGGTCAAGTGGAAGGGCTATGGTCAGGAGGATAATTCCTGGGTGGTCGCCTCTGATGTGCATGCGGCCGATTTGGTTCGTGCCTTTCACGCTGCTCATCCTGATCGCCCTGGTGGTCCTGGTGAGGGTTCGGTGACCCCTCCTTAAGGGGGGGGTACTGTTGTGAATTGACCTTTTGGCTCCCTCTTGTGGTCACTAGTGATATGACACTTTTGATATTCCTTCCCTTGCTTGGTATCCACCTGGCCTCGTTAGTCCAGGGGTGTCGCTATTTGAACTTCCTGGATTTTCAGTCTGGTGCCTGGCATCGTTGTAATCAGATCCTTCTGTTTGCTCCTATCTGCTGGTCCTGGTTCTATGCAAAATTAAGCTAAGTCCTGCTTTCTTGTTTTTGGTTATTTTCTGTGCTCTTATTTTTGTCCAGCTTGTACTAAATGTGATTCCTTATATTGCTGGAAGCTCTAGGGTGCGGATGTTCTCCCCCCGTGCCGTTAGACGGTTCGGGGGTTCTTGAATATTCCGCGTGGAGTTTTTGTGAGGGTTTTCGCTGACCATATAAGTCATCTTCCTATATTCTGCTATTAGTTAGCGGGCCTCTCTTTGCTAAAACCTAGTTCATTTCTTGCGTTTGTCTTTTCTTCTTACCTCACCGTTATTATTTGTTGGGGGCTTGTATCCAACTTTTTGGGGTATTTCCTCTGGAGGCAAGAAAAGTCTTTCTTTTCCCTGCTAGGGTTAGTTAGTTCTCCGGCTGGCGCGAGACGTCTAGAATCAACGTAGGTACGTTCCCCGGCTGCTGTTATTTGTGTGCTAGGTTCAGGTATATGGTCAGCCCAGTTACCACTGCCCTATGAGCTGGGTTTTATGTTTGCAGACTTCGCTATTTGTCTTTGAGACCCTCTGCCATTGGGGTCATAACAAGTAATGCCCTGATGGCGGCCCTGAATGATACTGACACTCGGGGTTCAGGATACTGACACTCGGGGTACAGGATAATGACACTGATAATTGGGGGATGATGACAATACATCAGAAGTTAGATGTACCAGTCTCTTTATACACTGCTCAAAAAATAAAGGGAACACTTAAACAACAGAATCTAACTCCAAGTAGATCAAACTTCTGTGAAATCAAACTGTCCACATATGAAGCATCACTGATTGACAATCAATTTCACATGATGTTGTGCAAATGGAATAGACAACAGATGGAAATTATTGGCAATTATCAAGACATCCTCAATAAAGGAGTGGTTCTGCAGGTGGGGACCACAGACCACATCTCAGTACCAATGCTTTCTGGCTGATGTTTTGGTCACTTTTGAATGTTGGTTGTGCTTTCACACTCGTGGTAGCATGAGACGGACTCTACAACCCATACAAGTAGCTCAGGTAGTGCAGCTCATCCAGGATGGCACATCGATGCGAGCTGTGGCAAGAAGATTTGCTGTGTCTGTCAGCGTAGTGTCCACAGGCTGGAGGTGCTACCAGGAGACAGGCCAGTACACCAGGAGACGTGGAGGGGGCCATGGGAGAGCAACAACCCAGCAGCAGGACCACTACCTCAGCCTTTGTACAAGGAGGAACAGGAGGAGCTCTGCCAGAGCCCTGCAAAATGACCTCCAGCAGGCCACAAATGTTCATGTGTCTGCACAAACGGTTTGAAACCGACTCCATGAGGATGGTCTGAGTGCCCGATGTCCACAGATGGGGGTTGTGCTCACAGCCCAAAACCGTGTAGGACGCTTGGCATTTGTCACAGAACACCAGGATTGGCAAATTAGCCACTGGCGCCCTGTGCTCTTCACAGATGAAAGCAGGTTCATACTGAGCACATGTGACAGACGTGACAGAGTCTGGAGACGCCGTGGAGAGCGATCTGCTGCCTACAACATCCTTTAGCATGACCGGTATGGCAGTGGGTCAGTAATGGTGTGGGGTGGCATTTCTTTGGAGGGCCACACAGCCCTCCATGTGCTCACCAGAGGTAGCCTGACTGCCATTAGGTACCGAGATGAGATCCCCAGACCCCTTGTGAGACCATATGCTGGTGCGGTTGGCCCTGGATTCCTCCTAATGCAGGACAATGCCAGACCTCATGTGGCTGGAGTGTGTCAGCAGTTCCTGCACGATGAAGGCATTGAAGCTATGGACTGGCCCACCTGTTCCCCAGACTTGAATCCGATTGAACACATCTGGGACATCATGTCTCGCTCCATCCACCAATGTCACATTGCACCACAGACTGTCCAGGAGTTGGCGGATGCTTTAGTCCAGGTCTGGAGGAGATCCCTCAGGAGACCATCCGCCGCCTCATCAGGAGCATGCCCAGGCGTTGTAGGGAGGTCATACAGACACGTGGAGGCCACACACACTACCGAGCATCATTTCCTTTTCTTGAGGCATTTCTAAAGTTGATCAGCCTGTAACTTTATTTTCCACTTTGATTTTGAGCATCATTCCAACTCCAGACCAACATGGGATATTAGTTGTAATTTACGTTAGTCATTTTTAGGTTTCATTCAGTGATATCTAGGATGTGGGATTTTAGTGTTCCCTTTATTTTTGTGAGCATTGTATGACTGCACTACCCCTTGGCTCTGGCAGGGGGCGCTCTTGCTGTATATTAGTGTATACAGGGGATCAGCGCTTGATATTCTGCTCATCTGTTCTTCACTTACAGGTTTTGTACTTTTCTTCCTTTAGATTTAGGTATATTGCCAGAACACATCCAGGAAAGACACCATAATGTTCTGCGTGACAATGAGGGGCAAGAGGACATGAGTTGCCTGCCTGGGCCGTGGGGTACTCAGTACCGGGTCCGGTTGCACTTAAAGGGGATGTCACGGTGGCTGCAACCCGGTCCGTGGCCCTGGGCGCCCAAATAAAGGGTAATGTCTTTAAAGGGGTTTTGAGAATAAAGTTTGTTCGTGACGCCACCTGTGGTATTTGGTCAGTAGGGACCAACGCTGCTTAAAGGGGTCCTCTGGGGTGATGGTATGGCAGCTAGATGGTATAACTTCCCACAGGTGAAGTAGGTCCCCAGGGCTCCTGGTGTGTAGATGGAGATGGTGAATGATGCAGTGAAGAACGGAGGACACAGGTTTGCAGTCTTTTACCTGGTTTACTGAAGCTTCAGGCAACCGCAGTCCAGGGCACCAGATCACAGGACAGGCAGGGTCCGGCCGGCTTGGAAGTGAATCCAGAGTCCCCATTACCAGGTAGAGATGAAAGCCTTCCTCTAGCGCGGTGGTGTTGTAGTCCCTTACTGCCTATGGCTTCAGATAAGGTCATCACAGTTCATCTCTGTCCCCCATACAGGTTAGGACATAAACCCGTATGACAGGTGACTCGGGCCTTTTTATAGGGTCTCTATCACGACCCGGGCTCTTTATGTCACTGTGCCTCCTGGGTGTAAAGGCGGATAGGTAACTTAAAGTTCAGCTGTCCTGCCGGTTTCTGCTGTGCCTTTTAGAGTCCGACATGGCCTCGGTCTACCGGCTACAGGAATCTGCGATAGCCATGGAGGTAGCCAAATTACTGCTCTGCTCCCCTGGTGTTCCTCTCCTGTGCCTTTTCTCTCCTGCACACTTTCCACAATTTGTTCCTTCCGTCTCTGTTTCTCTTTCTCCAGGGGCTGTAGAACCTCAGACTACAGGGCCCCTTCAGACCTTCTGACACTCTATGTCTGTCTGCTCTCTTCTCTGTCCTCTGACGGTCTGACTGAACTGAACTCTTTTTCCTCCAAACCAGAATGTATTTATAGGGGAGTTCACCCTAAACCAGGTTTAGAGCTCCCCCTTCTGGTCTTGAGTATGAACGTGGTGTGTGTATGTGATTACTGTACATGGTGAAAGATATCCTTCATCGCTTCCAAGCATGACATCACTCTCCCCGTGGGAAAAGTAATGCCACTGTGACGACCAGGACCCTGGGGCGTCACAGACACCAGTCCATGCAGAGGAAGGTGGTACTGAGTCCAATGTGGCTGCACTAATAATACCACCATACAGAGTCGAAATATTACTGCCAAAGAGAGCCCAAATAGTACTGCCATATAGAGTGCAAATAATACCAACATATACTGCCCAAATTATTCCATCATACAGATCCCAAATAATACCGCCATACACAGCCAAAATAATACCACCTTGCAGAGCCAAAATAATACTACTATTCAGAGCCCAAATAATACTGACAGAGTCAAAATAATACCGCCATACACAGCCAAAATAATACCGCCATACAGAGCTCAAATAATACCATAATACAGTGTCCAAATAATACTGAATATGCACAGCCCCAATAACATCACCATACACACACAAATAATACCACCATACATAGCCAAAATAATACTGTCATACAGAGCCCAAACAATATTGCCTTACCGTGTCTAAATAATATTGAAAATACACAGCCCAAATGATACTACCATACACAGCCAAAATAATACAGAGCAAAAATAATACCGCCTTACGGAGCTCAAATAATACCGCCATACAAAGCCCACATAATATCGCCATTCAGAGCTCCTCCTAGTGGTGGCAGCAGACAGGATCTTATCATGTATCTCTGTATACAGGGAGCTCCCCCTAGTGGCGGCTGCAGACAGGATCTTATCATGTATCTCTGTATACAGGGATCTCCCCCTAGTGGTGACTGCAGACAGGATCTTATCATGTATCTCTGTATACAGGGAGCTCCCCCTAGTGGTGGCTGCAGACAGGATATTATCATGTATCTCTGTATACAGGGAGCTCCCCCTAGTGGTGACTGCAGACAGGATATTATCATGTATCTCTGTATACAGGGAGCTCCCACTAGTGGTGGCTGCAGACAGGATCTTATCATGTGTCTCTGTATACAGGGAGCTCCCCCTAGTGGTGGCTGCAGACAGGATCTTATCATGTATCTCTGTATACAGGGAGCTCCCCCTAGTGGTGGCTGCAGACAGGATCTTATCATGTATCTCTGTATACAGGGAGCTCCTCCTAGTGGTGGCTGCAGACAGGATCTTATCATGTATCTCTGTATACAGGGAGCTCCCCCTAGTGGTGGCTGCAGACAGGATCTTATCATGTATCTCTGTATACAGGGAGCTCCCCCTAGTGGTGACTGCAGACAGGATCTTATCATGTATCTCTGCATACAGGGAGCTCCCCCTAGTGGTGCATTTATTTAGAATGTGTTTCCTGTGGTTGGAGCTCCGTTTCAGTCACTGTCACCTCTGACAGCAATGAGTATTGACATATGGACATCTCCTATATTTTCTGTTTATCTTCCTTTGGGGTCCAGACGTCCCATGTTTTTCTCCATTTTGGTGCTGAAGGATAAAGCTGTAGATAATAAACAGAAGTTTTTGCCTTTTACTTATTCATCTACAGAAATAAATAAGAAACTAAAAAAAAACAAAATGAGAATCCACTATGAGCTCAGTAACACCTGTTGTGTGAAGCCATGAATCACACCTTCTATTTCTGAGTCTGCACATCCATTACCGATCCTCAGTCCAGCAGCCATTAGTCACTGACAGGGAGGACGGAAACCCTCCGAGCGCAGAACCGGAGCGTTAACCCTGAGCGTGACATAAAGTAACTAATATTACACATAATGGGCAGACTGAGAAATGAGATAGCAGGGTTAATTCATCACACATGGTCCTGTAATAGCGAAGCACTGTACAAAACATATACTTACAGTATATCTACTGTTTAATTATCATATATAGGGGCAGTATTATAGTAGTTATATTCTTGTACATAGGAGCAGTATTATAGTAGTTATATCCTTGTACATAGGAGCAGTATTATAGTAGTTATATTCTTGTATACAGGAGCAGTATCATAGTAGCTATATTCTTGTACATAGGGCAGTATTATAGTAGTTATATTCTTGTACATAGGAGCAGTATTATAGTAGTTATATTCTTGTATTATAGTAGTTATATTCTTGTACATAGGGGCAGTATTATAGTAGTTATATTCTTGTACATAGGAGCAGTATTATAGTAGTTATATTCTTGTACATAGGAGCAGTATTATAGTAGTTATATTCTTGTACATAGGGGCAGTATTATAGTAGTTATATTCTTGTACATAGGAGCAGTATTATAGTAGTTATATTCTTGTACATAGGAGCAGTATTATAGTAGTTATATTCTTGTATACAGGAGCAGTATTATAGTAGTTATATTCTTGTACATAGGAGCAGTATTATAGTAGTTATATTCTTGTACATAGGAGCAGTATTATAGTAGTTATATTCTTGTACATAGGAGCAGTATTATAGTAGTTATATTCTTGTACATAGGAGCAGTATTATAGTAGTTATATTCTTGTACATAGGAGCAGTATTATAGTAGTTATATTCTTGTACATAGGGGGCAGTATTATAGTAGTTATATTCTTGTACATAGGAGCAGTATTATAGTAGTTATATTCTTGTATACAGGAGCAGTATTATAGTAGTTATATTCTTGTACATAGGAGCAGTATTATAGTAGTTATATTCTTGTACATAGGAGCAGTATTATAGTAGTTATATTCTTGTACATAGGAGCAGTATTATAGTAGTTATATTCTTGTACATAGGAGCAGTATTATAGTAGTTATATTCTTGTACATAGGAGCAGTATTATAGTAGTTATATTCTTGTACATAGGAGCAGTATTATAGTAGTTATATTCTTGTACATAGGAGCAGTATTATAGTAGTTATATTCTTGTACATAGGGGGCAGTATTATAGTACTTATATTCTTGTACATAGGAGCAGTATTATAGTAGTTATATTCTTGTACATAGGGGGCAGTATTATAGTAGTTATATTCTTGCACATAGGGGACAGTATTATAGTAGTTATATTCTTGTACATAGGGGCAGTATTATAGCAGTTATATTCTTGTACATAGGGGGCAGTATTATAGTAGTTATATTCTTGTACATAGGAGCAGTATTATAGCAGTTATATTCTTGTACATAGGGGACAGTATTATAGTATTAATATTCTTGTACATAGGGGCAGTATTATAGCAGTTATATTCTTGTACATAGGGGGCAGTATTATAGTAGTTATGTTCTTGTACATAGGGGCAGTATTATAGCAGTTATATTCTTGTACATAGGGGACAGTATTAGAGTAGTTATATTCTTGTACATAGGAGCAGTATTATAGCAGTTATATTCTTGTACATAGGGGCAGTATTATAGTAGTTATATTCTTGTACATAGGAGCAGTATTATAGTAGTTATATTCTTGTACATAGGGGGCAGTATTATAGTAGTTATATTCTTGTACATAGGGGACAGTATTATAGTAGTTATATTCTTGTACATAGGGGCAGTATTATAGCAGTTATATTCTTGTACATAGGGGGCAGTATTATAGTAGTTATATTCTTGTACATAGGGGCAGTATTATAGTAGTTATATTCTTGTACATAGGAGCAGTATTATAGTAGTTATATTCTTGTACATAGGAGCAGTATTATAGTAGTTATATTCTTGTACATAGGGGGCAGTATTATAGTAGTTATATTCTTGTACATAGGGAGCAGTATTATAGTAGTTATATTCTTGTACATAGGGGCAGTATTATAGCAGTTATATTCTTGTACATAGGGGGCAGTATTATAGTAGTTATATTCTTGTACATAGGGGCAGTATTATAGTAGTTATATTCTTGTACATAGGGGCAGTATTATAGTAGTTATATTCTTGTACATAGGAGCAGTATTATAGTAGATATATTCTTATATATAGGGGAAGTATTATAGTAGTTATATTCTTGTACATAGGAGCAGTATTATAGTAGTTATATTCTTGTACATAGGGGCAGTATTATAGTAGTTATATTCTTGTACATAGGGGCAGTATTATAGTAGTTATATTCTTGTACATAGGGGCAGTATTATAGTAGTTATATTCTTGTACATAGGGGGCAGTATTATAGTAGTTATATTCTTGTACATAGGGGCAGTATTATAGTAGTTATATTCTTGTACATAGGGGCAGTATTATAGTAGTTATATTCTTGTACATAGGGGCAGTATTATAGTAGTTATATTCTTGTACATAGGGGCAGTATTATAGTAGTTATATTCTTGTACATAGGGGCAGTATTATAGTAGTTATATTCTTGTACATAGGGGCAGTATTATAGTAGTTATATTCTTGTACATAGGGTCAGTATTATAGTACTTATATTCTTATATATAGGGGCAGTATTATAGTAGTTATATTCTTGTACATAGGAGCAGTATTATAGTAGTAATATTCTTGTACATAGGGGCAGTATTATAGTAGTTATATTCTTGTACATAGGAGCAGTATTATAGTAGTTATATTCTTGTACATAGGGGCAGTATTATAGTAGTTATATTCTTGTACATAGGGGCAGTATTATAGTAGTTATATTCTTGTACATAGGGGCAGTATTATAGTAGTTATATTCTTGTATATAGGGGCAGTATTATAGTAGTTATATTCTTGTACATAGGAGGCAGTATTATAGTAGTTATATTCTTGTACATAGGGGCAGTATTATAGTAGTTATATTCTTGTACATAGGGGCAGTATTATAGTAGTTATATTCTTGTACATAGGGGCAGTATTATAGTAGTTATATTCTTGTACATAGGAGCAGTATTATAGTACTTATATTCTTATATATAGGGGCAGTATTATAGTAGTTATATTCTTGTACATAGGGGCAGTATTATAGTAGTTATATTCTTGTACATAGGAGCAGTATTATAGTAGTTATATTCTTGTACATAGGGGCAGTATTATAGTAGTTATATTCTTGTACATAGGGGCAGTATTATAGTAGTTATATTCTTGTACATAGGGGCAGTATTATAGTAGTTATATTCTTGTACATAGGAGCAGTATTATAGTAGTTACATTCTTGTACATAGGAGCAGTATTATAATAGTTATATTCTTGTACATAGGGGGCAGTATTATAGTAGTTATATTCTTGTACATAGGGGCAGTATTATAGTAGTTATATTCTTGTACATAGGAGCAGTATTATAGTAGTTATATTCTTGTACATAGGGGCAGTATTATAGTAGTTATATTCTTGTACATAGGGGCAGTATTATAGTAGTTATATTCTTGTACATAGGGGCAGTATTATAGTAGTTATATTCTTGTACATAGGGGCAGTATTATAATAGTTATATTCTTGTACATAGTGTGGCATGGCTAAAGGTTGTATAGTCGACGGGAGGTATGTATCACAGAGAAGGCTTGTCGCTGTGATGTCCCCGGAGTGTTTTCTTTAATGCACATAAAGCAATGAGGAATTGTTTGGTATATTTGGGTCCGGGTTACGGGTAGGTATGAGAGATGGGAGGGTCTGGCTACCCATATACCTCGCCCCTGGGTAAGGGGCATAACCATGCCTATCTATGTTTGTTTCAGGACCTGTAGTGATGTCAGAACCACATGTCTAATCATGTGATGGGTACCTGGGTGTGGTTTCAGGCTACATAATGGAGGTGTGTTTGGCACATGCTAGTGAGTGTTTGGAAGTCTGTCAGAGTGGCCTGTGTGTTGGACGGTTCCAAGTGGGGACAGACGTCCTGGAAGCACACAGAGACCATATTTAGGCTGGAGAGCCTACGTGCTGGACATGGCACAGCCTGTATGCCTACAGGTCTGAGGGAGAGCGGAGCTCTACTATGGACACTGAGGACTTATCCGTCTGATGTAAGACTGTTTACCTTTGTTTTGCTGACTTAAATGGTTTATGGAGTGAATAAACCTACATGAACGCTGAAGAGAATGTGCCTTCTGTTTCCTCCTATGCACCTGAGCGAGTGAATCCCTACAATAGGGACAGTATTATAGTAGTTATATTCTTGTACATAGGAGCAGTATTATAGTAGTTATATTCTTGTACATAGGGGCAGTATTATAGTAGCTATATTCTTGTACATAGGAGCAGTATTATAGTAGTTATATTCTTGTACATAGGGCAGTATTATAGTAGTTATATTCTTGTACATAGGAGCAGTATTATAGTAGTTATATTCTTGTATATAGGAGCAGTATTATAGTAGTTATATTCTTGTATATAGGAGCAATATTATAGTAGTTATATTCTTGTACATAGGAGCAGTATTATAGTAGTTATATTCTTGTATATAGGGGCAGTATTATAGTAGTTATATTCTTGTACATAGGAGCAGTATTATAGTAGTTATATTCTTGTACATAGGGGCAGTATTATAGTAGTTATATTCTTGTACATAGGAGCAGTATTATAGTAGTTATATTCTTGTATATAGGAGCAGTATTATAGTAGTTATATTCTTGTATATAGGAGCAATATTATAGTAGTTATATTCTTGTACATAGGAGCAGTATTATAGTAGTTATATTCTTGTACATAGGAGCAGTATTATAGTAGTTATATTCTTGTACATAGGGGCAGTATTATAGTAGTTATATTCTTGTACATAGGGGGCAGTATTATAGTAGTTATATTCTTGTACATAGGGACAGTATTATAGTAGTTATATTCTTGTACATAGGAGCAGTATTATAGTAGTTATATTCTTGTATATAGGAGCAGTATTATAGTAGTTATATTCTTGTACATAGGGGGCAGTATTATAGTAGTTATATTCTTGTACATAGGGACAGTATTATAGTAGTTATATTCTTGTACATTGGGGGCAGTATTATAGTAGTTATATTCTTGTATATAGGAGCAGTATTATAGTAGTTATATTCTTGTACATAGGGGGCAGTATTATAGTAGTTATATTCTTGTACATAGGGGCAGTATTATAGTAGTTATATTCTTGTACATAGGAGCAGTATTATTGTATTATATTCTTGTACATAAGGGCAGTATTATAGTAGTTATATTCTTGTATATAGGGGCAGTATTATAGTAGTTATATTCTTGTACATAGGGGCAGTATTATAGTAGTTATATTCCTGTACATAGGAGCAGTATTATAGTAGTTATATTCTTGTACATAGGGGCAGTATTATAGTAGTTATATTCTTGTACATAGGGGCAGTATTATAGTAGTTATATTCTTGTATATAGGGGCAGTATTATAGTAGTTATATTCTTGTACATAGGGGCAGTATTATAGTAGTTATATTCCTGTACATAGGGGCAGTATTATAGTAGTTATATTCTTGTACATAGGGGCAGTATTATAGTAGTTATATTCCTGTACATAGGGGCAGTATTATAGTAGTTATATTCTTGTATATAGGGGCAGTATTATAGTAGTTATATTCTTGTACATAGGGGCAGTATTATAGTAGTTATATTCCTGTACATAGGGGCAGTATTATAGTAGTTATATTCTTGTACATAGGGGCAGTATTATAGTAGTTATATTCCTGTACATAGGGGCAGTATTATAGTAGTTATATTCTTGTACATAGGGGCAGTATTATAGTAGTTATATTCTTGTACATGGGGGCAGTATTATAGTAGTCATATTCTTGTACATAGGGGCAGTATTATAGTAGTTATATTCTTGTACATGGGGGCAGTATTATAGTAGTTATATTCTTGTACATGGGGGCAGTATTATAGTAGTTATATTCTTGTACATAGGGGCAGTATTATAGCAGTTATATTCTTGTACATAGGAGCAGTATTATAGTAGTTATATTCTTGTACATAGGGGCAGTATTATAGTACTTATATTCTTGTACATAGGAGCAGTATTATAGTAGTTATATTCTTGTACATAGGAGCAGTGTTATAGTAGTTATATTCTTGTACATAGGGGCAGTATTATAGTAGTTATATTCTTGTACATAGGAGCAGTATTATAGTAGTTATATTCTTGTACATAGGGAGCAGTATTATAGTAGTTATATTCTTGTACATAGGGGCAGTATTATAGTAGTTATATTCTTGTACATAGGAGCAGTATTATAGTAGTTATATTCTTGTACATGGGGGCAGTATTATAGTAGTTATATTCTTGTACATAGGAGCAGTATTATAGTAGTTATATTCTTGTACATAGGAGCAGTATTATAGTAGTTATATTCTTGTACATAGGGGCAGTATTATAGTAGTCATATTCTTGTACATAGGGGCAGTATTATAGTAGTTATATTCTTGTACATAGGGGCAGTATTATAGTAGTTATATTCTTGTACATAGGAGCAGTATTATAGTAGTTATATTCTTGTACATAGGAGCAGTATTATAGTAGTTATATTCTTGTACATAGGGGGCAGTATTATAGTAGTTATATTCTTGTACATAGGGGCAGTATTATAGTAGTTATATTCTTGTACATGGGGGCAGTATTATAGTAGTTATATTCTTGTACATGTTTCTGTGTTTGTGTATTGGGCACCATTTATGAATTCTATAGCAGATTGTTGCTCAGTTTCCATACAGTTTCGATGTGTGAATATGTACTGACAACATTCTTTGTATTTTATTATGTTAGTGAATGCTGTATGTGTTGGATTAGTAAATGTTGGTGACTGCAGGAAACATCATTTTCATTCATCTCTATTAATTATTGTTTGAAAGAGGTTGAAGAAAAACATTTTATAGTAGAAGGAAATGTTTGCTATCAGATGATGACGGATGAGGCATACAGTGACAATGCTTCGTTCTGCATGTTCCTTGTATTCTGTCCTGTTTGTCCTTCGATCATTACATATTATCATTCTTATAAATTGTCATCATTTTCCCTCTGTTTCATATGTTACCACCATTTTATTGGCGTCAATAAGCGATGAATCCTCCATTTTCATCTGTCATCATCCATCACTGATTAGTCAACACCTGATCATCATCATCCACCCTTGATCGTTACAAGCCATCGTCATTCATCTACATTATGTGTCATCCATCGCAATCTTCTTTCCTCCATCAAATCCAACATCAGTTTTCATCATTACTTTTTATCTATGAACATTCTTCTGCTTGTATCTATCAAGACCTCTCATCCTCATCATCATCATGCAGTGTGGAAAATAAGTATTTGATCCACTGCCGATTTCAGACGTTTTCACACCTACAAACTAAATCTATGTGCTCTGAATATGCAGCACGTCTCTGTGTTTATGTGTTTTTGTATGCATGTTTCAGTATGTATGTGCTCTACATGCAGCATGGATTTGTGTATTTAGGTGCTCTGTGTAATCAGCATGGATCTGTGTATGTATGTGTTCTTGGTAAGCAGCATGGATCTGTGTATGTATGTGCTCTGTGTATGCCGCATGGATCTGTGCATGTATGTGCTCTATGTATGTGTAGCATGGATCTGTGTATATGTGTTCTCTGTATGCAGCATGGAGCGGTGTTTGTATGTGCTCTGTGTAGGCAGCATGGGTCTGTGTATGTATGTGCGCTGTGTATGCAGCATGGATCTGTTTATGTATGTGCTCTGTGTATGCAGCATGGATCTGTGCATGTATGTGCTCTGTGTATGTAGCATGGATCTGTGTATGTATGTGTTCTGTGTAGGCAGCATGGATCTGTTCATGTATTTGCTCTGCATATGCAGCATGGATCTGTGTATGTATGTGCTCTGTGTATGCAGCATGGATCTGTGTATGTATGTGCTCTGTATATGCAGCATGGATCTGTGTATGCATGTGCTCTGTGTATGCATGTATGTTTTCTTAGGACACTATCTGTGAGAGACAGGAACTAAAAATAAAATCCAGAAAATCACATTGTACGATTCTTACATAATTCACTTGCATTTTATTGGATGAAATAAGTATTTGAAAGAATTGAACAACAGAACTTGTAGCTCTTGACTAGGTTTGCACACTGCAAGCAGGGATATTGGCCCCTTCCTCCATAGAGATCTTCAGATTTTCCAGGTTTCGGGGATAAGATACTTAGATACTTATGATTGGGAGGCAGATACTGATGATTGAGGCGACTTGCGGTCACCAGATACTGATATATTGATGATGGAGGCGACGGGCGGTCACCAGATACTGATGATGGAGGCGACGGGCGGTCACCAGATAATGATGATGGAGGTAAAAAAAAGGTACGTCAGAAAATATATGTACCTACTAGTGATGAGCGAATATACTCGTTACTCGATTTCTCAAGCACGCTCGGGTGTCGTCTGAGTATGTTTTAGTGCTCGGAGATTGTTTTTCTTGCCGCAGCTGAATGATTTACATCTGTTAGCCAGGATAAGTACATGTGGGGGTTGCCTGGTTGCTAGTGAACCCCCACATGTACTTATGCTGGCTAACAGATGTAAATCATTCAGCTGCGGCAAGAAAAACTAAATCTCCGAGCACTAAAAAATACTTGGAGGACCCCTGAGCGTGCTCGGGAAATCTCGAGTAACGAGTATATTCGCTCATCACTAGTCCCTACTTGTCATCTTATGGTTGAACTACTTTGTGTGTTTCTGTTATAGTGCACTACTCCAGGATTCAGGCACTAGCCTCTCTATTATCATCATTAGGAGTAGTGACTGTTTGTGGACCCCTATTGTTAAAGACGCCCTTTGGACCTGGGTTTATGAATGCACTGCCACTTTAATTGCATATGCACAATATGCATATTGCAAAAAGATAACACAAGTAATCACAAAATGCAGTTTATAAATGAAGGTCTTTATTATTAAGGGAAAAAGAAATCCAAACATACAGGGCCCTGTGTGATAAAGTGATTGCCCCTAAACTCAATAACTGGTTGAGTCGCCCTTAGCAGCAGCAACAACAACTGTAATCAAGCGTTTGCGATAACTGGCAATGAGTCTTTTACAATCGTCTGGAGGAATTTTGCCCGCTCATCTTTGCAGAATTGTTGTAATTCGGCCACATTGGAGGTTTCTGAACATGAACAGTCTTTTTACAGTCACAGCACCTCAATCGGATGAAGGTCAGGACTTTGACTAGGCCACTCCAAAGTCTTCATTTTGTCTTTCTTAAGCCATTCAGAGGCGGACTTGCTGGTGTGTTTTGTATCATTGTCCTGCTGCATAACCCAAGTGCTCTTCAGCTTGAGGTCATGAACAGATGGCCAGACATTGTCCTTCAGGATTTTTTAGTACTTTCAGAGTTCATTGTACTATTTACCCCAGCAAGTGTGAAGTGTCCACAATCAGTGATGGTTTGGGGAGCCATGTCATCTGCTGGTGTAGGTCCACTGTGTTTTATCAAGACCAAAGTCAGCGCAGCCGTCAACCAGGACATTGTAGAGTACTTCATGCTTTCCTCTGCCGACAAGCTTTTTGGAGATGGAAATTTCATTCTCCAGCAGGACTTGGCCCCTGTCAACACTGCCAAAAGTACCAACACCTGGTGTAAAAACAACAGTATCACTGGGCTTGAGTGGCAGCAAACTCGTCTGATATTAACCTCATAGAGAATCTACAGGGTATTGTCAAGGGAAAGATGAGACACCAGACCCAACAATGCAGACGAGCTGAAGGCTGCTATCAAAGCAACCTGGGCTTCCATAGCCACTCAGCAGTGCCACAGGCTGATCGCCTCCATGCCACGCCGCAATGATGCAGTAATTGATGCAAAAGGAACAAAGACCAAGTATTGAGTGCATTTACTGAACATACATTTCAGTAGGGAACATTTCGGATTTTAAAATCATTTTTCATGCCGGTGTTCTAAAGTATTCTAATTTACTGAGATAATGACTTTTGGGTTTTTATTGGCTGTAAGCCATAATCATCAACATTAACAGAAATAAACACGTGAAATAGATCACTCTGTGTGTAATGACTCTATATAATATAGGAGATTCACTTTTTGTATTGAAGAACTGAAATAAATTAACTTTTTGATGATATTCTAATTTTCTGAGAAGCTCCTGTATATAGTATATTTATGGGATGTACAGTGGGTACAAACAGTATTCAGACCCCTTAAATTTTTCACTCTTTGTTTCATTGCAGCCATTTGGTAAATTCAAAAAAGTTTATATTTACTCATTAATGTCCACTCTGCACCCCATCTTGACTGAAAAAAACCCAGAAATGTAGAAATTTTTGCAAATTTATTAAAAAAGAAAACCTGAAATATCCCATGGCCCCATAAGTATTCATACCCTTTGCTCAGTATTGAGGAGAAGCCCCTTTTGAGCTAGTACAGCCATGAGTCTTCTTGGAAATGATGCAACAAGTTTTTCATCCCTGGATTTGAGGATCCTCGGCCATTCTTCCTTGCAGATCCTCTCCAGTTCCGTCAGATTGGATGGTGAACGATGGTGGACGCCATTCTCAGGTCTCTCCAGAGATGCTCAGTTGGGTTTAGGTCAGGGCTCTGGCTGGGCCGGTCAAGAATGGTCACAGAGTTGCTCTGAAGTCGCTCCTTTGTTATTTTAGCTGTGTGCTTAGGGTCATTGTCTTGTTGGAAGGTGAACCTTAGGCCAAGTCTGAGGTCCAGAGCACTCTGGAAGAAGTTTTCATGCAGGATATCTCTGTATTCGGCCGCATTCATGTTTCCTTCAATGACAACCAGTCGTCCTGTCCCTGCTGCTGAAAAACACCCCCCACAGCATGATGCTGCCTCCACCATGTTTCACTGTTGGGATTGTATTGGGCAGGTGATGAGCAGTGCCTGGTTTTCTCCACACATACTGCTTAGAATTATCACCAAAAGGTATATCTTCATCTCATCAGACCAGAGAATCTTATTTCTCACAGTCTGGGAGTCCTTCATGTGTTTTTTAGCAAACTCTATGCGGGCTTTCATATGTCTTGCACGGAGGAAAGGCTTCCATCGGGCCACTCTGCCATAAAGGCCCAACTGGTGGAGGGCTGCAGTGATAGGTGACATTGTGGAACTTTCTCCCATCTCCTACTGCATTTCTGGAGCTCAGCCACAGTGATCTTGGGGTTCTTCTTCACCTCTCACCAAGGCTCTTCTCCCACGATTGCTCAGTTTGGCTGGATGGCCAGGTCTAGGAAGACTTCTGCTGGTCCCAAACTTCTTCCATTTAAGGATTATGGAGGCCACTGTGCTCTTAGGAACCTTGAGTCCTGCCGAAATTCTGTTGTACCCTTGGCCAGATCTGTGCCTTGCCAAAATTCTGTCTCTGAGCTCCTTGGCCATTTCCTTTGGCCTCATGATTCTCATTTGGTCTGACATGCACTGTGAGCTGTGAGGTCTTAGGCCATGTGCACACGTTCAGGATTGTTAGCGTTTTTTTCGCGTTTTTTCGCTATAAAAACGTGATAAAAACGCGAAAAAAAACGCTTACATAAGCCTCCTATTATTTACAGGGTATTCCGCATTTTTGGTGCAAATGTAGCCTTTTTTTCCGCGAAAAAATCGCATAGCGGAAAAAAAAGCAACATGTTCATTAAAAATGCGGAATTGCAGGGATTCCGCACACCTAGGGGTCCATTGATCTGCTTACTTCCCGCACGGGGCTGTGCACACCATGCGGGAAGTAAGCAGATTATATGCGGTTGGTACCCAGGGTGGAGGAGAGGAGACTCTCCTCCACGCACTGGGCACCATATAAGTGGTCAAAAAATAAGAAATAAAATAATAAACAGTCCTATACTCACCCTCGATGTCTTGCCGCCTCCTCGCACGCTGCCGTTCGGTTTCTGTACCTGGTGTGCGCTGAAGGACCTCGCCGAATGACGTCACTGTCCTGTGATTGGTCGTGAGCGGTCATGTGACCGCTCACGTGACCGTGACGTCACGGGAGGTCCTGTGCGCACAGACCAGCTATACGGAACGGACGCCGGTGAGATGTCTGGGTGAGTATAAGCATTTTTTTATTTTTTTTATTATTTTTAAACATTCTATCTTTTACTATAGATGCTGCATAGGCAGCATCTGTAGTAACAAGTTGGTCACACTTGTCAAACGCTATGTTTGACAAGTGTGACCAACCTGTCAGTCAGTTTTCCAAGCGATGCTACAGATCGCAGGGAAAACTTTAGCATTCTGCAAGCTAATTACGCTTGCAGAATGCTAAAAAAACGCGAAAAAAACGGAAAAAAAACGCAAAAAAAAAAATGCGGATTTCTTGCAGAAAATTTCCGGTTTTCTTCAGGAATTTTCTGCAAGAAATCCGCAACGTGTGCACATACCCTTATATAGACAGGTGTGCGCCTTTCCAAATCAAGTCCTATCAGTCTAATTACACACAGCTGGACTCCAATGAAGGAGTAGAACCATCTCAAGGAAGATCACAAGGAAATGGGCAGCATGGGACTTAGATATGAGTGTCTGAGCAAAGGGGCTGAAGACTTTTCTTTTTTATTAAATTTGCAAAAATTTCTACATTTCTGTTTTTTTTCAGTCAAGATGGGGTGCAGAGTGTACAGTAATCAGAAAAAAAATGAACTTTTTTTGAATTTACCAAATGGCTGCAATGAAACAGAGTGAAAACTTTAAAGGGGTCTGAATACTTTCCGCACCCACTGTAGTATATTTATGGGATGTATATAGTATATTGGGATGTATATAGTATATAGTATTCATTCTTAGGAGTGCACGCAAGTGTGGGGTCGCACGCATTCAGCAAAGCATCGCATTAGCTAAGCATCAAGTTATAGCAGTTATTCCATGGCAGTTAGTCAGGGCAGGAGTCAGGTAACCCACACTCTGCTCTCCCTTCTATCCATGTGCTTAATTCCTATCCTCCTATGTTCCCTTGCAATCCACTTTCACCACCCAATCCCCTCTTCACCATGACTCATACACATCAGCTCCTCACTCCTTCCCTCTCCCATGTACAGCTCTCATGCACAGCTCCCATGCACTTCTCATCTTCCTGAAAAACCTCAGTCCATCTTGCCAAAACACACTGCACAAAAAACTTCTTACAATTCCAAAAACTTCTTGCTTTTTATCTTCCTACTCCTACTGATTTCGGGAGACATCTCCCCTAACCCTGGTCCACCATCCCACAACCTCAACTGCTACCCTACCTCACATCAAAACCATTCTAACCTTATTAATATTACTTGCACTCCCTCATCTCCTTTTAATTGTGCCCTTTGGAATCCACGGTATGTATGTAACAAGCTTCCTTTCCTGCACAACTACTTTCGGAACAACTCTCTAAATCTATTGGCCCTCACTGAAACCTGGATCCAGGATTCTGACACTGCCTCTCCTGCTGCCATTTTCCATGGTGGCCTACAATTCTCCCATTACCCGAGACCCACAAACAAACTGGTGGTGAAGTTGGCATACTCCTCTCCCCACAATGCACCTTCCAGGTCATCCCACCAACTCCATCACTCTCATTCCCTTCTTTTGAGGCCCACACCATCAGGCTCTTCTGTCCCCTCTCCCTCAGAGTAGCGGTCATATACCGGCCCCCAGGCTCACCCACCCACTTCCTGGACCATTTCTTTGCCTGGCTGCCGCACTTCATGTCCTCAGAACTTCCAACCCTTATCCTAGGAGATTTCAACATCCCCATAAACAGCCCGACTTCTACATCTGCATCCCAGCTTCTATCACTAACCACTTCACTCGGCCTCTCACAGCTCAACCTCTGAGACACACAAGGACGGTAACACCCTTGACCTGGTCTTTGTCCGGCTGTGTTCAATCTCCTACCTAAGTAACTCACCACTTCCCCTCTCTGACCACAACATTCTCTCCTTCATGCTCACAAATCCTCGCTCACCCCAGCACCCTCCTACCTACCATTCAGTCAGAAATCTACAAATCATTAACCCTCATACACTTTCAGACTCCTTACACTCATCACTGTCCCCAATCTCCTCTTTTTCCTGTCCTGATCTGGCGGTACATCACTACAATGACACTCTTAGAAGCACCCTAGACCAAGTAGCTCCCCTCACCCTCAGAACCTCCAAACACAGAGTAAAACAGCCCTGGCTCACATCGCAAACCCGATTTCTCCAGCGATGCTCTAGGAGTGCTGAATGCTTGTGGAAGAAAATTCGCACACCAGAAGACTTCATACACTTTATGTTAAAAACCTATAACTCTACCCTTCACCTCGCCAAGCAAACCTACTTCACCACTCTGATCTCCTCACTATCCACCAACCCCAAGAAATGTTTTGACACCTTTCACTCCCTCCTCAGGCCAAAAGCTCAAGCCCCTATCACATACTTTTGTGCTGATGACCTGGCCTCCCACTTTATAGAGAAAATAGATAAAATCCGTCAGAAAATCCATTCCCAATCTCCAAGTTCAGTGACTCCCATCCCTCCCTGCTTTTCCCCTGGCTCACTCTCCGCAGTTGATCCCATCACAGAAGAAGAAGTCTCCAGGCTCCTCTCTTCTTCTCGTCCGACTACATGCACTACCAACCCCATACCCTCACATCTCCTCCAGTCTCTCTCCAGTCATCACTACTCACCTAACCACAATCTTTAATCTCTCCCTCTCCTCTGGAATTTTCCCATCCTCCTTCAAACACTCTATCATTACTCTGGAGCGCCCCCACACCGCCGCAGGGCCGAGGGGTACCCGGAGCCGGGCCTCTGGGTCTCAGTCCTGGGGTTGTCACGGTGGCTAGACCCGGTCCGTGGCCCTGTCTGTCAGTGGGGGACGTCCGGTGCAATAAGTGGTGTTGTAACGGTGCAGTTGTGGGGTGCAGGTCGCGGTAAATAACGAGGACACCAGGTTGCAGTCTCTTTACCTCTTTACTGAAGATCTCAGAGTCCTCAGTCCAGAATACGGTTCACCAGGCTGCGCAAGTCCGGCCGGTCCAATGGCACTTCCAGAGTTCTCTTCACAGGAGGAAATCTGTGCCTTCCCCCTAGCGCTATGTGTTGTAGTCCTTCCCTGCTGTGCTTACGGAAAGTACCCCACAACTGTTGTGTCTGTTTCTGATGTTCCCTCACAACTCGACTAGATGATGTTCTGCTAATCTTCCGTCCCTCCCTGAGGTTCGGGTAGGAACGGCACCCGTTTGACGGGTAGGCCTGGAGTTCTTCCGGGACCCTAGAGACGCCCCTCTCCCACAATTGCCTCCCAAGACTTCATAGGTGATTTGAGTTAGACAGCCCGCCTGAGACTGACTGCCCTGCCGCTGTTTGGAGTACTGCTTGAAGCTGAATGTTATTCTACTCCCTCGGCGTTCCGGCCACCGGTAGTGCGCCTCAGTAGGATGTTGCTTCGGTCTTACAGCACGACTCCTACTGGTATTTCTCCTTTGCGTGATCCCGTTTCTCACTCAGCACAATCTATCTCTCTTCTAATCCTTTCTTGGGCACCGCCGCTACCCGGAGCAGGCACGGTCCCGTTACGTTCGTTCTCGTTCCCAAGCCTCTGTCAGGATCCCACCCCTGACAGAGACCCTACTGTATCTTCCCCTACAACACCCTCTGCCACAAGGTGTTGCCTGGTTCCAACCCAGTCAGCTTTCTGATCTAACTTCCTGCCTGACCCCCAGTTTACCCACTATGGTGGGGAGTGGCCTAATGAATAGCACCCTTAGCTCCCCCCGGAGGCCCGGCTGTGAAATGTATTGGTGTCTGTGATACCTGATCAGATGAACTCCTTCAGTGCCATCGGACGCACCATAGCTCCCCATAGTGGCGGAGCCACAGTACTGCAACGACCAGGACTCTGGGGCGCTGCAACTCCGTTACTAGAGAAACCCACCCTCGACCCATCCTGCACAAACAATTACAGACCAGTCTCCAATCTCCCCTTCATCTCTAAACTCTTGGAGCGCCTGATCTACTCCCACCTTACCCGTTACCTCTCCACTCATTCCCTCCTAGACCCTTCACAGTCCGGCTTCCGCCCCCTACACTCGACAGAAACTGCACTCATCAAAGTGACCAACGACCTTCTGATAGCAAAATGTAACGGTGACCACTCTCTGCTCATTCTTCTCGACCTCTCTGCAGCTTTTGACACCGTTGACCACCCTCTCCTACTCTCTAGGCTCTAGTCACTAGGCATTAAGGACACTGCTCTCTCCTGGTTCTCCTCCTATCTTTCTGACCACTCCTTCAGTGTTCTGTTCTCTGGCTCCACTTCGTCTCCTCTTCCTCTCACTGTCGGGGTACCTCAGGGCTCGGTCCTTGGCCCCCTTCTCTTCTCCCTCTACACCACCCCAATTGGACAGACCATCAGTAGATTTGGCTTTCAGTACCATCTTTATGCTGATGACACACAACTTTACACGTCATCCCCTGACCTTACCCCCGCTGTACTACAGAACGCCACTGACTGTCTGTCTGCAGTCTCTAACATCATGGCCGCTCTCTATCTGAAACTCAACCTCTCCAAAACTGAACTTCTTCTGCTCCCGCCATCTACTAACCTCCCTAAATCTGACATTTCCCTCTCCGTGAGTGGCACCATAATAACACTCCGGCAGCAGGCGTGCTGTCTGGGTGATATGTCTGACTCCGATCTCTCCTTCACATCCCACATACAATCTCTTGCCCGCTCGTGCCGCTTACACCTAAAGAACATCTCTAGAATCCGCCTTTTTCTCACCATGGAGACAACAAAAACCCTCACTGTCGCCCTAATCCACTCCCGTCTGGACTACTGCAACTCTCTATTAATTGGCCTCCCCCTCACTCGACTTTCCCCTCTCCAGTCTATCCTTAATGCAGCAGCCAGGGTCGTCCATCTGGCTAATCGTTACTCGGACGTGTCCGCTCTTCGCCAGTCGTTACACTGGCTGCCCATTCATTACAGGATACAATTCAAAGTACTTGTTCTCACCCACAAAGCTCTGCACAGTGCGGCACCCCCTTACATCTCCTCCCTCATTTCTGTCTATCGGCCTAACCGACCGCTGCGCTCTGCAAACGACTTTCGACTAACCTCTGCACTAATCCGTACCTCCCACTCCCGACTCCAAGACTTCTCCCGTGCTGCGCCAATCCTCTGGAATGCTCTACCCCAAGATATTAGGACCATCCACAATTTACATAGTTTTAGGCGCTCCCTCAAAACACATTTGTTCAGAGCGGCCTATCACGTTCCCTAATCAGTCATTTTATGTTTGTGTGTAGCCCATTCACTATCTCCATCCACCCCCCACCCCCTGAAGATGGCTGGACCATCATTGTAAATACATCATTGTAACTACACACCTGTACTTTGTATCTCCCCCACCTCATGGTAGATTGTAAGCTCTCACGAGCAGGGTCGTCTTATTGTGCTTTATTATTGTATTGTTAACGTTGTTACCTATGACTGTTGTGTTTGAAACTGTTAAACTGTAAAGCGCTGAAGAATATGTTGGCACTATATAAATAAAATTATTATTATTATGGGATGTATATAGTATATTTATGGGATGTATATAGTATATTTATGGGATGCGTATGGGATGTATATAGTATATTTATGGGATGTATATAGGCTGCAGACCCTTCTGTATGACTGATGTTCCTGCCTCCTGTATGTAATGACATTGGGGGGTTTGTAGTATTGGGGATATTGGCCCCCTCACATGATGATTGGGGATAAATGCAGACAATAATTTCGGCCTTGCTGACGGTTTCCATCCTGTAATATGTCTGCACTCTCATTCACAAGAGCCGGTGAATCACGGTGATACCCTCAGTGCATGGAGGAATCGCTGCTTTATGTCCCCGCATTACACAGGTCTGGCTGCCAGCGAGGCCACGGGAGGCATTGAGGGACCGCTTGAAAAAAAAATCAATCCTGTTTATTGAACTGCTGAAATCAGGAGTTCGCGGCCAATCCCCGGCCTAAGGGGGTAACACGCTGCCATAATTAGAGGCGAAACGCCATCAGAAAGTGAAAGCTTCTCCAAGATGAAAACCTGGTTGTCGTGAGAACAAGGTTGTCAGGTTGTCAGATCTGAGTAAAAATTGGAAAGTTCTGCAGAGCCCAATATTAATGGGGATGACCAATGCTCGGACTGACTAATCATAATCCTGTGTTACCCTATAAAAAAACAAAATACCTCCTCACCGCCAAGGTTCCAGCAATGTGATCGGTGGGCTTCGTGACCGCTGCAGCCAATCAGGGGCCACTGATTACTTTAACGGCACATTCTAGTGATACAGCATCGAAATAATAACAACAAAAAAACGCATTTCTCCTTGATTATTATGTATTAGGATCAGAGTCACAAAGTCTGGGTAGGAAGTAATATCCCAAAACATTCAGCCGATTATTCCTCCCTAAATCACCGTCCTCATAATATTTGTACAGTTAATGATTCCTACATGAGTAGCTAAATAATTTACAGGGGTCATTAGCTGGAGAGCAGAGGATAAAATACACCGAAATACTACTAAAAATTAGTTATGTAATGTACCAAATATATGTGGTGCAAAAAAATACAACTACTATAATACTGCCCCTATGTTCAAGTATATAAGTACTATAATACTGCCCCGATGTACAAGAATATAACTACTATAATACTGCCCCTATGTACAAGAATATAACTACTATAATACTGTCCCTATGTACAGGAATATAACTACTATAATACTGCCCCTATGTGCTAGAATATAGCTACTATAATACTGCCCCTATGTACAAGAATTTAACTACTATAATACTGCCCCTCTGTACAAGTATATAACTACTATAATACTGCTCCTATGTACAAGAATATAACTACTATAATACTGCCCCTATGTACAAGAATATAACTACTATAATACTGCCCCTATGTACAAGAATATAACTACTATAATACTGCCCCTATGTACAAGAATATGACTACTATAATACTGCTCCTATGTACAAGAATATAACTACTATAATACTGCCCCTATGTACAAGAATATGACTACTATAATACTGCCCCTATGTACAAGAATATAACTACTATAATACTGCCCCTATGTACAAGAATATAACTACTATAATACTGCCCCTATGTACAAGAATATAACTACTATAATACTGCTCCTATGTACAAGAATATAACTACTATAATACTGCCCCTATGTACAAGAATATAACTACTATAATACTGCCCCTATGTACAAGAATATGACTACTATAATACTGCCCCTATGTACAAGAATATAACTACTATAATACTGCCCCTATGTACAAGAATATAACTACTATAATACTGCTCCTATGTACAAGAATATAACTACTATAATACTGCTCCTATGTACAGGAATATAACTACTATAATACTGCCCCTATGTACAAGAATATAACTACTATAGTACTGCTCCTATGTACAAGGATATCACTACTATAATACTGCCTCTATGTACAAGGATATCACTACTATAATACTGCTCCTATGTACAAGGATATCACTACTATAATACTGCCTCTATGTACAAGGATATCACTACTATAATACTGCTCCTATGTACAGGAATATAACTACTATAATACTGCCCCTATGTACAAGAATATAACTACTATAATACTGCCCCTCTGTACAAGAATATAACTACTATAATACTGTCCCTATGTACAAGAATATAACGCATATTCTAACGCATCGGGTATTCTAGAATATGCATGTCCCCATAGTATATGGACAATGATGATTCCAGAATTCGAGGCAGACTGTGCCCATCGCTGATTGGTCGAGGCAACCTTTATGACATCATCGTCGCCATGGCAACCATTATGACATCTACGTCGATACTGTGCCCGTCGCTGATTGGTCGAGGCCTTGCGGCCTCCACCAATCAGAGACGCGGGATTTCCATTATGACATCATCGTCGCCATGCTGTGCCCGTCGCTGATTGGTCGAGGCCCGGCGGCCTCGACCAATCAGAGACGCGGGATTTCCAGGACAGACAGACAGAAAGACAGACAGACAGACAGACAGACAGACAGACGGAAAAACCCTTAGACAATTATATATATAGATAATACTGCCCCTATGTACAAGAATATAACTACTATAATACTGCCCCTATGTACTAGAATATAACTACTATAATACTGCTCCTATGTACAAGAATATAACTACTATAATACTGCTCCCATGTACAACAATATAACTACTATAATACTGCCCCCTATGTACAAGAATATAACTACTATAATACTGCCCCTATGTACAAGAATATAACTACTATAATACTGCCTCCTATGTACAAGAATATAACTACTATAATACTGCCCCTATGTACAAGAATATGACTACTATAATACTGCTCCTATGTACAAGAATATAACCACTATAATACTGCCCCTATGTACAAGAATATAACTACTATAATACTGCCCCTATGTACAAGAATATAACTACTATAACACTGCCCCTATGTACAAGAATATAACTACTATAATACTGCCCCTATGTACAAGAATATAACTACTATAATACTGCTCCTATATACAAGAATATAACTACTATAATACTGCCCCCTATGTGCAAGAATATAACTACTATAATACTGCCCCCTATGTACAAGAATATAACTACTATAATACTGCTCCTATGTACAAGAATATAACTACTATAATACTGCCCCTACGTACAAGAATATAACTACTATAATACTGCCCCTATGTACAAGAATATAACTACTATAATACTGCTCCTATGTACAAGAATATAACTACTATAATACTGCTCCTATGTACAAGAATATAACTACTATAATACTGCCCCTATGTACAAGAATATAACTACTATAATACTGCTCCTATGTACAAGAATATAACTACTATAATACTGCTCCTATGTACAAGACTATAACTACTATAATACTGCCCCTATGTACAAGAATATAACTACTATAATACTGCCCCTATGTACAAGAATATAACTACTATAATACTGCCCCTATGTACAAGAATATAACTACTATAATACTGCTCCTATGTACAAGAATATAACTACTATAATACTGCCCCTATGTACAAGAATATAACTACTATAATACTGCTCCTATGTACAAGAATATAACTACTATAATACTGTCCCCTATGTACAAGAATATAACTACTATAATACTGCCCCTATGTACAAGAATATAACCACTATAATACTGCCCCTATGTACAAGAATATAACTACTATAATACTGCCCCTATGTACAAGAATATAACTACTATAACACTGCCCCTATGTACAAGAATATAACTACTATAATACTGCCCCTATGTACAAGAATATAACTACTATAATACTGCTCCTATATACAAGAATATAACTACTATAATACTGCCCCCTATGTGCAAGAATATAACTACTATAATACTGCCCCCTATGTACAAGAATATAACTACTATAATACTGCTCCTATGTACAAGAATATAACTACTATAATACTGCCCCTATGTACAAGAATATAACTACTATAATACTGCCCCTATGTACAAGAATATAACTACTATAATACTGCTCCTATGTACAAGAATATAACTACTATAATACTGCTCCTATGTACAAGAATATAACTACTATAATACTGCCCCTATGTACAAGAATATAACTACTATAATACTGCTCCTATGTACAAGAATATAACTACTATAATACTGCTCCTATGTACAAGACTATAACTACTATAATACTGCCCCTATGTACAAGAAAATATAACTACTATAATACTGCCCCTATGTACAAGAATATAACTACTATAATACTGCCCCTATGTACAAGAATATAACTACTATAATACTGCTCCTATGTACAAGAATATAACTACTATAATACTGCCCCTATGTACAAGAATATAACTACTATAATACTGCTCCTATGTACAAGAATATAACTACTATAATACTGTCCCCTATGTACAAGAATATAACTACTATAATACTGCCCCTATGTACAAGAATATAACCACTATAATACTGCCCCTATGTACAAGAATATAACTACTATAATACTGCCCCTATGTACAAGAATATAACTACTATAACACTGCCCCTATGTACAAGAATATAACTACTATAATACTGCCCCTATGTACAAGAATATAACTACTATAATACTGCTCCTATATACAAGAATATAACTACTATAATACTGCCCCCTATGTGCAAGAATATAACTACTATAATACTGCCCCCTATGTACAAGAATATAACTACTATAATACTGCCCCTATGTACAAGAATATAACTACTATAATACTGCCCCTATGTACAAGAATATAACTACTATAATACTGCTCCTATGTACAAGAATATAACTACTATAATACTGCTCCTATGTACAAGAATATAACTACTATAATACTGCTCCTATGTACAAGACTATAACTACTATAATACTGCCCCTATGTACAAGAATATAACTACTATAATACTGCCCCTATGTACAAGAATATAACTACTATAATACTGCCCCTATGTACAAGAATATAACTACTATAATACTGCTCCTATGTACAAGAATATAACTACTATAATACTGTCCCCTATGTACAAGAATATAACTACTATAATACTGCCCCTATGTACAAGAATATAACCACTATAATACTGCCCCTATGTACAAGAATATAACTACTATAATACTGCCCCTATGTACAAGAATATAACTACTATAACACTGCCCCTATGTACAAGAATATAACTACTATAATACTGCCCCTATGTACAAGAATATAACTACTATAATACTGCTCCTATATACAAGAATATAACTACTATAATACTGCCCCCTATGTGCAAGAATATAACTACTATAATACTGCCCCCTATGTACAAGAATATAACTACTATAATACTGCTCCTATGTACAAGAATATAACTACTATAATACTGCCCCTATGTACAAGAATATAACTACTATAATACTGCCCCTATGTACAAGAATATAACTACTATAATACTGCTCCTATGTACAAGAATATAACTACTATAATACTGCTCCTATGTACAAGAATATAACTACTATAATACTGCCCCTATGTACAAGAATATAACTACTATAATACTGCTCCTATGTACAAGAATATAACTACTATAATACTGCTCCTATGTACAAGACTATAACTACTATAATACAGCCCCTATGTACAAGAAAATATAACTACTATAATACTGCCCCTATGTACAAGAATATAACTACTATAATACTGCCCCTATGTACAAGAATATAACTACTATAATACTGCTCCTATGTACAAGAATATAACTACTATAATACTGCCCCTATGTACAAGAATATAACTACTATAATACTGCTCCTATGTACAAGAATATAACTACTATAATACTGTCCCCTATGTACAAGAATATAACTACTATAATACTGCCCCTATGTACAAGAATATAACCACTATAATACTGCCCCTATGTACAAGAATATAACTACTATAATACTGCCCCTATGTACAAGAATATAACTACTATAACACTGCCCCTATGTACAAGAATATAACTACTATAATACTGCCCCTATGTACAAGAATATAACTACTATAATACTGCTCCTATATACAAGAATATAACTACTATAATACTGCCCCCTATGTGCAAGAATATAACTACTATAATACTGCCCCCTATGTACAAGAATATAACTACTATAATACTGCCCCTATGTACAAGAATATAACTACTATAATACTGCCCCTATGTACAAGAATATAACTACTATAATACTGCTCCTATGTACAAGAATATAACTACTATAATACTGCTCCTATGTACAAGAATATAACTACTATAATACTGCTCCTATGTACAAGACTATAACTACTATAATACTGCCCCTATGTACAAGAATATAACTACTATAATACTGCCCCTATGTACAAGAATATAACTACTATAATACTGCCCCTATGTACAAGAATATAACTACTATAATACTGCTCCTATGTACAAGAATATAACTACTATAATACTGTCCCCTATGTACAAGAATATAACTACTATAATACTGCCCCTATGTACATACAAGTATTATTGTAATGTCGCTCATGATTACAGCCGGTTATTACGTCTCGGTATGCTTCAGCGCTAGGATCGGATTTATCACATAATATAATTGTGCTGCAGACTTTGGGATTGATCACATGTAGATGTGCCGCAGAGGACGCCTCGGTCTTATTACAGCAGATTCGCAGCGAGTGTCGTGGGAACCATCTTGTAAGACCTTACGGAGAACAGAAATAGCGCAGGTCTGACAGGAGGACGGAGCGCAGTAACCTTTTCCTCACTCTCGGTATAAATGACTTTCACACATTTAAACTATAAAGGATTAGGAGAAGTCAGGAATCTGCGACTTCATCAGTCATTGAAATGTTGGATAAGGCGACCTTTAACCGGACATGAAAAATGTTGCTGACAACTGACTGAGATGAATCTCCTCACTGAGCCGACAAGTGATTATATCCTTCCCAGCAACACACACATGGTGTAACAACTAGGCAAGACTGTGTGCAGTACAGTTCCTGCAGGTTACACAATGACAGCAGAATAGTGAGTGCAGCTCTGGGGTATAACACAGGATGTAACTCAGGATCAGTAATGTATGTACACAGTGACTGCACCAGCAGAATAGTGAGTGCAGCTCTGGGGTATAATACAGGATGTAACTCAGGATCAGTAATGTAATGTATGTACACAGTGACTGCACCAGCAGAATAGTGAGTGCAGCTCTGAAGTATAATACAGGATGTAACTCAGGATCAGTAATGTAATGTATGTACACAGTGACTGCACCAGCAGAATAGTGAGTGCAGCTCTGGGGTATAAAACAGGATGTAACTCAGGATCAGTAATGTAATGTATGTACACAGTGACTGCACCAGCAGAATAGTGAGTGCAGCTCTGGGGTATAACACAGGATGTAACTCAGGATCAGTAATGTAATGTATGTACACAGTGACTGCACCAGCAGAATAGTGAGTGCAGCTCTGGGGTATAATACAGGATGTAACTCAGGATCAGTAATGTAATGTATGTACACAGTGACTGCACCAGCAGAATAGTGAGTGCAGCTCTGGGGTGTAATGTATGTACACAGTGACGGCACCAGCAAAATAGTGAGTGCAGCTCTGGGGTCTAATACAGGATGTAACTCAGGATCAGTTATGTAATGTATGTACACAGTGACTGCACCAGCAGAATAGTGACTGCAGCTCTGGGGTATAATACAGGGTGTAACTCAGGATCAGTAATGTAATGTATGTACACAGTGACTGCACCAGCAAAATAGTGAGTGCAGCTCTGGGGTATAATACAGGATGTAACTCAGGATCAGTAATGTAATGTATGTACACAGTGACTGCACCAGCAGAATAGTGAGTGCAGCTCTGGGGTATAATACAGGATGTAACTCAGGATCAGTAATGTAATGTATGTACACCATGACTGCACCAGCAGAATAGTGAGTGCAGCTCTGGAGTATAATACAGGATGTAACTCAGGATCAGTAATGTAATGTATGTACACCGTGACTGCACCAGCAGAATAGTGAGTGCAGCTCTGGGGTATAATACAGGATGTAACTCAGGATCAGTAATGTAATGTATGTACACCATGACTGCACCAGCAGAATAGTGAGTGCAGCTCTGGAGTATAATACAGGCTGTAACTCAGGATCAGTAATGTAATGTATGTACACAGTGACTGCACCAGCAGAATAGTGAGTGCAGCTCTTGGGTATAATACAGGATGTAACTCAGGATCACTAATGTAATGTATGTACACCATGACTGCACCAGCAGAATAGTGAGTGCAGCTCTGGAGTATAATACAGGATGTAACTCAGGATCAGTAATGTAATGTATGTACACCGTGACTGCACCAGCAGAATAGTGAGTGCAGCTCTGGAGTATAATACAGGGTGTAACTGAGAATCAGCAATGTAATGTATGTACACAGTGACTGCACCAGCAGAATAGTGAGTGCAGCTCTGGGGTATAATACAGGATGTAACTCAGGATCAGTAATGTAATGTATGTACACAGTGACTGCACCAGCAGAATAGTGAGTGCAGCTCTGGAGTATAATACAGCCTGTAACTCAGGATCAGTAATGTAATGTATGTACACAGTGACTGCACCAGCAGAATAGTGAGTGCAGCTCTGGGGTATAATACAGGATGTAACTCAGGATCAGTAATGTAATGTATGTACACCATGACTGCACCAGCAGAATAGTGAGTGCAGCTCTGGAGTATAATACAGGATGTAACTCAGGATCAGTAATGTAATGTATGTGCACAGTGACTACAGCAGCAGAATAGTGAGTGCAGCTCTGGGGTATAATACAGGATGTAACTCAGGATCAGTAATGTAATGTATGTACACAGTGACTGCACCAGCAGAATAGTGAGTGCAGCTCTGGGGTATAATACAGGATGTAACTCAGGATCAGTAATGTAATGTATGTACACCGTGACTGCACCAGCAGAATAGTGAGTGCAGCTCTGGAGTATAATACAGGGTGTAACTGAGAATCAGCAATGTAATGTACAGTATGTTCACAGTGACTGTGTAAGGGGTTACAAAGACTGGTACATCCGGTTTTTGATGTAGTGAGAGTGTGACCGCACTATGTACCGGTAAATGGGATTTCAATCTGCTATGTATATAATGTTTTCCAACTGTTTTTTGCCATACGAATGTTTTATACTACTGTGCATAGTCTACTATATAATCGTCTGAGGGTCACTTGCATCTTTCTATCTGTCTGTCACGGAAATCCCAAGTCGCTGATTGGTGGTGGTCAAACGGCCACGACCAATCAGCGACGGGCACAGTGCGGCCGCGAAATGGCCGCCCCCTGCCGTCAGTGCCCGCTCCATACTGCCCTCCAGTCAGCGCTCACACAGGGTTATTGGCACCTCGTTATGCCGCGGTGTAACGCAGTCCATTAACCCTGTGTGACCAACTTTTTACTATTGATGCTGCCTATTCAGCATCAATAGTAAAAAGATATGTTAAAAATAATAAAAAAATAAAAAATCATTATATACTCACCTTCCGGCGCCTTTCCCGCTCCTCGTGACGGTCCGGTCCATGCATTGTTCTCTCGAGATGACGACATAGCAGTCTCGCGAGACCGCTACGTCATCATTTCGCGAGACCACAATGCACTCTTGGGACCGGACCATGGCGAGGAGCATCGGTAAATGCCTGGGCTGGATCCGGGCCCACGGAAGGTGAGTATATAACTATTTTTTATTTTAATTATTTTTTTAACAGGGATATGGTGCCCACATTGCTATATACTACGTGGGCTGTGTTAGATACTGCGTGGGCTGTGTTATATACTACATCTCTGTGCTATATACTATGTGGGCTGTGCTATATACTCCATGGCTGTGGTATATATTACGTGGCTGGGCAATATACTACATTGCTGTGCTCTATACTACGTGGCCTGGGTTATATTCTGCATGGGCTGTGTTATATACTACGTCTCTGTGCTATATAATACGTGGCTGTGCAATATATTACGTGGCTGGGCAATATACTACGTGTCTGCTATACACTACGTGTCTGTGCTATATACTACTTGGCTGGGCAATATACTACGTGGCTGGGCAATATACTACGTGGCTGGGCAATATACTACGTGTCTGTGCTATATACTACATGGCTGGGCAATATACTACATGGCTGGGCAATATACTACGTGGCTGTGCTATTTATTATGTGGGCTGTTCTATATACTACATGGCTGGGCAATATACTACGTGGCTGTGCTATACACTACGTGGTTGTGTTATATACTATGTGGGCTGTGTTATATACTACGTGGGCTGTGCTATATTTCTCTGCTGTATCTGTGCATCATGAATCGTGGTATGTGTTAAGGAGGGGTGCCCGCTGGCTTCACTGATTGGTCATGCCCGGCTGCGAACAATCAGCGACAGTCGCAGTCCGCCAGCGAATTGGCGCGGAATTTGAACCACGCTTCGCTAATTGGTCGCGGTCGGCCAGCCGAATCCTGTGTATAAATTGCATTATTCTGAAAACTTCATAAATAAACTACATACATATTCTAGAATAACCGATGCGTTAGAATCGGGCCACCATCTAGTTTTTTCCATAGTTGTCTATGGACAGTATAGTACCTCAATTGGGCCACTAGATGGGTACATGACACCTTAGTATAATAAATAGTTGATTATAGGAGGAGTTAACTGGGGTAAGGCAGGAACAGTTTTCTGGTTAGAGGCAGAGGGGCTAGAGTATCTGGACAGCTTGGGTGGGCTTTAGAGCCCGAGCTACCCAGTAGCTTTGTAATGTTCAAAGCTAGGAACACAGCCATCCATGGCCCAGTGGGCCAGAAGTATAGCTTTAGCAGCAGTGTGACAGCAGTGCTGGAGTGGAGGCTACAGTGGAGGTCACAACAGTACAGGGACACAGGTGGCTCTATAATGTGGCAGCTTACTGCATGGGCAGATGCCCTCAGATGCAGTGCGAAACAGACGAGGGAACACCTGAGGGTAGTGAGTCTGAATCGGGAGGACGTTGTGGTACAGCAAGAGACGGTACGACCTGGGCACGTACTGAAGGCCGTAGGAAGAGGTATACATACTTTCAAATACTAGGATTTCATCAGCTCACCCAACCAGACGTATTGAAGTCCAATTCTCAATAGACATGTGAAGTGCACGGATCACCACCAAGTTCCTGCCTTCCTACTCCCAGGTGAAAATACAAATCACTCACTTGTCCAGCTCATGCAAATACTGAATGGAGGAGATGAAAATAGAATAAAACCTTGTCCTTTATTATTGCATCATAAAAACAAGCTGACGCGTTTCAGGCAGTACTGCCCTTAATCATAGCATAGGAGGAGGTGCAGGGAAAGTGGAGAATGTGTCTGGCTGCAATCAATTGTCCCTTAGTGGCTGGTTAAAAAAATGTGTAACTATTGGAATATATTTTTCGTTACTAAAACTCATAGGTAAATGTTATTTTCTGATGTGTATGTAGTGAGATCCAAAAAGTTCACAGATATTAATCTACATCTTGTGGTAAAGAAAAAAAGAATTCCTATTAATCTCCAATTTCAAGGAATCATCAGATCCCTTTCAATTAAATAGCATATCATTGATAAATCTTTTCCAAAGGACCAGACCCACACCAAAAATGCTGCTAGGGAACATAAATTCATGTTCCAAGGCATCCATATATAAATTAGCATGACTTGGCATGAATCTTGTCCCCATTGTGGTTCCCTATGTTTATAGATAAAATTAGCTATTAGCTTATTTGTTGATTTTTATATTGTGATATCCAATGACGTTCACAGATTATCAATTATATGCTGGATTAAATAAAAAAAATGCTATTAAAGGGGTTGTCTACTGGTATGACAGCCCCTTCTCAATCTGAATGTTTACCCTTGTAAAAATAAAAACATCTATACTCACCTCTCATGCTGGCACCATTTCAGCAGTGTTGGCATTTGTGTTCCTGGGACTCACATGATATTGTTGTCATGTGAGCACTGTGCAAAAACAGTGCTGGTATCATTGTACCCCCCTTTGGACATTTTACCAATGAAGAAAAAGTGAGCAGACTGCCGCAGCTCTCACTTTCTCTTGATTATGTATAAGTCCAAAGGTGGGGTCAGAGATGCTAACTCTAATTGGACGTAGGGCTCACATGACATAACAATAGCACGTGAGCCCTGGGAACACAAATGCAACACCACTGGAAAGGTCCCGACATGGGAGGTGAATATGTGCTTCTATTTACAAAGGGTGGAAACATTTAGATTGAGAATGGGTTATTCTAGTAGTGGAAAACCCTTTTAATCTTCTCTAAGAACACTTTCATGGATTCCTAAGATCCCTTCCAAAACAAAATCACATCATCAATAAATATTTTCCGAAGGACTAGATTCAAAGATTCACACCAAGAACATCATCATGGAAGATTAAAATGACCTTACCAGTAGCCCACATCTAAATTGCAGAACTTGGTGTGAATATGGTACCCATTGCGGTCCCACATGTATGTAAAGAAATTTGTCTTTATATAAAAACACATTTATGTGCAAGGATGAAATTCATGCACTTAGCAATAAAATCCACATGCTCTGGTTAATACTGTCCCTTTTTAAAAAATCTGGCTGCTTAACACTCTTCACATTCTGTATTGCTTTAAATGGAAATCAAATTGACTGTCCTCCAGATGTTTTTTTCCATCCATTTAATCCCCTTCAGTTTCTGAAGGATATATGGTGTCTTTAAGATTGTCTGGTACATTTTTGACACTATCTTGAAGGTGTGCATCAAAAAATTTGGACAAATTGGAAATCAAACAGTCAATCCCTGAAATAATGTGTCTACCTGGTGGCTATACACAGAATTTCAGGATATTAGAAAAATAAGAAAATACTGCTATTTTAGTGGATTTTTTAAATAATTAAACTATATTTCTTAATTAGTTTTAACATTATTCAAGCTCTCCAGGGATTTGACAGTTTTGCCAGTAAGGTCAGATATTCAATATTCTGTAAGTCTTCATGTCAACCAAAATTGCTAAATATCCGAGGTTTTATGGAAACATACTGTTACAATCCTGATCTAAATAGGGCTTAAGTACCGCAAGCGCCGAGCACTGCCGGCAGCAAGATGTTGTAATTTTTTATGTCACGCCATTGGAGGTTGCTGGCCCTTCCTAACCATTAATTAAAAATAACCCTTTAAAAAAATCATCAATGTTAAAGAATGGAATATTAATTAGAGATCTTAAACGATGGGATTTCCAGACTAGAATTTCTGAGAACTCGAATGTAATTCACGATGGCATTTCAAGAAATCAGAAGCAAAGAAAGGTCGTACGTCCTCTTAATGTCACAATCCGCGAGGGGACGGCACGCGAGATGGAAATATTTGAAAGGGTTTTTCTTCAAAGTTTCTGTGTCATCTGGTGGAGAAAGATCAAAAGTTCAAAATCTGTATGCAAAACCAGCGCTTTCTTCCTAACCTTATAGAGGAGAAGCCGTGACGAGACGCCGCTGATCTCTGCCGACAACTCACAGATGACAAATCATATTCAGAAAAGGGGCAACACACAGAGACCTGGGGCCATCACTGAGAAAGAAACCTGAGACATAGAACATAGAAAGTGCAGGACGACATTTCTATCTATGCTATCTGTGCTGCTCTCTCCCCCACGCTCACATACTGTACTTCTCTCTCCCCCGCACTCACATACTGTGCTGCCCTCTCCCCTGCACTCACATACTGTGCTTCTCTCTCCCCTCCACTCACATACTGCGCTGCTCTCTCCCTGCACTCACATACTGTGCTGCTATCTCCCCCACACTCACATACTGCGCTGCTCTCTCCCTGCACTCACATACTGTGCTGCTATCTCCCCCACACTCACATACTGCGCTGCTCTCTCCCTGCACTCACATACTGTGCTGCTATCTCCCCCACACTCACATACTGTGCTCTCTCCCTGCACTCACATACTGTGCTTCTTTCTCCCCTGCACTCACATACTGTGCTGCTATCTCCCCCACGCTCACATACTGTGCTCTCCCCTGCACTCACATACTGTGCTGCTCCCTCCCCCGCACTCACATACTGCACTGTTCTCTCCCCCGCACTCACATACTGTGCTGCTCTCTCTCCCGCACTCACATACTGCAGTTCTCCCCCGCACTCACATACTGTGCTGCTCCCTCCCCCGCACTCACATACTGCACTGTTCTCTCCCCCGCACTCACATACTGTGCTGCTCTCTCTCCCGCACTCACATACTGCACTGTTCTCCCCCGCACTCACATACTGTGCTGCTCTCTCCCCCACACTCACATACTGCGCTGCTCTCTCCCCCGCACTCACATACTGCACTGCTCTCTCCCCCCCACTCACATACTGTGCTGCTATCTCCCCCGCACTCACATACTGTGCTGCTCTCTCCCCCACACTCACATACTGCACTGCTATCTCACCCCCTCACATACTGTGCTGCTCTCTCCCCTTCTCACATACTGCGCTGCTCTCTGTCCCGCTTTCACATACTATGCTGCTCTCTCCTCCGCGCTCACATGCTGTGCTCTCTCCCCCGCTCTCACATACTATTCTCTCCCCTGCTCTCACATACTGTGCTGCTCTCTCCCCTGCTCTCACATAGTACTGTTTTGCTGTCTCCATTCTCACATACTGTGCTGCTCTCTCCCCCACTCTCACATACTGTGCTGCTCTCTCCCCAGCTCTAACATATTGTGCAGCTCTCTCCCCTGCTCTCACATACTGTACTGCTCTCTCCACCGCTCTCACATACTGTGCTGCTCTTTCCCGCTCTCACATACTGTGCTGCTCTCCCCCACTCTCACATACTGTGCTGCTCTCTGCTCTCTCCCCCGCTCTCACATACCGTGCTGCTTGCTCCCCTGCTCTCACATACTGTGCTGCTCTCTCCCCCACTCTCACATACTGTGCTGCTCTCTCCCCGCTCTCACATACTGTGCTGCTCGCTCCCCTGCTCTCACATACTGTGCTGCTCTCTCCTCCACGCTTGCATGTTGCGCTGCTCTCTTCTCCTCACATATTGATCTGCGCTCTTCTCCACACTCACATACTGTGCTGCTCTCTCCCCCACTTTCACAAACTCTGCTGCTCTCGTCCCCGCTATAACATACTGTGCTGCTCTCTCCCCCGCTCTCACATACTGTGCTGCTCTCTCCTCTACGCTTGCGTGTTGTGCTGCTCTCTTCTCCGCACTTACATACTGACCTGCTCTCTTTTCCGCACTCATATACTGTGCTGCTCTCTCCCCCGCACTCACATACTGTGCTGCTCTCTCCCCCGAACTCACATACTGTGCTGCTCTCTCCCCCGCACTCACATACTGCGCTGCTCTCCCCCGCACTCACATACTGCGCTGCTCTCTCCCCTGCACTCACATACTGCGCTGCTCTCTCCCCTGCACTCACATACTGTGCTGCTCTCTACCCCGCACTCACATACCGTGCTGCTCTCTCCCCCGCACTCACATACTGCACTGCTCTCTCCCCCGCTCTCACATACTGCACTGCTCTCTCCCCCGCACTCACATACTGCACTGCTCTCTCCCCCGCACTCACATACTGTGCTGCTCTCTCCCCTGCACTCACATACTGCGCTGCTCTCTCCCCCGCACTCACATACTGCACTGCTCTCCCCCGCACTCATACTGTGCTGCTCTCTACCCCGCACTCACATACTGTGCTGCTCTCTCCCCTGCACTCACATACTATGCTGCTTTCTCCCCCACTCACATACTGCGCTGCTCTCTCACCCCCTCACATACTGTGCTGCTCTCTCCCCTTCTCACATACTGCGCTGCTCTCTGTCCCGCTTTCACATACTATGCTGCTCTCTCCTCCGCGCTCACATGCTGTGCTCTCTCCCCCGCTCTCACATACTATTCTCTCCCCTGCTCTCACATACTGTGCTGCTCTCTCCCCTGCTCTCACATAGTACTGTTTTGCTGTCTCCATTCTCACATACTGTGCTGCTTTCCCCCACTCTCACATACTGTGCTGCTCTCTCCCCAGCTCTAACATATTGTGCAGCTCTCTCCCCTGCTCTCACATACTGTACTGCTCTCTCCTCCGCTCTAATATACTGCACTGCTCTCTTCCCCACTCTCACATACTGTGCTGCTCTCTCCCCCACTCTCACATACTGTGCTGCTATCTGCTCTCCCCCGCTCTCACATATTGTGCTGCTCGCTCCCCTGCTCTCACATACTGTGCTGCTCTATCCTCCACGCTTGCGTGTTGCACTGCTCTCTTCTCCTCACATACTGTTCTGCTCTCTTCTCCACACTCACATACTGTGCTGCTCTCCCCCACTTTCACAAACTGTGCTGCTCTCATCCCCGCTATAACATACTGTGCTGCTCTCTCCCTCGCTCTCACATACTGTGCTGCTCTCTCCTCTACGCTTGCGTGTTGTGCTGCTCTCTTCTCCGCACTTACATACTGACCTGCTCTCTTTTCCACACTCATATACTGTGCTGCTCTCTCCCCCACTCTCACATACTGTGCTGCTCTCTCCCCCGCTCTCACATACTGTGCTGCTCTCTCCTCCATGCTTGCCTGTTGTACTGCTCTCTTCTCCGCACTTCTTACATACTGACCTGCTCTCTTCTCTGCACTCATATACTGTGCTGCTCTCTACCCCACACTCACATACTGTACTGCCATCTCCCCGCTCTCTTTTCTTCCCCCAGCCGGATATACGTTTTCTCTTCCTCCTTCATGGAGCTGGAATCTGGTAGGAGATTGGTCCCTGATTGCTGAGTGTTTGGTGCAGAGTAGCAGGAAGTGGGTCTCATCTTCCAGGGCCTCCAGATCACAGTGTGGGCATAGTTTGTCCTCCCTGAGCTTGTAGGTCTGTCTGTGCTGATGGATTCGATGGCCAGACTGTGGGCACTGAGTCTGTACTGGGGTCCGAGAGTTTCTCCAGATATGGAGCCAGTCTGTAGCCTCTCTGATGACTCCTCTACATGATCAGTTTCTGTGAGGTGATGATATTGTTCCTTCAGTCACTGGCGTACCTCTCCTGGCCCTCGTCTACCATCTTCCTGATTCTGAACTTTCTCAGGCTGCTGTGTTTGGTGTTTTGGTCCGGTTGGGTGAGCTGCTCCGAGGGTCCTGGTTCAGATGGACCACCTATATGTAGCAGGGCTTTAGGATGATGGGAGCTTGAACTGCTACTATGTAAGAAAGCCTGGAGTGATAACGCCCTCTTCAGGACTGCTAGGTGCCGTGGGAATCTTCTCACCTCAGCCCACACGCACTGTTGGAGTTGCTACGATGGATATTCCGGTGGATTATTTCTGTTAGGCTGGAATCTCACCTTGACCAATCTGGGTATGTGTGAGGCCCCAGACTTCAATGCCATACAGGAGGATTGGGGAGATGATGACATTGAAGAACTTTAGCCAGACCCTCACTGGCGGCTTTAGATGGTAGAGTTTCCTTCGGATGGCATAGAAGGCTTCGCAGGCCTTGTCCTTCAGGGTCTCTGTGGCATGCTTAAAGCTCCCTGAGCGGTGAATTTCCAGGCCCAGATAGAGGTATTTGTCCGTTCCTGTAAGAGCGCAGTTGTTTAGCACACATGGAGGATGCTGGCCCGATCTCGTCTTTCTCCTCTGGACACCAAGATGTTGGTTTTCCTTGGGTTGATGGGTGATGTTCATGTGGAGCTGAATTTCTCCAGGATTTTCAGGTTGTCTTGGAGACCTTTCTCAGTTGGTGATAACAGCAGTCGGTTATCTCCATACAGCAGGAATTTCACCCGGGCTTCATGGAGTGTGAAACCTAGTGCCATGGAGGATTCCAGAGTGGTGGCCGCTCATTGATGTAGAAGTTGAAGAGCATTGGACTTAGACTGCAGCCCTTCTGACATTGCAGCTCTGTTGGAAATCAGCCATTCTTCTACCGTTCACACTCACACTGCAGTGGTTCTTGGTGTAGGAGCTTTTGAGGACATCGTAGGTCTTTCCTCCTATTCTGCTCTCAAGCAGTTTCTGGAAGAGGCCCGGGTGCCACACTGAGTCAAAGGCCTTTCTAAAATCCACAAAACATGTGTATATCTTTCCATGATTTGTGTTGCAGATTTGGCTCTGAATGAGGCTGTGCAGACTGTAGATGTGGTCGGTGGTGCGGTGGTTTGGCACGAACCCTGTTTGACCTTTGTTGAGAACCTTGTGCTCGGTGAGGAAACAGGATCCACTTGTTCAGGAAGCTGTTGAACAGTTTACCGAGGTTGCCGCTGACACATATGCTTCTGTAGTTGGCAGGGTTGTATCTGTCCCCATTCTTGTGGATGGGTGTGAAGAGGCCTTGGTTACAGGTATGAGGGAAGTTGCTGGCGCTCATCGCAATATTCAACAGTTTTACAATGGCAGCCTGTATTTCTGGTGGACTGTTCTTCAGAATTTTAAGGGAGATTCCATCCAGGCCATTGACTTTTCTAGAGTTTATAGAAGAAATATTCTCTGTAACTTTCTGTAATGTGATTTATGTATCCAGAGGTTTTGGGACATTTTTTACTTTTTCCTCCATTGCCTTTAGTTTTGCTGTTATGTTTTTATATTGCTGGCTTAGTCCTGCCTTTGGGATGTCTTAGTAGTGGTTTCTGAAGTACTGGAACCAGATGTTGCCTTTTGGATATGGATGTTGCTTTTCTTGCTTTTTTTGTGTCATGTAGTTCAATTGTTCCCAGAAGAAGTTGTCTTGGAGGGCTTCTTGGAGTTGATTAAGTTTGGTAGAGATGTATCTCTGCTTCTTCCTCCTGAGGATGGTTTTGTTCTGCCTTTGTATGGTGTCACGGGCATCCCTCAGACCCGGGTGATTGGGGTCTCTGTGTTTCCAGTTTGAGACTACTGGACACATGAGTGTCAGTGGGTGCTCTTATTCCCTGGCCTGGCTGTCTTTAGAAAGACTGCATGGGCCAGGGCTCATCCTACTGAATGTCCATACGCCTTACCCATTGGGCAGAATACTACTCAGACAACAAAGGGTGAGGGTAACACACTGCAGTAATACTTTATTGAACCACCAACAGTCAACAACATATAGTACAGTCCCAGCAGGTACACAGGATGGTGCAAATGACAGAGTCTCACCCTTCCGCTGGCTTGCCAGGGATTAGGACATCTGTGGCTTCAGGGCATCCTGGGCCAATTTCCCCAACCAGTAGTACCCTGCTTTTGGCGGGCATCCACAGAGAGGAGATAGCATTAACCCAACCTGGGTTCTCCAAACGTCTTTGTGGGATCAGTGATGGACAATGGAGCAGATCTGTGTTTGTTTTTTTTAACAGCCAAAAGTGACAACGTGCCACAAAAAAAGTGCACCAGGATGTTGGTCATCTTGAAACACTCTCAGAAATGAGAAGGGTTCCCCAAACCATTCCCCGTCCCTCCATGTCAAAAGGCCACAGCGAGAGACAGGGACAATTAGCCTCCTTCAGCCAAAGTCAGAGGAGACCTAATCTTACCCCCAGAATCTGCCTGAGTTCTCACCCAAGCAAGATACTGGGAGCCTAAGACTGTGCTCCCCTCCCGGAAGAGGGGAACCAACAACGCTCTCCTCCCAAAAGAGGAGAGCTAAGAGGTTCAGGGGGGAGCAGAACCTGATGGCCACATGCTCTCCCCCTAGACCTGTCAAGTAGGAAACTCTTGAGGGAATCGCATCCTAACAAAAGTCCTAGAGACAAGCAGACACACGTGAATAGGTGACACACAGTGACACAAATATAACAAATAGAAACAAATAGTGAAGGTTTTACAGCATAATACTGACCGGACCTTCAACCGGGAATTTTAAAAATTCCCCATCGTAAGGCCAAAAGGCCCGGAATAAGGGTGTGTGCAGAAAAAAAAGAAAAATAAGTGCTTGTGCAAATGTGCCAAAACTCAAGTAGGGTTTCCAATTCCAGTGAGTTAAGGCAACCCAGGGTCACCACTCCTGGGGCACTTCACGCTTCAGGCTTTCGATCTTCTCGGGCCCAATGGAATTGATCCTGGGGGGCCATGCTTTCCACCAGATAACTATATGAGCCACCTAGCGTACTAACAAGCAACAAACCCCAGTATGCATTGTATCAATCTACTAGGGTGGCCCAGGCCAAAGCCACCCTTTTGAAAGATACTACACTTTATCTTAGCCAAAAGGCCGAGAAGATCTGTATTCTACCAGTTGGAGCCATGGTTCCTCAGCTGATGTCCTGCAGAGTCTCTCTGGAGATAGAGGCAGCTCCCCTTTTGTATACCACAGCTCTCATTCAGGGAATTCTCCCACAGGATTGGGGAAAGGTGGTGGGAGGTAAAACCTCATTGATTAATTGTTCAATTAACCTGCATATTTGTCCTCCAAGGTGTGAACACTAGTAAACTGCAGGAGGATGATACAATATGTTATCGGAAGGCATTACACAGATTAGCATACAACAAGAGTCAATGTACAGGCAAATATGAAACATTGGCTCATGTCCAATGACCTACTTGAACAAAGGAACAATACATCTGACATAATTTAGAGCAATCCACCACCCTCAAAAGTAACCAGGGTGAGGCTGTGTCATCACAAGACTGTTCTCACGGTCTTCCGTACGGCTTTACAATCTCTGTTAAACCAAGCATTGATCTGTTTTTCTTTTGGCCTTTTGTAGTTGACTTTTGTAAGGGGTTGTCCACTACGAGGACAACTTCTTCTTGATCTAATTGATCGGCCGTGATAAAATAAAAAAGCCTATACTCACCTTCCATGCCGGCGCTGTTCCATCGGTGTCGGCACTCGTGTTCTCGGGGCTCTCATGCATTTGTTATGATGCCAGAGCCTGACGCCCAATCACTATCTCCCCCTTCGGACGAATTGAACATGAAGAGGAAGTCCGGGCTGTAGCTGGTCTCTGATATCTTCTTCATGTTCAATTCGTTCCAAGAAGGGGACAGTGACATCAGAGATGATTGGATGTTGGGCTCACGTTTCATAACAACCGCACAAGATCCCCGGGGAGAGAGTGCCAATACCACAGGAAGTGAGCCATCACAAGAGGTGAGTATAGGCTTTTTTATTTTATCGGGGCCAAACATTTCGATCAAGAAGGGGTTGTCCTAGTAGTGGACAACACCTTTAAGGTTGGACAATCTGGCCATGGTGTAGAATATATAATTGAGGTCTTTTACGGTCTGACTCACTCCTTTTGGGTCAGACTCATAGTTGAAAAAGTGGTGGAGCATCTTCTGTATTTCAGGTCTGCTGGGACCCTCTTGATATTTTATTGCCAATGTCTTAGACCAGTGTTCCCCAACTCCGGTCCTCAAGAGCCACCAACAGGACATGTTTTCAGGATTTCCTTAGTATTGCACAGGTGATGGAATTATTGCCTGTGCAGGTGATGCAATTATCACCTGTGCAATACTAAGGAAATACTGAAAACATGACCTGTTGGTGGCTTTTGAGGACCGGAGTTGGGGAACACTGTCTAAGACCATTTATAGGATGGATGGAGGTGGAAGAGGCCGCTCTGCTTAGGGTTTTGTGTGGATAGTTCCTGTGTAGATTTTATGTACAGATGGCTATGAGCTGACAGGTGTGTTTGTGGGGTGACTATGAAGGTGCCGATATTTGCTGGGTCTATACCCAGAGAGAAGAGCCTTGGCGGCACAAGAACTATCACAGCGCCACATTGTGTAGTGGCCAAGAGTGGTACTGCATCTCTCTACTACTCGATTAGAAGAGCGCTGCAATACCAGTGATAGCTATTAGTACAGGAGCACCACGGGACCTTCAATCAGAAGATTGGTGGAAATGTAGGGACTCTGACCCCCACCTCACAATCTGAAGTCAAAGCTGTAATTCTGATACACAGCACCAAACCCCCTGCACAGGCATAGACATAAACATCACTGTCTGCCTGCAGGTGATGATGGCCCCTGGATATTTCTTATTTGTACAACAGAGGACGCTGGGTAACTCCTGTGTCGCACTCCGCTGACCCGCACGGTGTTTCTATGGTCACATCGGTGCAATGTTCAGTCGTGCGTCGTCCGCAGGTCTGTAAGTAATGGAGAAGAGAGAAGATCACGAGGAACAGTCCACTGTGTACATGGATGTCCTGTCAGATATCTATCTATTATCTATTATCAATCAATCAATCAATCAATCTATTATCTATCTATTATATATCTATCATCTATCTATCTATCTATCCATATATTATCTATTATCTTGTTATTATCTATATATTATCTATTTTCTATCTACTATGTATCTACTAGCTATTCTCTATTTTCTATCTATCTATCTATCATCTATCTATTATCTATTATCAATCTATCTATCTATTATCTATCTATTATATATCTATCATCTATCTATTATCTATCTATTATATATCTATCATCTATCTATTATCTATCTAGTATCTATCTATTATCTATCTACTATCTATCTATATATTATCTATTATCTATCTATTATCTATCATCTATTATCTATCTATTATCTATCATCTATCTATTATCCATCTATTTTCTATTATCTATCTATTATTATCTACTATCTATCTATCTAAACAAAAGAATGAAAGCACAGCAAAAATTGGGTGCAAAGTCTCATAGGCATATACCAAACATTGTAACTAGGATAAAAAAAAGTTGAAACAGCACTCCATATGGCAATTCAATTGTAAGGTGCTCTTTATTGGCCCATGTGGCAATGTTTCGGTCCTAGATGCAGGATGGTTCCTTCCTCTCCTTGATAACAAGCTGAATGGTCCCTCTCCTCGATAACAAGCTGGATGGTTCCTTCCTCTCCTCGATAACAAGCTGGATGGTTCCTTCCTCTCCTCGATAACAAGCTAAATGGTCCCTCTCCTCGATAACAAGCTGAATGGTCCTGTCATGTCGGACGCTGTTCATACTAATTCCGCTTTTGTCCACTATGCGCTCAGTGGCGTCGGCTAGATTTTATCTAGCTGGTCCGGGGTTAATTTAGCTGGTGCTCGGATTGGAAGCTGGGTCACGCCCACTGCCTTTAAATTGGGTCCTAGGTTTATTGGTCCTTTTAAGGTCATCGCTGTCATTAACCCAGTAGCTTACCGATTGGAGCTTCCTACGGTGTATAAGATACACAACGTGTTCCACAGATCGCTGCTAAAAAAGATGGTGGGTCTTGTGGACGCGACACCGATGCCTTCCCCAGTCTTGGTGGATGGTAATTTGGAATTTGAAGTCTCCAAGGTGGTGGACTCTCATGTAGTGTGCCGCATCTTACAGTATTTGGTACACTGGCGTGGTTATGGGCCGGAGGAGAGGTCTTGGGTACCAGCCTCGGACATTCATGCGGATCGGCTGGTCAGTATGTTTCACCGCCGCCATCCGGACAAGCCAGGTCCTATAAGTCGTGAGGGCCCTGGGGTCCCTCGTAGAAGGCGGGGTACTGTCATGTCGGACGCTGTTCATACTAGGGCGTTCGACAGACAGCGGTAATTCCGCTTTTGTCCACTATGCGCTCAGTGGCGTCGGCTAGATTTTATCTAGCTGGTCCGGGGTTAATTTAGCTGGTGATCGGGTTGGAAGCTGGGTCACGCCCACTGCCTTTAAATTGTTCTTCTGAACATTGGGCGTCGCCGATTATAGCTTCTGTCTTGTGCTTGGTTATCTCGGTCTGGAGTGGTGGTCTAGGAGAAGGAGTATCGTATCTGGTGGTGTATATTTCCCTTTGTCATATTTTCCTCCTTCCTATATTTGTATTTGTTTTGCCCTGTGCACTTATTGTGTATTCCTGAGTGACTGCGGCGTGGTGTATATTTTTCCTTTATCCTTGTCTGTGCTAACTGTGGGTATTGGTTAGTGGTCTCTTCACTGGGTGGTGGGTGGTGGTTTCAGCCAGTGGTTGTAACAGGAGACAGGGTGAGGATGGAGGCCCAGACATGCACACCATCAGTGTAAACTCTGGGAGAGGGTCAGTCAGGGTTTCCCAGAGTTGAGGGAAATCGCAGGGGCCCGGGTTATTAGCTCTTGCCTACCTAAGTTTCCCGTGACAGGTCCCTCTCCTCGATAACAAGCTGGATGGTTCCTTCCTCTCCTCGATAACAAGCTGGATGGTTCCTTCCTCTCCTCGATAACAAGCTAAATGGTCCCTCTCCTCGATAACAAGCTGGATGGTTCCTTCCTCTCCTCGATAACAAGCTGGATGGTCCCTCTCCTCGATAACAAGCTGGATGGTTCCTTCCTCTCCTCGATAACAAGCTGAATGGTCCCTCTCCTCGATAACAAGCTGGATGGTTCCTTCCTCTCCTCGATAACAAGTTTAATGGTCCCTCTCCTCAATAACAAGCTGGATGGTTCCTTCCTCTCCTTGATAACAAGATGAATGCTCCATGTCCTGTTGAGTCCTCAAGACAGGGTGATCATAGTTTTCATAAAGAATTTCTCTTTTTAATTCATCCGACCACAGACCTTTTTTCCATTTTACCTTAGTCCATTTTATTTCCTTATTGGCCCAGAGAAGAAGGCAGCATTTCTGAATTACGGCTTCTTGTTTGCATGATAGAGCTTTAAATTGTATCTCAATAAAAGTTGGCATAGGGTTAGCAAAAAGCTGAAAATGTAGGTGTCATGAACTAAAAAAAAGCTGGAGGGTCAATTTTCTGATAAATTACATGACCACGGATGCCACCAGGAATTTCAGGGCCCCATACTGGCAACATTTTCAGGTCTCCTTGAGACTCAGCCCAGGCTCCACCCCAGCTCTGCCTCCACCCTTCCAACCTTTTACGTATATGTTTTTCTTTAAAGAAATGTGTCACATATATTGTTTAAAATGACAAATAATACCACATACAATGGATAAACGCCATCACTCCATGACCAGACCACATATTACCACCACATCGTGACCGAATACTACAGTACTGATCATTATTAATAAAAAAAAAACACTAACATTACCATAAGTGCCATTATACACATAAGCTCTGTAAATAGTATACACATTATAGTGTGAGTGTACAAGTAACACAGTGATCACCAATGACATTATACACAGAGCTCGGTATATAGTGTCAGTGTACAGGTAATACAGTGATCACCAGTGACATTATACACGTGAGCTCTGTACATGGTATACAGTGTACTGTATAGTGTCAGTGTACAGGTAACACACTGACTCACCAGTGACGCTTCTAGTTGAAATCCTTCATCTTTGCTTTTCTTCTTCATCCAGTGCAGACCGCCATCACTTCTTCCAGCCAGGACATATCATTGCATAAAATAACACAGTTATCTAGAGCACATTCCCCATTTTTTCGCCAACTTCAGTTCCGCCATGCACAGTAACAGGACCCCCCACTGAAAGCAGTATCCTCAAAAATAAAATACAATCACAGCAGTAATGATATCCCTTAATTAGCCCCTACAGTAATAATGTCCACATCGTGGCCCCTTCCTGTAATAAGTGTCTCATTCCTGGTTCCATGTGTCTCATTCTTGGCCCCATGTATCTCCATCCTGCCCCCATATTTTCTCCCATCCTGGCCCTATGTGTTTTCATCCTGCCTCAATATGTTCTCCCACGTTTTCTAGTGCAACGACATGGTAAAACCAATGATGTCTTTCAAAAGTACAACTCGTCCCGCAAAAAATAAGCCCTCGCATGGCCAAATTGACGGAAAAATAAAAAAGTTATGGCTCTGGGAAGGAGGGGAGTGAAAAACAAACACGGAAAAATGGAAAATCCCAAGGTCATGAAGGGGTTAATGTGCACTCTGCACCCCATCTTGACTGAAAAAAAAACAGAAATGTAGAAATTTTTGCAAATTTATTAAAAAAGAAAACCTGAAATCTCACATGGTCATAAGTCTTCAGACCCTTTGCTCAGTATTGAGTAGAAGCACCTTTTGAGCTAGTACAGCCATGAGTCTTGGGAATGATGCAACAAGTTTTTCACCCCTGGATTTGGGGATCCTCGGCCATTCTTCCCCATCCCCCAGTCTCAATTCATCATCATTTTCTCTTCCCCACCCCCAGGCCCAATATATCATAATTTGCTGTCCCCCACTGCCATTCTCAATTCATCATTATTTGCTGTTCCCCATACTCCAGTCTTAATTCATCCTCATTTGCTCCCCCCTCTCACACCCATTTAATTAATTTTATTATAAAAAAAACTGTTTTTCATACTTACAAGTCAGATGATCCCCGGTAGGCGCAGCTCCACTTCTGCTATCCTAGCGAGTGGCGCACGTACATGATGACATCACCACATAGGCGCCGTCACCAGTGCGTCACGGAGGAGAAGGCGGGAGCCCCGGAACTGTGCAGCCGTTCTGTTTTCACGGCTGTGCAGCAGTAGGAAAGCTCCCAACGGCAGCATGCAGGCCGCAGTACTTTGTTATACCCTGGGGTCCAGTGAGCAGAAGTAAAAGAGGGGCCTCCGGCTGGGTCCGGGCAGCCCTTTCTTTACTTCTGCTCACTGGGCCCCATACAGCAGTAAGGGCAGTAATGCTCTGATGGCGGACCTGGCTAGCGGACCCACTAGTGATCCCCATAGCTGTCTCTGGCCTGAATCCTTCTTTCTACTGTCCAGCCTTGGCTCTTTTGGTCACTCAGCAGCTGCTGAAACCTGACTCTCTCGTCCTCGGTTCACAAAAACCCCGATGGGGAAACCCACATCTTTGCTTTGGGACTTAGCTGCCGAGCGAAGTCGTCCTGTTCTGGTTCCACCACTCCTCCGGACGCTCCGTCCAGAACATCAAAATTACATGTAACGTGAAATCTTAGTTGATCAAAACTTAAGTTATTTACTCCTCTGTGTGTCAGCTCTATACATGATTTCTATCAATTTAACACATATGACTAATATACTTTTAAATTATAAAAAGATTTTTAGTTAAAAAAAAAATTATAATAAAGTCCAACAATGACATTATCGTCTGAATCACCAGCACAGAATGTTCAGCATATATAACCACTGTGACGAGGAAAATTACAGGTGAGTAATGTACATTATAATGAACAGAAGATAAAAAGTACCCACATAGAGAACAAGTGATGATTTCACCCGGTTACATCGTATAAGTAAGGAAAAAGGATACGGTTATAAGTGCCCAAGATAACACATGTGGATGAAAAACTACAATAATACTGCCCCTATGTACAAGAATATAACTGCTATAATACTGCCCCTATGTACAAGAATATAACTACTATAATACTGCTCCTATGTACAAGAATATAACTACTATAATACTGCCCCTATGTACAAGAATATAACTACTATAATATTGCCCCTATGTACAAGAATATATCTACTATAATACTGCTCCTATATACAAGAATATAACTACTATAATACTGCTCCTATGTACAAGAATATAACTACTATAATATTGCTCCTATATACAAGAATATAACTACTATAATACTGCCCCTATGTACAAGAATATAACTACTATAATACTGCCCCTATGTACAAGAATATAACTGCTATAATACTGCCCCTATGTACAAAAGAATATAACTACTATAATACTGCCCCTATGTACAAGAATATAACTGCTATAATACTGCTCCTATGTACAAGAATATAACTACTATAATACTGCTCCTATGTACAAGAATATAACTACTATAATACTGCCCCTATGTACAAGAATATAACTACTATAATACTGCTCCTATGTACAAGAATATAGCTACTATAATACTGCCCCTATGTACAAGAATATAACTACTATAATACTGCCCCTATGTACCAGAATATAACTACTATAATACTGCCCCTATGTACAAGAATATAACTACTATAATACTGCTCCTATGTACAAGAATATAGCTACTATAATGCTGCCCCTATGTAGAAGGATATAACTGCTATAATACTGCTCCTATGTACAAGAATATAACTACTATAATACTGCCCCTATGTACAAGAATATAACTACTATAATACTGCTCCTATGTACAAGAATATAGCTACTATAATACTGCCCCTATGTACAGGAATATAACTACTATAATACTGCCCCTATGTACCAGAATATAACTACTATAATACTGCCCCTATGTACAAGAATATAACTACTATAATACTGCTCCTATGTACAAGAATATAGCTACTATAATGCTGCCCCTATGTAGAAGGATATAACTGCTATAATACTGCTCCTATGTACAAGAATATAACTACTATAATACTGCCCCTATGTACAAGAATATAACTACTATAATACTGCTCCTATGTACAAGAATATAGCTACTATAATACTGCCCCTATGTACAAGAATATAACTACTATAATACTGCCCCTATGTACAAGAATATAACTACTATAATACTGCTCCTATGTACAAGAATATAGCTACTATAATACTGCCCCTATGTACAAGAATATAACTACTATAATACTGCTCCTATGTACAAGAATATAACTACTATAATACTGCCCCTATGTACAAGAATATAACTACTATAATACTGCCCCTATGTACTAGAATATAACTACTATAATACTGCCCCTATATACAAGAATGTAACTACTATAATACTGCTCCTATGTACAAGAATATAACTACTATAATACTGCTCCTATGTACAAGAATATAAGTACTATAATACTGCTCCTATATACAGGAATATATCTACTATAATACTGCCTCCTATGTACAAGGATATAACTACTATAATACTGCTCCTATGTACAAGAATATAACTACTGTAATACTGCCCCTATGTACAAGAATATAACTACTATAATACTGCCCCTATATACAAGAATATAACTACTATAATACTGCCCCTATGTACAAGAATATAACTACTATAATACTGCCCCTATGTACAAGAATATAACTACTATAATACTGCCCTATATACAAGAATATAACTACTATAATACTGCCCCTATATACAAGAATATATCTACTATAATACTGCCCCTATGTACAAGAATATAACTACTATAATACTGCTCCTATGTACAAGAATATAAGTACTATAATACTGCTCCTATATACAAGAATATATCTACTATAATACTGCCCCTATGTACAAGGATATAACTACTATAATACTGCTCCTATGTACAAGAATATAACTACTGTAATACTGCCCCTATGTACAAGAATATAACTACTATAATACTGCCCCTATATACAAGAATATATCTACTATAATACTGCCCTATATACAAGAATATAACTACTATAATACTGCCCCTATGTACAAGAATATAACTACTATAATACTGCCCCTATATACAAGAATATATCTACTATAATACTGCCCTATATACAAGAATATAACTACTATAATACTACCCCTATGTACAAGAATATAACCACTATAATACTGCTCATATGTACAAGAATATAACTACTATAATACTGCCCCTATGTACAAGAATATAACTACTATAATACTGCTCCTATGTACAAGAATATAACTACTATAATACTGCCCTATATACAAGAATATAACTACTATAATACTGCCCCTATGTACAAGAATATAACTACTATAATACTACCCCTATGTACAAGAATATAACCACTATAATACTGCTCCTATGTACAAGAATATAACTACTATAATACTGCCCCTATGTACAAGAATATAACTACTATAATACTGCTCCTATGTACAAGAATATATCTACTATAATACTGCCCTATATACAAGAATATAACTACTATAATACTGCCCCTATGTACAAGAATATAACTACTATAATACTGCCCCTATGTACAAGAATATAACTACTATAATACTGCCCCTATGTACAAGAATATAACTACTATAATACTGCTCCTATGTACAAGAATATAACTACTATAATACTGCTCCTATGTACAAGAATATATCTACTATAATACTGCCCTATATACAAGAATATAACTACTATAATACTGCCCCTATGTACAAGAATATAACTACTATAATACTACCCCTATGTACAAGAATATAACTACTATAATACTGCCCCCTATGTACAAGAATATAACTACTATAATACTGCCCCTATGTACAACAATATAAATACTATAATACTGCCCCTATATACAAGAATATAACTACTATAATACTGCCCCTATATACAGGAATATAACTACTATAATACTGCCCTCTATGTACAAGAATATAACTACTATAATACTGCTCCTATGTACAAGAATATAACTACTATAATACTGCTCCTATGTACAAGAATATAACTACTATAATACTGCCCCTATGTACAAGAATATAACTACTATAATACTGCCCCTATGTATAAGGATATAACTACTATAATACTGCCCCTATGTACAAGAATATAACTACTATAATACTGCCCCTATGTACAAGAATATAACTACTATAATACTGCCCCTATGTACAAGAATATAACTACTATAATACTGCCCCTATGTACAAGAATATAACTACTATAATACTGCCCCTATGTACAAGAATATAACTACTATAATACTGCCCCTATGTATAAGGATATAACTACTATAATACTGCCCCTATGTACAAGAATATAACTACTATAATACTGCCCCTATGTACAAGAATATAACTGCTATAATACTGCTCCTATGTACAAGAATATAACTACTATAATAGTGCTCCTATGTACAAGAATATAACTACTATAATACTGCCCCTATGTACAAGAATATAACTACTATAATACTGCTCCTATGTACAAGAATATAACTACTATAATACTGCCCCCTATGTATAAGAATATAACTACTATAATACTGCCCCTATATACAGAATATAACATCTTTATTTGGAAGGATGAAGCCTGCTGATCAGTTTCCTTTCCTGATTTTCTAGCACCCGGGAAACATAAGATGAGTTTTCTTTCAGGTCGTAGAAACTTTTATCATGTCTGAGAGTTAATTACGATACAAGTTTCTGTGCGGATTTATTACATGGGATTAATGTGGCGTCTGAGCTGTGGAGCGGTGCGCGCTCATTACCAGCAGGATATTAGAGGTTTAATGGATCCATCGGAGATAAGTCTTCGGTGTAAAAGTGCGGAGCGATGGAAGCCGCGATTCACAGGTCATTTTCACAAAGTCATAAAACGCTCCGCAAGTCGCCATAACCCAAAAAGTGCTCCATACCGAGATGGAAGAATATTCAGGCAAAGTTTGAGACTTTTGAAACATCCCTGGTGGTCTAGGGTGGATAAAAAGGCAATGGGTAATGTGGGTGAACATGGACATCACTGGTGGTCTCGGTGGTGAAAAGGGTAATACAGCATCTCTTGGACAGTGAAGGAGATGAATAAGCCATAATGTGCTATTTATAACATTGATTAAGTTAATAGAGAAATCCCTGGTGGTCCAGGGCACTAAAGAGACTGAATGGGGGATATCCTTCATGGTTTGGATAGTGAAATGTCCTAACGGTAACATCCCTGATGGATTGGTGCAGTGAATGGTCTCAAAGGTAACATCCTTCTAATGTCATTGAATGGTAATTAAAAAAATCCCTGGTGGCCTAGGGTATCAAAAGAAGAGCCACAGATATCAGCAGGTTAGAGGCGGCACTCCTGCTCCGTGCATTGTCCATAGCATACTGTCGCTTCCATTGAATGGGACGTACGAAACGATTCATACCAAAAAGGAAATGTATCTTCCTTCCCGTGTGCTCGGCTCCCTCTGCACTTGTGCAGGCTATGTTACCCCCTTTGTTGCCACTGTCCTAGTCTTCAGGTGGCTGCATGCTGCCTGAGTATTCTGGTAGTTTGTCAAATGTCCGGCTAATCAAACCCAGCTCAGTTATTTCTCTGGAGTCTGTAATATATCTATAAAAAGGTGTCTGTTTGCATTCCCGAGTCTGCTGCTCCAAGGTGCTGAACCAAGACAGTGCTGTATCAAGGTGCTTGTCTGCATAATATGCTCTGTTGTTCCTAGGTGTTGACCACACAGTCGGATTTGTTGTATTGATGTACCTGTATGCAGACTTAGTTCTGCAGTTCCAAGGCTCCCGTCTGTGTACTCAGCTCTGCTGTCCAATATGTATGTCTGCATACTCAGCTCTGTTTGTCTAAGATGTCTGTCAGCATTCCCAACCTTGCTTTTCGAAAATGCCTATTTGCATACTCGGCTCTTCTCTTCCAAGGCGCCTCTCTGCATACTCTGCTCTTTTGTGCCAAGAAGATGCCTGTCTGCATTCCCAACCCTACTTTTCGAAAATGCTTATTGGCATACTCGGCTCTTCTCTTCCAAGGCGCTGCTCTGCATACTTGGCTCTTTTGCTCCAAGGTGATGCCTGTCAGCATTCCCAACCCTACTTTTTGAAAATGTCTATTTGCATACTCAGCTCTTCTCTTCCAAGGTGCGCTTCTCTGCATACTCGGCTCTGTTGTGCCAAGATGATGCCCGTCTGCATTCCCAACCCTGGTTTTCCAAAATGCCTATTTGCATACTCGGCTCTTCTCTTCCAAGGTGCTTCTCTACATACTCGGCTCTTCTCTTACAAGGGACTTCTCTGCATACTCGGCTTTTTTGCTCCAAGATGATGCCTGTCTGCATTCCCAACCTTGCTTTTCGAAAATGCCTATTTGCATACTCGGCTCTTCTCTTTCAAGGCGCTTCTCTGCATACTCGGCTCTTCTCTTCCAAGGCACTTCTCTGCATACTCGGCTCTTTTGCTCCAAGATGATGCCTGTCTGCATTCCCAACCCTGCTTTTCCAAAATGCCTGTTTGTATACTCGGCTCTTCTCTTCCAAGGATCTTCTCTGCATACTCGGCTCTTTTGCTCCAAGATGATGCTTATCTGCATTCCCAACCTTGCTTTTCCAAAATGCCTATTTGCATACTCGGTTCTTCTCTTCCAAGGCGCTTCTCTGCATACTCGGCTCTTCTCTTCCAAGGCGCTTCTCTGCATACTCGGCTCTTCTCTTCCAAGGCGCTTCTCTGCATACTCGGCTCTTCTCTTCTAAGGCGCTTCTGTGCATACTCGTCTCTTCTCTTCCAAGGTGCTTCTCTGCATACTCGGCTCTTCTCTTCCAAGGCGCTTCTTTGCATACTCGGCTCTTTTGCTCCAAGTTGAAGCCTGTCTGCATTCCAAACCTTGCTTTTCGAAAATGCCTATTTGCATACTCGGCTCTTCTCTTCCAACGTGCTTCTCTGCATACTCGGCTCTTCTCTTCCAAGGCGCTTCTCAGCATACTCTGCTCTTTTGCGCCAGGATGATGCCTGTCTGCATTCCCAACCCTGCTTTTCCAAAATGCCTATTTGCATACTCGGCTCTTCTCTGCCAAGGTGTTTCTCTGCATACTCGGCGCTTTTGCGCCAAGATGATGCCTGTCTGCATTCCCAACCCTACTTTTCGAAAATGCCTATTTGCATACTCGGCTCTTCTCTTCCTTGGCGCTTCTCTGCATACTCGGCTCTTTTGCTCCAAGATGATGCCTGTCTGCACTCACAACCTTGCTTTTCCAAGATGCCCTTCTGCATACTCAGCCCTGCTGTTCAAAGCTGTCAGTTTGCTCATTTAGCTCAGCTGTATCAAGATACCTAACTGCACACACATCCAGCTCCGCAGTTCCGTGCTTTTCGGTCTGCCACCAAGTATATCCATCTGTGCTGCTCCAAGAGCTGCCATGAATCTCCAGCCCTGCTATATCTCACTGCACCAACACCTCTCATTCATCCAGACCTAGAGTCCATCTCTTCATGTAGTTGGTGAAGTAAGAGGGACACATATGGCAGCAGCGGTTCAGCATTGGCGTATCAGGTGCAGTAATAGGGACACATACGGCAGCAGCGGCTCAGTATTGGGGTATCAGGTGCAGTAATAGGGACACATACGGCAGCAGTGGCTCAGTATTGGGATATCAGGGGCAGTAATAGGGACACATACGGCAGCAGAGGCTCAGTATTGGGGTATCAGGGGCAGTAATAGGGACACATACGGCAGCAGCGGCTCAGTATTGGGATATCAGGGGCAGTAATAGGGACACATACGGCAGCAGAGGCTCAGTATTGGGGTATCAGGGGCAGTAATAGGGTCACATACGGCAGCAGCGGCTCAGTATTGGGGCATCAGGGGCAGTAATAGGGACACATACGGCAGCAGCGGCTCAGTATTGGGATATCAGGTGCAGTAATAGGGACACATACGGCAGCAGCAGCTCAGTATTGGGATATCAGGGGCAGTAATAGGGTCACATAGGGCAGCAGCGGCTCAGTATTGGGGTATCAGGTGTAGTAATAGGGTCACATACGGCAGCAGCGGCTCAGTATTGGGGTATCAGGGGCAGTAATAGGGACACATACGGCAGCAGTGGCTCAGTATTGGGGTATCAGGGGCAGTAATAGAGACACATACGGCAGCAGTGGCTCAGTATTGGGGTATCAGGTGCAGTAATAGGGACACATACGGCAGCAGTGGCTCAGTATTGGGGTATCAGGGGCAGTAATAGGGTCACATGCGGCAGCAGAGGCTCAGTATTGGGGTATCAGGTGCAGTAATACGGACCCATAAGACAGCAGCGGCTCAGTATTGGAGTATCAGGGGCAGTAATAGGGACACATACGGCAGCAGCGGCTCAGTATTGGGGTATCAGGTGTAGTAATAGGGTCACATATGGCAGCAGCGGCTCAGTATTGGGGAATCAGGTGCAGTAATAGCATACCTCCCAACCGTCCCGATTTCAGCGGGACAGTCCCGCTTTGGCAGCGGGGTCCCGCTGTCCCGCTTCGGGCATTTAAAATCCCGAATTTGCGGCCGCCGGTGAAGCCCCGCCCACTTCCGGGACGTAGAGAGAGCCCGATTAGTAAAAGGCAGAGTCCGGGACAGCGCGTTCGTGTGTGACAGCGAAGACAGCCAATCAGGCTCTAGGAACATGACTGACCACGCCCCATCTGCCAGGCGCTCTCCAGCTTTACCTTCTGAGTGACGGATTCATCGCATCAATGAGCACACGACTTGGGAAAGCCCGCCCCCTGGGCGTTACCACGGCAACAAGACTGAAGGGAGCGGCGGAGCCGGGAAGAGGTGAGAGAGGGCCTGGGGATGTAGGAATGGGTTAAATCCGGGTCACTTATTACTGGGGTGCCGTGCGGTCCTGGGCAGAGATGTCCGGCGGGTGGTGCACAGGGCCCCGCCTGGTTGCCGGGAGGATGGAGCGTGGCCAGGACGAGGCGTGTGAACGCGGCTCTGTGTGGTGTCCGGGGATCGCACCCGGCTCTGTAATTGGCGCAGTCTGTGGTGAAGGGGTCTGTGTCTGCGGAGGGGGCATGGGAAGGGTTAACGGATTAACACGTCCGCCGCCGGAGGCCACACATGGGAAGTCCGGGAAAGTCTGGGCAGAGGACCATTCCCCAATAACCCAGGGGGCAGGGCGACCCCCGGCCATCCGGGCACCTGTGTGGTAGCTGTCACCTGCCCAGTGACATGGGGGAGCTCCTGGCACTCCAGGACTTAGAGGGGCTGCCCGCCATATGGAGACCCCTTCTCAGAAGCTGTAGACCCATGTAAGATACAGACCCCCCTTGTAGCCTCATTGGCGCCGCTCCAGTATTGGGGTGTTCATGCGACATAATCGGGGGCTGCAGTGGTCACGCCGTGAGTTTCATCCCAGGGACGTGTGAGCGCTGCAGCCAATCGGGACCACATTTTTTTTTAGTAGAGATCTGAGAAACCCAGTGTAGGAACCATATGTAAATCACGCTGGCAGTGCACTGGGGTGTGTCAGTGGCCTGCTTCATCCACACCCCCAGTGCACATCCAGCCTGATTTACATACGGCTCCTACACTGGATCTCTACATGAAAGGTACCATTTCTATTGGCCACAAGACCCCAGTAAGGCCAGGAGGCCAAGGTATCTGACCTCTGGACTCAAATAGCAAAACCTCTGGATCTGAAGACCCTCTTACTTATATCTGTGCTGTACCCTTCCTCTGACTAAATCGACAACTGGGCGTTATCAGAAAGATGTGTCCCTACACAGTCAGCTCTGATTGGACGTCGGACTGTGTGGTCACGCCCCTAACTGACCACTAGCTGTACTGCTGTGTGCTCTGTTGTCCTGCAGCGCCTCCACAGGGGAAGTGAAGCATTACACAGTGCCTATTGATACCAGTGGATTACTGACTACCATTTATTAGCTCAAAATTCCGTATTAGGTTGCGGCCAATGGCCATTGTACAGTATGGAGCGTCGTGTGTGGCCATATTTTTTTGTTCATAATTATTGTTAACGAAACATTGTGATCAGAAGTGCTAAATGGGTGTGGTTGGGGCGTGGCTAGTTGTGAAATGGGTGTGGCCTAAAATTTGCCGCGGCGCGCTACGGCAGCAGCGGCTCAGTATTGGGGTATCAGGTGCAGTAATAGGGACACATATGGCAGCAGCGGCTCAGTATTGGGGTATCAGGTGTAGTAATAGGGACACATATGGCAGCAGCGGCTCAGTATTGGGGTATCAGGGGCAGTAAGAGGGACACATATGGCAGCAGCGGCTCAGTATTGGGGTATAAGGAGCAGTAATAGGGACACATACGGCAGCAGCGGCTCAGTATTGGGGTATCAGGTGCAGTAATAGGGACACATACGGCAGCAGCGGCTCAGTATTGGGGTATCAGGTGCAGTAATAGGGACACATATGGCAGCAGCGGCTCAGTATTGGGGTATCAGGTGTAGTAATAGGGACACATATGGCAGCAGCGGCTCAGTATTGGGGTATCAGGGGCAGTAAGAGGGACACATATGGCAGCAGCGGCTCAGTATTGGGGTATCAGGTGTAGTAATAGGGTCACATACGGCAGCAGCGGCTCAGTATTGGGGTATAAGGAGCAGTAATAGGGACACATACGGCAGCAGCGGCTCAGTATTGGGGTATCAGGTGCAGTAAGAGGGACACATATGGCAGCAGCGGCTCAGTATTGGGGTATCAGGGGCAGTAATAGGGACACATGGCAGCAGCGGCTCAGTATTGGGGTATCAGGTGCAGTAATAGGGACACATATGGCAGCAGCGGCTCAGTATTGGGGTATCAGGGGCAGTAATAAGGACACATACGGCAGCAGCGGCTCAGTATTGGGGTATCAGGGGCAGTAATAGGGACACATATGGCAGCAGCTGCAGCTCAGTATTGGGGTATCATCAGTCTGAAGAGTTTCTGCAGGTCGGGAATAGAGGAGGATGGTGCTGGAAATGTGAGGAGTCAGCCGAGTTACAGGTGGAGAAGACGTCATGTCGGTCTGGGTCAGATGGAAAAGATGGAAAAAGTGAACGATTCCATCAGAAAGAACGTTAGCGGTAAGTCACTATCTGTAACTGTGCTGTGATCACTTGTATGGTCTGCAGCACTGGTATCTACCACTATTGGGTCAACCATATGGCGATAATATCAGTGTTAATCTTAGAGATTTATTTTCAGTATCAGCGCGGTCAACTGCTGAGGTTCCCCTATACCTGTGATTAGGGCGCACCACCATAGTTGTAATCAGGGTTACCAGTTAGGGGCCTACTCAGATGTTTTGCCCCCTGAGCTGAGCTCCTAGCTATGCCTGTGCTCAGCTAGACCTCGTTCCCCTGGTGCACCAGACTCGATTGTGTCATTGTGGAGTGTGGTCTAAGAATCCATTACCATAAACGAGCCCGTGACCATCACTGCTGACAGGGTGAGACTTATCACACAGCAGGAGCCAAGATACATGGCCAGCAATCACAGGATAGGAAATGGCGTGTGCTTCTGTGAGAGGGAGCAACACATGATAGGATTGGATACATGGCTCAGCGGACAGTAGCACACAGGTCAGGATGGGATTAGATACATCATCTCATTTGGTCCTGTGTAGCATCTTCCTCTAGATTGGGGTTGAGTGAAATTAATGTTGGATCCTGGGAGCTTCATTAGAGGAACATAATAATGATTTTCGAGCTCATTCACCTTTTCCTTCCTGGCGACGTCTCACATTTCACATCTCGTCTGTAGATGGAGAAATAAAACAGCGGGAAGGAACCGAGTCAGATCCTGCGCTCCCCGGACCCCGAATTACACCTTATAATTCACCTAATGATGCCACGATAATAAAACCTGACAGAACAAGTGATGCCGCTACACAGAGCAAGGGACACGCTCTGCATTATACCCCAGAGCTGAACTCACTATTCTGCTGGTGCATTCACTGTGTACATACATTACATTACTGATCCTGAGTTACATCCTGTATTATACCCCAGAGCTGCACTCACTATTCTGCTGGTGCAGTCACTGTGTACATACATTACATTACTGATCCTGAGTAACATCCTGTATTATACCCCAGAGCTGCGCTCACTATTCTGCTGGTGCAGTCACTGTGTACATACATTACATTACTGATCCTGAGTTACATCCTGTATTATACTCCAGAGCTGCACTCACTATTCTGCTGGTGCAGTCACTGTGTACATACATTACATTACTGATCCTGAGTTACATCCTGTATTATACTCCAGAGCTGCACTCACTATTCTGCTGGTGCAGTCACTATGTACATACATTACATTACTGATCCTGAGTTACATCCTGTATTATACTCCAGAGCTGCACTCACTATTCTGCTGGTGCAGTCACTGTGTACATACATTACTGATCCTGAGTTACATCCTGTATTATACTCCAGAGCTGCACTCACTATTCTGCTGGTGCAGTCACTGTGTACATACATTACATTACTGATCCCGAGTTACCTCCTGTATTATACTCCAGAGCTGCACTCACTATTCTGCTGGTGCAGTCACTGTGTACATACATTACATTGCTGATCCTGAGTTACCTCCTGTATTATACTCCAGAGCTGCACTCACTATTCTGCTGGGGCAGTCACTGTGTACATACATTACATTACTGATCCTGAGTTACATCCTGTATTATACTCCAGAGCTGCACTCACTATTCTGCTGGTGCAGTCACTGTGTACATACATTACTGATCCTGAGTTACATCCTGTATTATACCCCAGAGCTGCACTCACTATTCTGCTGGTGCAGTCACTGTGTACATACATTACATTACTGATCCTGAGTTACATCCTGTATTATACTCCAGAGCTGCACTCACTATTCTGCTGGTGCAGTCACTGTGTACATACATTACATTACTGATCCTGAGTTACATCCTGTATTATACTCCAGAGCTGCACTCACTATTCTGCTGGTGCAGTCACTGTGTACATACATTACATTACTGATCATGAGTTACCTCCTGTATTATACTCCAGAGCTGCACTCACTATTCTGCTGGTGCAGTCACTGTGTACATACATTACATTACTGATCCTGAGTTACATCCTGTATCTCTTTTTTATTATAAAAGTACAAAACAAAACTTACAGGCAAAGCTTACAGACAAACTCAATAACAAAACAAATTATTCACAGTCCCCAAAAGTCCAATGTCCAGCATATTTATACAAACAAAATGTTCCTCCATTTCAATAATGCCCCCCAGCAAGGGAAGAGACCTCAACCTATATCCTTTTTCCTCTCCCCTTGTACCTTTTTCCCTCATACACACATACCCATGCATTCATCCCTAGAAAAATAAACAAAAGTCGGCCAACTGCCCTAAAGAAAGCAAATAGGCCACCTGGCCAAAACTTAATCATATATTTTGTATATTTATTTTTTATATTTATTTTTTATATATATATATTTTTTTTTTATTTTTATTTTTTTTTTACCTCCTAAACTAAACCACCACCATTCCCCCAAAGGTCCCACGAAAGTTTGTGGCCTATCACACCAGGTCCCACGAGAGTTTGTGGCCTATCACACAAGGTCCCACGAGAGTTTGTGGCCTATCACACCAGGTCCCACGAGAGTTTGTGGCCTATCACACAAGGTCCCACGAAAGTTTGTGGCCTTCACTATACAACAAGGTCCACAGAAGTTTATGGCCCTTTTTTCCTCTTCTTGGCATCCCGCCGGACGTCCATTCTCCAAAACCCATCCCCCCACCCCCCAAGAAACCCCCCACCCCACCTAAACTAAATCCCCCCTACACGCATCATAGTACACATGTAACATATATACAACCTTATAATAACATATAATCAATAATAACATAATAATAACCAGTACACACCATAATCATGACCAAAGAACAGGCCCAAGTTCAATGCTTGCAAGCCCTATACCCGGGTTACCAATTACAAAACAAAAATCTATAAGTGAGGGTTACAGCCCACCACCAGGAACTGGAGACCATAGAGGCTCTCGCCCTAATCTACCGCACATCACCCTGACCCTCCCTATCAACACAAAAGAGAAAATCCTGTACCTATAGCCCTACCAATCTCTCCCTACCTGCCCCTACCTGTCCCTCACTGACCCTCTCTACCAACCTAATACTAACTACCTGTCCCTAAAGACTGTCCCTATCTGTCCCTCCCTGTCCCTACACATCTATCTGACCCTACAAAATAAAGATAAAAAGATAAATAAGACTAACTCAACCCTATCACAGGCACACAGAACCTAACTCTCCCTAGGGCACATTAAAGGAGAAACCCCTCCAAAGAAGAGAGGCCCTCCCTGCACCCAGCCTCTCAAACTCCAGCAAGCGCACTTTTGCCAGGTCACCCAGGATGTTCCTAATCACCTCTTCCCTGGGGAGGACTTTCCGCTGAGTAGACACTAGACACCGTGCATTCCACGTGTGGAACCTAGTTACTAAACTAACTAAGAAAACAGTGCCCCGATCTCGGCCACCAAGGGACCTGAATGCCCCATAGGCCCACTCCGCATAGGAAAGGCCTGCCAGCCTAGGCCAGCCAATGGAAGCACCCACCCTGCTGTAGACCTCTGTATTAAAGGGACACCGAAGCAGGAAATGCTCCATGCTTTCAAGCATACCGCCACACTCTTCGCGGGGACAATCCCGGTCATCAGAGCATCTGCACTTCAGGTTGTCCCTCACATACAGCTTCCCATGGAAGCAGCGCCAAGCCAAGTCCCAAAACTTCAAGGGGATCCGCTTAGAGTTCAATAACCCGAGCCCCACCTCCAGATCCCAGCTTGGGCAATCCCTGAGCGCCAGGGGCTTCTGAAAGTGGGTCAACAGGACCCTATTGTCAAGTAACCTTCTCGACATGGTCCTGATCTCCCACACTCCCAGACCCCACCGACGGATCACCTTCAGAACCGGGGTAGCATAAGCCGGAAGATGCCCATGAGGTGTTCGAAGGTCCTTTACCTGCCCTCCTGTCTCCCATTCCTGGAAGAAAGGCCGAAACCACCCCCTACAGGAGAATACCCACAGAGGAGCCCTCTCTGACCAGAGGTTGGCGATGTTTGCCTTAAGAAAGGTGTTTACTAGAAACACCACTGGGTTGACCATACCCAACCCTCCTAGTCTCCTCGTGCGGTACGTGACCTCCCTCTTGATTAGGTTCAGCCTATTTCCCCATAACAATTGGAAAAACAGGCTGTAGACCCGTGTCCAAAGAGGCTCTGGCAAGATGCAGACGCTGCCCAAATATATTAGCAAAGGAAGCAAATAGCCCTTGGCAAGACTAACCCTTTCCCTTAGGGTCAAAGACCAACCCTTCCACTGATCCACCTTCTGGGCGGCAATCTTAAGTCTGCCCTCCCAGTTTTGCTGGGGATAGTCCCCCGGGCCGAAACTGATGCCTAATATTTTTGCTGTGGCCTGAGGCCCTGGAAGGGTGTCCGGGAGATCAAAACTTGGATCTCCCCCTCCCAGCCAGAGACTCTCACACTTGTCTCGGTTGATCATGGAACCGGATGCCACCGAGTAGCGTTCAACCTCAGACATCACCCAATCTGCCTCCTCTCTCGAGGATACAAAAAGGGAAACATCATCAGCGTACGCCACTACCCTCAAGGCGGCCTCTGGCTCCGCCTGGTCCATCCTGACTCCCACCAACGGTCCACGCTCCACCCTCCTTAAAAGGGGGTCGATCGCAAACACGTATAACAGCGGGCTCAGAGGACAGCCCTGGCGGACACCAGACCTCACCTCAAAAGGGTGCCCGACCCAACCGTTCACGAGCGGAAAAGTCTCTGCCCCATTGTATAAAACTCTCAACCAATCAACAAACCTCCCAGGCAGACCATACCTCAGAAGGACGGACCAGAGGTACTCATGGTTAACCCGGTCAAAGGCCTTCGCCTGGTCTAAGGACAGCAAGTACCCCTTCCAGTGACCTGCCCTGCCCTGCTCCACTGCCTCCCGGACACCGAGCACAGCACTAAATGTACTGCGGCCTGGAACAGAGCAGTGCTGGGCCCCCGAAAGGAGCCGGGGCGCAAACTGCACCAACCGATTAAAAAGCACCTTTGCCAGAACCTTTCGGTCCGTATTGAGAAGCGCTATGGGACGCCAATTCTCAATACGGGACGAGTCTTTACCCTTTGACAGGATAATCAGGGCTGACTTCCTCATTGAACTGGGTAGAATGTCCGAGGAGAGGCACTCATTAAAAACCTCAGTCAAGAGGGGGACCAAAGAGTCCCTAAAAGTCTTGTAGAACTCGGATGTTAAGCCATCCGGACCGGGCGACTTTTTGGGCCGGAGCCCATCAATCGCCCGTCTCACTTCCTCTTCCCTGATTGCTTCTGCCAAAACATGAAGAGAGGGGTCATCCCCTGGCTCAGGGATGGTTTCAGTCAGGAAAGCCGACATCTCATCCCGATCAGGATCCCTCCTCCCCAAGAGGTGCAAGTAGAAGGATCTGACCACCTCCAGGATCCCTGATTTGGATCTGTTCAGGGACCCCGTACTGTCAATCAGTCCTCTCACCATCTTACAATTCACTGACAACCTGCAGTTTCTGTAAGGGTCGGGCGAGCGGTACCTCCCGAAATCCCTCTCAAAAACCAAGGATGTGTGCCTATCATACTGGCACCCCTTGAGCAAGGTCTTCACCCTGGAGATTTCCTCTCTGTCCCCTCCAGTCGAGACGAGCTGCTCGAGTTTCCTCCCCAGCTCCCGATACAGGCGGTACCTGTTCAGGCCTCTGAGGCTCGAGAGCTGATGGAAGAACCCTGCGACCCTTCTTTTGAAGATCTCCCACCACTCAGACTTACTGCTACAAAGACCCAAGAGAGGTACCTGGCTCTGAAGAAATTCCTCAAAGGACTGTCTTACTTCCGCCTCTTCCAGAAGGGACGAATTCAGCTTCCATAGGCCTCTCCCCATCCGGGGGGTCTCTGTAACATTCAAAGTAAAGAAAATGAAACAGTGATCGGAGAACTCCACCTCAACAGCGGACACTGCAGAAGAGACGGCTTCCTCCTTTAAAAAAAAACTATCTATCCTAGACCTACTGCTTCCCCCAAAAAAGGTGAAACCCCCGTGACCTGGGGTGTGCCGGATGTGGACATCCACCAGGCGAGCTTCGCTTACTATGCTATTCAAGGCTACGCTATCATAAGCCAGCCGGTCTCCGGGGCCTCCCCTATCACGGAGTCTGGTTACAGTATTAAAATCCCCACCGAAGACCACCTGCCGGCTCGTAAAAAGATAGGGCTTGATCCTCAGGAAGAGACATTTACGGTCCCACTTGGATTGTGGGCCATAGATATTGATGAGCCGAAGCTCCTGTCCCCTCATGAAGACGTCAAGGACCAAACATCTCCCCATTTCTACCTCGATCACCCGTCTGCATTCCACCTCCACGGTCTTAAAAAGGACCGCTACCCCGCTATACGGCTCGGCCGCAAGAGACCAGTATGAGGGCCCACTCCTCCATTCCCTCTTTGCTTTGTAGATGGACCCCAGGTCCGTTAGTCTGGTCTCCTGCAAAAATAAAATATCAGCCTCAACCCGGGTGAAAAAATCAAAGGCCGTAAATCTAGCCGTATCTGACTTTATGCTGGCGACATTAATCGACGCCAGAGTCAACGGGGTAGGTTCCGCCATCATGGGTGATTGAGTTAGATGGCCTGTTTTTTAACCGTACCCCCTGATTTCCTCTCCCCTTCTGAGGAGGAGCCCGACTCACCCCTCCTCTTTAAAGATACCGAGGTGTCCATATCCTCCTTTATAGCACTGGATTTCCCAGAAATAGATTCCTTGCCCCTGGACCCCGAGGTGGTCCCCCCTCCAGAGGAGTGTGAATCCCCCGGAGGACAGACCTCACCACTCCCTGAAGGCACCCCAGATGTTGCGACCGGCCCCTCACCCCCGACCTCCGACACAGCAGAGTCATCGAGGGCTTGGAACCGATTGGAGAGGGGGATCAGAGGGGAGTCAGCGAGCCCTTCCGTAGGCACCCCAGTGGCCAGGGGGGGGGGCTTAGATTTTTTAGCCTTGTTCTTCCTCTTCTTCCGACTCTTACCGGTACGATTGTCACCCATTTTTTTAGGCTGCTCCACCACCTCTTCATCCAGACTTTCATACTGGGAAGAGTTATCAGAAGCAGCCAACTCCTCCCTCTCCATCCTCCGGATCTCCTCGCTCAGCGCCTTCTCCCCCAGGGCCTCAGAGGCTTCGGCTGCCGTCTCCAGGGTGGGGGCAGTCATCACCCCAGTTGCCTGAGGCTTATCCTGCCCCCTGCCCTTACGGCTCCTCACCTGTTGCCACTGGTGGGCAGATGTACCAGCCTCGCCTTTCCTCACCGACCCCTCAGCTCCCCTCATGCCTCCACCCTCAGCCACAGCAGAAGTTGCACCACCGGGGACCCCCCCTTGGCTCCCCCCTGCCGGGCCAGAGATGGTGCTGGAAAAGGAACGGGGGCAGCGGCTATACGGGTGACCTAGGTCACCACACAGGTGACACCTAATGTCACCACAGGCCGCGGCAAGATGGCCTACCCCGCCACACAAGGCACATTTCTGTACCTTGCAGCCTGCGCTGAAGTGGCGGGGATCACCGCACCTGTGGCAGACCTTCGGTTGCCCCTGGTAGAAGATCTGGATTCTGTCCCTCCCCAGAAATGCTGAGGAAGGGATGTGGGTGACCGTACCTCCTGAAACCTTCAACTTTACCATGAAGGTCCAGCCCCCTGACCAAATGCCAAACTCGTCCCTATTTTTTTTAGGGACCTCGGTGACTTCCCCATAACGGGAAAGCCACGTCATTATGTCGACCCCAGAGAGTGACTCGTTACTTGTCAGAACGGTCACCCTCTTTACACTATTTTGGCGAGACACCGCCTGCACGGCAAAGTCTCGCCAGCCGGGCTCCCCCTTTGCCAGTTCGAAATTCGACCAGAAAAGCTCCAAGCCCTCTGGCCGAACAAAACTGACATCGAAGAAGGAGGTGCCAAACGGATGAATCAGGGCAAAGATGTCCGTCGCCCTGAAGTCCATCTTCAGAAGGAGCTCCACAACCCTCGCCCTTGGCGGGCACGCTTCACTGCCCCTCCACCGAAGACGGACCACATTCCGCCTGGCCACCCCCTGCCCGGCTGTCGGGAAGGACCAAACCGTTTCCCCTTCCCTTTTATCTTGGAAGGCAGCCTGGCCGTGTCTATCCAGCCAAAAGGCCAAGTCCACCACTCTTCCCTCTACTTCGATCGTCCGTTCTCCCTTTTTGAGGGCCTCCAGGAAGCGGCGCCGCAAAACGCTATCCCTGAGGTCCAGAGGCGAGGAAACCCCCTGACTAGACCCCGGGGCTCCAGCCACCACCCCCGAATAACTCTGAGAACCTGTGGCTGGGGGGGCAGATGGACCGACCCCCTCCCCCCTTCTCCCACTACCATCAGACACCGTACTCACACTTGCCACCTTAGACGCACTGCCACTCGCATCCTCAACCATAGACACTTCCATACCCGCACCCTCCTCATACACTCCATCAGTCACCCCACTCTCACTCACATGCACACTGGGGTCAGTTTTATTTTGCCTCACCTTTTGGGTATTTCCAGGTTCACTGCTACCGCCACCTACTGGTGGCATCCTCCCTGCTGGGGGGTTTGACACACACAGCGCTGCTGTCCCTTTAAGAGTCCTGCTGCTATGGGACTTAAGCAGCACAGCCTGACTTTCCACCACAGCAGGCACAGAGTCTCCTCCCTCACTGGCAGGTAGGAAGCCAGGTGCAGACCCACCTCCAGCTCCATCCTGCCTTGTCACCGGAGCCCCCACCGCAGGTAAGCCCCCAGACTCAGGGGACTGCACCAGGCAGGCGCCCTTGCTGCTGTCTGCTGCAGTCCCTGCTCCATTGCTGGCTAAGACCATTTTTTTTCCTTTTCCTTGGGAAGCCACGCCCCCAGCCTTCAGCCGCACAGCAGAGCTATCCGAAGCTGCACCTGCATGGGCAGCAGGTGCCGAGGAGGCCACACCCCCTGAGACCGGCCGCAGCGGGACCCCCAGAGCCGACCCAGAGCTGGATCCACCCCCAGGAATCCCCCCGGCGGTACCAGTCCCCTGAGGCACAGCGCCCCCCACCACCACACCCTGGGCCACAAACAGCCTGGCCACAGCAGCTCCAGCAGCCGGCCCCAGGCTAGGCCACTCCCCCTCAGCATCCACCAGCGGCGGTGCCCCCAATGCAGGAGACCCCGACTTCACCGCAGACCCCGCCAGGGGAGCCCCCACCATTTTCTTTTTATGAGCCGGTTCTGCCGGAGCCGCAGGCCCCTCCCCCTTTACTTTACTAGGTGCCCGGGCCCCCAGAAGCGATCCAGCTTTATCGGATCCGTAAGTGGGGGACCCGGACACCCCAGCACTCACCGCCGGAGATGCGGTCCCGGCTGCCACTCTCTTGCCCACCTCTGGGCCACCTTCCACACCATGCTCCATATCAGACACATCACTACCCCCTCCGTTACCACAAACAGAGGCAGCGCCCTGTGTGTCATGGCCTGTAATCTCCCCGCTCCCTCGCTGCGGACCCACAACAGAGTCCGAGCCGGGGTGGGTAGCGGGTGCCGCACAGCGGGATCGGGGGGCCCCAGAGAGGGGGACATACACATATTTCTCCACAGTAGATGTTTTCTTGTTATTCCTTTTCTTAACCTTCCTCTTCATCCCCCTCCTGGTTGCCTCGTCCTCACAGATCTCATCCCCGAACCTCAGCTGGTTAAAACGGACCGGGGACTCGATCTGCCGGATCTGCTGCATGACGAGGCAGCCCCCCTCACTGCTACTACCACCATCCTCATCCTCCCCCTCGCTCCCGCTGTCCCCTGAAGGGCCAGAATCTGACGGGAGAGCCACCTGCTCGGGGGCTATCCCGCTATGCGACGCCTGGAGATCTCTTACCAGGCCACCAGGCGGTGGGTAGGGCGCGACCTCCTCCTCGCATTCCTCATCATCCTCCTCCACCACCTGGCCGGAGCTCCGTGACCCCTCCGGAGCCCCACCGGTCATGGCTCTGAACCGGTCGTCGTTCTCCAGCTTTTCACGGAAGGGTCCGCTGCCATCCAGGATCTCACACCTCCGGCTTTCCAGGTCTTGTATGGATTTTTTGATCTTCTTGACCGCGGCGGATAGCTCGGCCTTCTTATTGCCGGAGGCCCTGTCAGACCTCTCCTTAGCTACCCTCAACTCCCCCCAGAGGGATTTTAGCTTCCTTGAGGCGTCCTCATACTCGCAGAGGTGCGCATGGATGCGTGAACCATAGACCACAGCGGATTCACGAGCCGCCTTGGTACCCCAACCAAGGGGCACCGCTGCAGCACCCCTGCTCGTACTCGGCCTACCTCCGGGGGAAGGAGCCGCCGCGGCCTCAGGGGTCCTACGGGTCTTCATGCTGGATCCCTTGCCTGATTCTTGGCCAGATCTTGTAGCCCTAGCCGGAGTTGGAGTCCTCCCACCCCCCGCCGGCTTGGACCGGGAGGTGGGAGCCGGGGGCCCAGCCCCGGAGGCCAGTCCCAAAATGAGCCTTCTTTCCTGGGAAGGGGGCAGACAAAAAGTCCTGGATGAAAAAGTTTACCTCCCTTCCCAGGAGCTCTCCCTACGCAGCACACAGAGCACACGGCAAGCAGGCTCCACCTCTTCCTGCTGTGCAGTCACTGTGTACATACATTACATTACTGATCCTGAGTCACATCCTGCATTATACCGCAGAGCTGCACTCACTATTCTGCTGGTGCAGTCACTGTGTACATACATTACATTACTGATCCTGAGTTACCTCCTGTATTATACTCCAGAGCTGCACTCACTATTCTGCTGGTGCAGTCACTGTGTACATACATTACATTACTGATCCTGAGTTACATCCTGTATCTCTTTTTTTATTATAAAAGTACAAAACAAAACTTACAGGCAAAGCTTACAGACAAACTCAGTAACAAAACAAATTATTCACAATCCCCAAAAGTCCAATGTCCAGCATATTTATACAAACAAAATGTTCTTCCATTTAATTAATACCCCCCAGCAAGGGAAGAGACCTCAACCTATATCCTTTTTTTCCCTTCCTTAGTTCCTTTTTCCCCTCATACACACATACCCATGCATTCATCCCTAGTAAAATAAACAAAAGTCGGCCAACTGCCCTAAAGAAAGTAAATAGGCCACCTGGCCAAAACTTAATCATATATTTTTATATATTTTTTTCATTTTTTTAGTTTATATTTTTTTAAAATTTTTTATTTATTTATTTTTTTCCTCCTAAACTAAACCACCACCATTCCCCCAAAGGTCCCATGAAAGTTTGTGGCCTTTCCTACACAGCAAGGTCCATAAAAGTTTATGGCCTTTTTTTTCCTCTTCTTGGCATCCCGCCGGACGTCCATTCTCCAAAACCCATCCCCCCACCCCCCAAGAAACCCCCCACCCCACCTAAACTAAATCCCCCCTACACGCATCATAGTACACACGTAACACATATATATACAACCTTATAATAACATATATCAATACAACATAATAATAACCAGTACACACCATAATCATGAGCAAAGAACAGGCCCAAGTTCAATGCTTGTGGAGAGCCCCCACTGCCGCAGGGCTGAGGGGCACCCGGTACCTGGGCCTCTGCGTCTCAGTCCTGGGGTTGTCACGGTGGCTAGGCCAGGACTGTCCTGCCGTAGGTTTGAAGTTAGGCCTGGAGCTCTATACTTCCTCGGCGTTTCCGGCCACCGGCTACGCGCCTCAGTAGGATGTTGCCTCGTCTTACAGCACGACTCCTACTGGTTTTTCTCTTTGTTGCGTTGATCTCATTTCTCACTCAGCACAATAAACCTCGCTTCTTGTCCTTTCTTGGGGTACCGCCGCAATGACGTGCAGGCGTGGTCCCGTAACGTTCTCTCTGTTCGCTAGGCCTCTGTCAGGATCCCACCCCTGACAGGGACCCCCCTGAATCTTCCCCTGCAACACCCTCTGCCACAGGATGTTGCCTGGTTCCAACCCAGTCAGCTTCTGTCTAACTTCCTATCTAACCCCCAGTTTTACCAGATTGTGAGGAGTGGCCTAATACATAGCACCCTTAGCTCCCCCTGGAGGCCAGACTGTGAAGTGTATTGGTGTCTGTGATACCTGGTCAGATGAACTACTTCAGTGCCATCAGACGTACCATAGCCCCCCTTAGCGGCGGAGCATCAGTACTGCAACGACCAGGACTCTGGGGTGCTGCACTTGCAAACCCTATAACCGGGTTACCAATTACAAAACAAAAATCTATAAGTGAGGGTTACAGCCCACCACCAGGAACTGGAGACCATAGAGGCTCTCACCCTAATCTACCGCACATCACCCTGACCCTCCCTAACAACACAAAAGAGAAAATCCTGTCCCTATAGCCCTACCAATCTCTCCCTACCTGCCCCTACCTGTCCCTCACTGACCCTCTCTACCAACCTAATACTAACTACCTGTCCCTAAAGACTGTCCCTATCTGTCCCTCCCTGTCCCTACACATCTATCTGACCCTACAAAATAAAGATAAAAAGATAAAAAAGACTAAAGGTACCGTCACACTAAACGATATCGCTAGCGATCCGTGACGTTGCAGCGTCCTGGCTAGCGATATCGTTGAGTGTGACACGCAGCAGCGATCAGGATCCTGCTGTGATATCGCTGGTCGTTGAACAAAGTTCAGAACTTTATTTGGTCGTCAGATCGCCGTGTATCGTCGTGTTTGACACCAAAAGCAACGATACCAGCGATGTTTTACACTGGTAACCAGGGTAAACATCGGGTTACTAAGCGCAGGGCCGCGCTTAGTAACCCGATGTTTACCCTGGTTACCAGCGTAAAATGTAAAAAAAACAAACAGTACATACTTACATTCGCGTCCCCCGGCGTCCGCTTCCCACACTGACTGAGCGCCGTAAAGTGAAAGTGAAAGTACAGCACAGCGGTGACGTCACCGCTCTGCTGTTAGGGCCGGCGCTCAGTCAGTGCAGGAAGCGGACGCCGGGGGACGCGAAGGTGAGTATGTACTGTTTTTTTTTTTTACATTTTACACTGGTAACCAGGGTAAACATCGGGTTACTCGATGTTTACCCTGGTTACCCGGGGACCTCGGCATCGTTGGTCGCTGGAGAGCGGTCTGTGTGACAGCTCTCCAGCGACCAAACAGCGACGCTGCAGCGATCAGCATCGTTGTCTGTATCGCTGCAGCGTCGCTTAGTGTGACGGTACCTTAACTCAACCCTATCACAGGCACACAGAACCTAACTCTCCCTAGGGCACATTAAAGGAGAAACCCCTCCATAGAAGGGAGGCCCTCCCTGCACCCAGCCTCTCAAACTCCAGCAAGCGCACTTTTGCCAGGTCACCCAGGATGTTCCTAATCACCTCTTCCCTGGGGGGGACTTTCCGCTGAGTAGACACTAGACACCGTGTATTCCACGTGTGGAACCTAGTTACTAAACTAACTAAGAAAACAGTGCCCCGATCTCGGCCACCAAGGGACCTGAATGCCCCATAGGCCCACTCCGCATAGGAAAGGCCTGCCAGCCTGGGCCAGCCAATGGAAGCACCCACCCTGCTGTAGACCTCTGTATTAAAGGGACACCGAAACAGGAAATGCTCCATGCTTTCAAGCATACCGCCACACTCCTCGCGGGGACAATCCCGGTCATCAGAGCATCTGCACTTCAGGTTGTCCCTCACATACAGCTTCCCATGGAAGCAGCGCCAAGCCAAGTCCCAAAACTTCAAGGGGATCCGCTTAGAGTTCAATAACCCGAGCCCAACCTCCAGATCCCGGCTTGGGCAATCCCTGAGCGCCAGGGGCTTCTGAAAGTGGGTCAACAGGTCTATTGTCAAGAAACCTTCTCGACATGGTCCTGATCTCCCACACTCCCAGACCCCACCGACGGATCACCTTCAGAACTGGGGTAGCATAAGCCGGAAGATGCCCATGAGGTGTACGAAGGTCCTTTACCTGCCCTCCTGTCTCCCATTCCTGGAAGAAAGGCCGAAACCACCCCCTACAGGAGAATACCCACAGAGGAGCCCTCTCTAACCAGAGGTTGGTGATGTTTGCCTTAAGAAAGGTGTTTACTAGAAGCACCACTGGGTTGACCATACCCCACCCTCCTAGTCTCCTCGTGCGGTACTTGACCTCCCTCTTAATTAGGTTCAGCCTATTTCCCCATAATAATTGGAAAAACAGGCTGTAGACCCGTGTCCAAAGAGGCTCTGGCAAGATCCAGACGCTGCCCAAATATATTAGCAAAGGAAGCAAATAGCCCTTGGCAAGACTAACCCTTTCCCTTAGGGTCAAAGACCAACCCTTCCACTGATCCACCTTCTGGGCGGCAATCTTAAGTCTGCCCTCCCAGTTTTGCTGGGGATAGTCCCCCGGGCCGAAACTGATGCCTAATATTTTTGCTGTGGCCTGAGGCCCTGGAAGGGTGTCCGGGAGATCAAAACTTGGATCCCCCCTCCCAGCCAGAGACTCTCACACTTGACCCGGTTGATCATGGACCCGGATGCCACCGAGTAGCGTTCAACCTCAGACATCACCCAATCTGCCTCCTCTCTCGAGGATACAAAAAGGGAAACATCGTCAGCGTACGCCACTACCCTCAAGGCGGCCTCTGGCTCCGCCTGGTCCATCCTGACTCCCACCAACGGTCCACGCTCCACCCTCCTTAAAAGAGGGTCGATCGCAAACACGTATAACAGTGGGCTCAGAGGACAGCCCTGGCGGACACCAGACCTCACCTCAAAAGGGTGTCCGACCCAACCGTTCACGAGCGGAAAAGTCTCTGCCCCATTGTATAAAACTCTCAACCAATCAACAAACCTCCCAGGCAGACCATACCTCAGAAGGACGGACCAGAGGTACTCATGGTTAACCCGGTCAAAGGCCTTCGCCTGGTCTAAGGACAGCAAGTACCCCTTCCAGTGACCTGCCCTGCTCCACTGCCTCCCGGACACCGAGCACAGCACTAAATGTGCTGCGGCCTGGAACAGAGCAGTGCTGGGCCCCCGAAAGGAGCCGGGGCGCAAACTGCACCAACCGATTAAAAAGCACCTTTGCCAGAACCTTTCGGTCCGTATTGAGAAGCGCTATGGGACGCCAATTCTCAATACGGGACGAGTCTTTACCCTTTGACAGGATAATCAGGGCTGACTTCCTCATTGAACTGGGCAGAATGTCCAAGGAGAGGCACTCATTAAACACCTCAGTCAAGAGGGGGACCAAAGAGTCCCTAAAAGTCTGGTAGAACTCGATGTTAAGCCATCTGGACCGGGCGACTTTTTGGGCCGGAGCCCATCAATCGCCCGTCTCACTTCCTCTTCCCTGATTGCTTCTGCCAAAACATGAAGAGAGGGGTCATCCCCTGGCTCAGGGATGGTTTCAGTCAGGAAAGCCGACATCTCATCCCGATCAGGATCCCTCCTCCCCAAGAGGTGCAAGTAGAAGGATCTGACCACCTCCAGGATCCCTGATTTGGATCTGTTCAGGGACCCCGTACTGTCAATCAGTCCTCTTACCATCTTACAACTCACTGACAACCTGCAGTTTCTGTAAGGCTAGGTTCACATTGCGTTAGGGCAATCCGTTTAGCGCATACGCTAGCGGATTGCGCTAATGCAATGTCTCTTTAGGGCTTGCGTTTCCCGATCCCGCTAGCGCAGATGCCCGATCTGCGCTAGCGAGGAACGGACCTCGGACGCTGCAAGCAGCGTTTGAGGTCCGTCCGAAAATAACGGGACATCGCTAGCGCGTGCCAAAAATGGCATGCACTAGCAATGCGTTGGCGACCCGTTAGCACATTGCTGTCAATGGGTGCGCTAACGGACCCGTTACATGGCGTTAATTGCGACAATTTCGCCATGTAACAGAGTCCACTAGCGGACACTAGTGTTGAGCGATACCGTCCGATACTTGAAAGTATCGGTATCGGAAAGTATCGGCCGATACCGGCAAAATATCGGATCCAATCCGATACCGATACCCGATACCAATACAAGTCAATGGGACTCATGTATCGGACGGTATTCCTGATGGTTCCCAGGGTCTGAAGGAGAGGAAACTCTGCTTCAGGCCCTGGGAACCATATAAATGTGTAAAAGAAAGAATTAAAATAAAAAATATCGCTATACTCACCTCTCCGACGCAGCCGGGACTTCAGCGAGGGAACCGGCAGCGTTGTTTGTTTAAAATTCGCGCTATTACTTGGTTACGTGAATTCCCGGCTTGTGATTGGTCAGGTCGGCCATGTTGCCGGGACGCGGACCAATCACAGCAAGCCGTGACGAAATTACGTCACGGCTTGCTGTGATTGGTCCGCGTCCCGGCAATATGGCCGCCCTGACCAATCACAAGCCGTGACGTCACGGGAGGCTGGACACGCGCTCATTTTAAAATGGGCGCGTGTCCAGCCTCCCGTGACGTCACGGCTTGTGATTGGTTGCGCCGCGGTCAACCAATCACAAGCCGGGAGGCTGGACGCGCTCATTTTAAAATGGGCGCATGTCCAGCCTCCCGTGAGGTCACGGCTTGTGATTGGTTGCGCCGCGGTCAACCAATCACAAGCCGGGAGGCTGGACGCGCTCATTTTAAAATGGGCGCGTGTCCAGCCTCCCGTGACGTCACGGCTTGTGATTGGTTGCGCCGCGGTCAACCAATCACAAGCCGGGAGGCTGGACGCGCTCATTTTAAAATGGGCGCGTGTCCAGCCTCCCGTGACGTCACGGCTTGTGATTGGTTGCGCCGCGGTCAACCAATCACAAGCCGGGAGGCTAGACGCGCTCATTTTAAAATGGGCGCGTGTCCAGCCTCCCGTGACGTCACGGCTTGTGATTGGTCAGGGCGGCCATATTGCCGGGACGCGGACCAATCACAGCAAGCCGTGACGTAATTTCGTCACGGCTTGCTGTGATTGGTCCGCGTCCCGGCAACGTGGCCGACCTGACCAATCACAAGCCGGGAATTCACGTAACCAAGTAATAGCGTGAATTTTAAACAAACAACGCTGCCGGTTCCCTCGCTGAAGTCCCGGCTGCGTCGGAGAGGTGAGTATAGCGATATTTTTTATTTTAATTCTCTCTTTTACACATTTTAACATTAATGTTGTTGCGATACCCGATACCACAAGAGTATCGGAATCCCGGTATCGGAATTCCGATACAGCAAGTATCGGCCGATACCCGATACTTGCAGCATCGGAATGCTCAACACTAGCGGACACCCATTAACGCAATGTGAACCTAGCCTAAGGGTCAGGCTAGCGGTACCTCCCGAAATCCCTCTCAAAAACCAAGGATGTGTGCCTATCGTACTGGCACCCCTTGAGCAAGGTCTTCACCCTGGAGATTTCCTCTCGGTCCCCTCCAGTCGAGACGAGCTGCTCGAGTTTCCTCCCCAGTTCCCGATACAGGCGGTACCTGTTCAGGCCCCTGAGGCTGGAGAGCTGACGGAAGAACCTTGCGACCCTTCTTTTGAAGATCTCCCACCACTCAGACTTACTGCTACAAAGACCCAAGAGAGGTACCTGGCTCTGAAGAAATTCCTCAAAGGACTGTCTTACTTCCGCCTCTTCCAGAAGGGACGAATTCAGCTTCCATAGGCCTCTCCCCATCCGGGGGGTCTCTGTAACATTCAAAGTAAAGAAAATGAAACAGTGATCGGAGAACTCCACCTCCACCTCAACCTATCTATCCTAGACCTACTGCTTCCCCTAAAAAAGGTGAAACCCCCATGACCTGGCGTGTGCCAGATGTGGACATCCACCAGGCGAGCCTCGCTTACTATGGTATTCAAGGCTACGCTATCATAAGCCAGCCGGTCTCCGGGGCCTCCCCTATCAAGGAGTCTGGTTACAGTATTAAAATCCCCACCGAAGACCACCTGCCGGCTCGTAAAAAGATAGGGCTTGATCCTCAGGAAGAGACATTTACGGTCCCACTTAGATTGCAGGCCACCTCCGCGGTCTTAAAAAGGACCGCTACCCCGCTATACGGCTCGGCCGCAAGAGACCAGTATGAGGGCCCACTCCTCCATTCCCTCTTTGCTTTGTAGATGGACCCCAGGTCCGTTAGTCTGGTCTCCTGCAAAAATAAAATATCAGCCTCAACCCGGCTGAAAAAATCAAAGGCCGTAAATCTAGCCGTATCTGACTTTATGCTGGCGACATTAATCGACGCCAGAGTCAACGGGGTAGGTTCCGCCATCATGGGTGATTGAGTTAGATGGCCTGTTTTTTAACCGTACCCCCTGATTTCCTCTCCCCCTCTGAGGAGGAGCCCGACTCACCCCTCCTCTTTAAAGACACCGAGGTGTCCATATCCTCCTTTACAGCACTGGACTTCCCAGAAATAGATTCCTCGCCCCTGGACCCCGAGGTAGTCTCCCCTCCAGAGGAGTGTGAATCCCCCGGAGGACAGACCTCACCATTCCCCGAAGGCACCCCAGATGTTGCGTCCGGCCCCTCACCCCCGACCTCCGACACAGCAGAGTCATCGAGGGCTTGGAACCGATTGGAGAGGGGGGATCAGAGGGGAGTCGGTGAGGGGGGGGGCTTAGATTTTTTAGCCTTGTTCTTCCTCTTCTTCCGACTCTTACCGGTACGATTGTCACCCGTTTTTTTAGGCTGCTCCACCATCTCTTCATCCAGACTTTCATACTGGGAAGAGTTATCAGAAGCAGCCAACTCCTCCCTCTCCATCCTCCGGATCTCCTCGCTCACCGCCTTTTCCCCCAGGGCCTCAGAGGCTTTGGCTGCCGCCTCCAGGGTGGGGGCAGTCATCACCCCAGTTGCCTGAGGCTTATCCAGCCCACTGCCCTTACGGCTCCTCACCTGTTGCCACTGGTGGGCAGATGTACCAGCCTCGCCTTTCCTCACTGACCCCTCAGCTCCCCTCACGCCTCCACCCTCAGCCCCAGCAGAAGTTGCACCACCGGGGACCCCCCTTGGCTCCCCCCTGCCGGGCCAGACATGGTGCTGGAAAAGGAACGGGGGCAGCGGCTATACGGGTGACCTAGGTCACGACACAGGTGACACCTAATGTCACCACAGGCCGCGGCAAGATGACCTACCCCGCCACACAAGGCACATTTCTGTACCGTGCAGCCTGCGCTGAAGTGGCGGGGATCACCGCACCTGTGGCAGAACTTCGGTTGCCCCTGGTAGAAGATCTGGATTCTGTCCCTCCCCAGAAATGCTGAGGAGGGGATGTGGGTGACCATACCTCCTGAAACCTTCAACTTTACCATGAAGGTCCAGCCCCCTGACCAAATGCCAAACTCGTCCCTATTTTTTTTAGGGACCTCGGTGACTTCCCCATAACGGGAAAGCCACGTCATTATGTCGACCCCAGAGAGGGACTCGTTACTTGTCAGAACGGTCACCCTCTTTACACTATTTTGGCGAGACACTGCCTGCACGGCAAAGTCTCGCCAGCCGGGCTCCCCCTTTGCCAGTTCAAAATTCGAACAGAAAAGCTCCAAGCCCTCTGGCCGAACAAAACTGACATCGAAGAAGGAGGTGCCAAACAGATGAATCAGGGCAAAGATGTCCGTCACCCTGAAGTCCATCTTCAGAAGGAGCTCCACAACCCTCGCCCTTGGAGGGGACGCTTCACTGCCCCTCCAACGAAGACGGACCACATTCCGCCTGGCCACCCCCTGCCCGGCTGTCGGGAGGGACCAGTTTCCCCTTCCCTTTTATCTTGGAAGGCAGCAGGAAGGCAGCCAGCCAAAAGGCCAAGTCCACCACTCTTCACTCTACTTCGATTGTCCGTTCTCCCTTTTTGAGGGCCTCCAGGAAACGGCGCCGCAAGATGCTATCCCTGAGGTCCAGAGGCGAGGAAACCCCCTGACTAGACCCCGAGGCTCCAGCCACCACCCCTGAATAACTCAGAGAACCTGTGGCTGGGGGGGCAGATGGACCGGCCCCCTCCCCCCTTCTCCCACTACCATCAGACACCGTACTCACACTTGCCACCTTAGACGCACTGCCACTCGCATCCTCAACCATAGACACTTCCATACCCGCACCCTCCTCATCCACTCCATCAGTCACCCTACTCTCACTCACATACACACTGGGGTCAGTTTTATTTTGCTCACCTTTTGGGTATTTCCAGGTTCTGTTTCCCCTCTGCTACCGCCACCTACTGGTGGCATCTTCCCTGCTGGGGGGTTTGGCACACACAGCGCTTGTGTACCTTTAAGGGTCGCGCTGCCATAGGACTTAAGCAGCACAGCCTGACTTTGCACCACAGCAGGCACAGAGCCTCCTCCCTCACTGGCAGGTAGGAAGCCAGGTGCAGACTCACCTCCAGCTCCATCCTGCCTTGTCACCGGAGCCCCCACCGCAGGTAAGCCCCCAGACTTAGGGGACCCCGCAGGGCAGGTGCCCTTGCTGCTGTCTGCTGCAGTCCCTGCTCCATTGCAGCCTCACAGCACAGCTATCCAAAGCTGCACCTGCATGGGCAGCGGGTGTCGAGGAGGCCACGCCCCCTGAGACCGGCTGCAGCGAGACAGGCCGGGGTGGGTAGCGGGTGCCGCACAGCAGGATCGGAGGGCCCCAGAGAGGGGGACATACACATATTTCTCCACAGTAGGTGTTTTCTTCTTCTTACTTTTCTTAACCTTCCTCTTCATCCCCCTCCTGGTTGACTCGTCCTCGCAGATCTCATCCCCGAACCTCAGCTGGTTAAAACGGACCGGGGACTCGATCTGCCGGATCTGCTGCATGACGAGGCAGCCCCCCTCGCTGCTACTACCACCATCCTCATCCTCCCCCTCGCTCCCGCTGTCCCCTGAAGGGCCAGAATCTGACGGGAGAGGCACCTGCTCGGGGGCTATCCCGCTATGCGACGCCTGGAGATCTCTTACCAGGCCACCAGGCGGCGGGTAGGGCGCGACCTCCTCCTCGCATTCCTCTTCCTCATCATCCTCCTCCACCACCTGGCCGGAGCTCCGTGACCCCTCCGGAGCCCCACCGGTCATGGCTCTGAACCCGTCGTCATTTTCCAACTTTTCACGGAAGGGCCCGCTGCCATCCAGGATCTCACACCTCCGGCTTTCCAGGTCTTGTATGGATTGTTTGATCTTCTTCGGATAGCTCGGCCTTCTTATTGCCGGAGGCCCTGTCAGACCTCTCCTTAGCTACCCTCAACTCCCCCCAGAGGGATTTTAGCTTCCTTGAGGCATCCTCATACTCGCAGAGGTGCGCATGGATACGTGAACCATAGACCACGGCGGATTCACGAGCCGCCTTAGTACCCCAACCAAGGGGCACCGCTGCAGCACCCCTGCTCGTACTAGGCCTAGCTCCGGGGGAAGGAGCCGCCGCGGCCTCAGGGGTCCTACGGGTCTTCATGCTGGATCCCTTGCCTGATCCTTGGCCAGATCTTGTGACCCTAGCCGGAGTTGGAGTCCTCCCACCCCCCGCCTTCTTGGACCGGGAGGTGGGAGCTGGGGGCCCAGCCCTGGAGGCCAGTCCCAAAATGAGCCTTCTTTCCTGGGAAGGGGGCAGACAAAAAGTCCTAGATGAAAAACTTTACCTCCCTTCCCAGGAGCTCTCTCTAGGCAGCACACAGAGCACATGGCAAGCAGGCTCCGCCTCTTCCTGTATGACACTCCAGAGCTGCACTCACTATTCTGCTGCTGCAGTCACTGTGTACATACATTACATTACTGATCCTGAGTTACATCCTGTATTATACCCCAGAGCTGCACTCACTATTCTGCTGGTGCTGTCACTGTGTACATACATTACTGATCCTGAGTTACATCCTCTATTATACCCCAGAGCTGCACTCACTATTCTGCTGGTGCAGTCACTGTGTACATACATTACATTACTGATCCTGAGTTACATCCTGTATTATACCCCAGAGCTGCACTCACTATTCTGCTGGTGCAGTCACTGTGTACATACATTACATTACTGATCCTGAGTTACATCCTGTATTATACCCCAGAGCTGCACTCACTATTCTGCTGGTGCAGTCACTGTGTACATACATTACTGATCCTGAGTTACATCCTGTATTATACTCCAGAGCTGCACTCACTATTCTGCTGGTGCAGTCACTGTGTACATACATTACATTACTGATCCTGAGTTACATCCTGTATTATACTCCAGTGACTGCACCAGCAGAATAGTGAGTGCAGCTCTGTGGTATAATACAGGATGTAACTCAGGATCACTAATGTAATGTATGTACACAGTGACTGCAGCAGCAGAATAGTGAGTGCAGCTCTGGGGTATAATACAGGATGTAACTCAGGATCAGTAATGTAATGTATGTACACAGTGACTGCACCAGCAGAATAGTGAGTGCAGCTCTGGAGTATAACACAGGATGTATAATATATGTACCCAGTGACTGGAGGCCACGTTACACGTTGTTAATGACGCTCTGTGGTTATCAGACAGATATCCGTGTGCCGCTATGAACTCCCCGCATAGCCGGGTCCCGACCTTGTGAATATGCATTCGTGAATGGTGGTGCTGGAATATTCCGGCATAGCATCTTCCCAGGAGAGGAGCGCAGCTCTGTGAACCTCGCAGCTCAGTATTGTTCATGTTCAGAATGTGATGAATTCAATAAAGAAGCAATAACCGCAGTGAAGAGCAGAACTCCCTCCCTCTGCGCCAGAGACAAGTGGCGTGAGGCCTCCTGGATGGAGACATTCGCCGACCTCTGGTTCATTATTACCTCTTCCCATGTAAAGCACAATATAGCAGAATTATACTCCGGAGCAGGACTGCCCTGGGAGAAGTCAGCGCTGTGCCTGCGCTGAGGTAATAGAGACGGATGGCAGCTGTACATCGTGTGATGGCTAATCAGATCAAGGCTGCGCACGACGCACAGGAGGCGGCACATGATGTGCGCGGGGACCCTCACCGAGCAGAAGACGCTTAATATATACGGTATATATATATATACACAGCCAGGGCTGAAAGTGTTGTCACCCCTGAAATTGTGCCAGGAAATGACATATTTCTCCCAGAACATTATTACCGTACATTGCCCGTGTTTTGTTACATATTATGTTTGTTTCCTTTATGTTTATTGGAACAACACTATAAAAAAATAGAAAAAAGGCAAATTGGACATAATTTCACACAAAACCCCAGAGATGGTCCGGACTCATTGCTGCCAATTCACAACTCTCCAGCGCTTTGTTTCCATCCATTTCTGGGGGCTTCTTGTACTGGGTCATTGTACTGCAACATATAGTGATGTAATAATACTGCCATAATAATGACTAAATAATACTGCCATAGTGACTGAATAACTGCAATACAGAATACTGTAACTGAATGCTACATACAGTAATAATACCACCATACAGTGATGTAATAATACTACCATATGGGGACTAAATAATACTGCCATAATAATGACTAAATAATACTGCCATAGTGACTGAATAACTGCAATACAGAATACCGTAACTGAATGCCACATACAGTAATAATACCACCATACAGTGATGTAATAATACTACCATATGGGGACTAAATAATACTGCCATAATAATGACTAAATAATACTGCCATAGTGACTGAATAACTGCAATACAGAATACCGTAACTGAATGCCACATACAGTAATAATACCACCATACAGTGATGTAATAATACTACCATATGGGGACTAAATAATACTGCCATAATAATGACTAAATAATACTGCCATAGTGACTGAATAACTGCAATACAGAATACTGTAACTGAATGCCACATACAGTAATAATACCATCATACAGTGATGTAATAATACTGCCATATGGGGACTAAATAATACTGCCATAATAATGACTAAATAATACTGCCGTAGTGACTGAATAACTCCACTACAGAATATCATAACTGAATGCCACATACAGTAATAATACCACCATACAGTGATGTAATAATACTGCCATATGGTGACTAAATAATACTGCCATGAAATTGACTAAATAATACTACCATGGTGACTGAATAACTCCACTACAGAATATCATAACTGAATGCCACCATGCAATGATAAAACCACCATACAGTGATGTAATAATACTGCCATATGGTGACTAAATAATACTGAAATAATAATGACTAAATAATACTGCCATAGTGAATGAATAACTTCACTATAGAATATCTGAATGCCACCATACAGTAATAATACCACCATACAGTGATGTAATAATACTACTGTATGGTGACCAAATAATACTGCCATAATAATGACTACATAATACCGCCATAGTGACTGAATAACTCCACTACAGAATAACTGAAAGTGACCATACAGTAATAATACCACCATACAATGATTGAATAATTCCATTATACAAAAAATAAATAATGCTACCATACAGTTAGTACTCCCATGTAATGACTGAATTATGCCACAACACAGTGATTGAATAATATGGCTAACTTGCTGATTTTAATAATACCTCCATACAGTGACTAAACACTAAACCGTACAGTAAATGACTTAACATTGCTACTTTGCGATAATTAACTAATACAACCACATAGTAATTAAATAATAATGCTATAAATTGCCTAAATACCACTATCATACAGTGATTTAATGACCCTGCCATGCCATACAGTGACTAAATAATACCACCATACAATAATTGAATAATATGACTAATACACTGATTTAATAATACTGCCATACCGTGAATAAATAATATGGCAGCAGAGTGTGTGCAAAAATCCACCATAGTGAGTAAATAATATGGCTATACAGCATTTAAATAATGCCAGCATACAGTACAATGAACGAATAACACTGCCATACCTTCATTTAATTTTACTGCATTATGACAAAGGAGTAATGCAACCATACAGTGTATGAATAATATGGCTATACAGAGACTGAGCAATACCACCATATAGTGATAGAATCATACGGCTATACACGTAATGAATTTCATTCACATACAGTGATTTTTTAATACTGCCATATCAAGACTGAATAATACCGTCATACAGTAATTAAATAGCAGATACATAAGTAGATAATACAGGAGTCACTTGCCCAGAATTTGACTTGTTTGTGCAGAAAAATAAAAAGCATCAACTCCAGACAATACAGAGCGAAGAAGAAGAAGACGAAGAAGAAGAGCGCTGCTCCTGGATATAATGAGAAGCTAAATATAGACAAGGAAGAAAAGGAAAAACTCCATCAATGTGCTGCTCAATAATGAGACCAAGGACTCGGAGAAAACACAAGAGGAACGAGCCAGCGACTAAATGCGACCCGCCACTCACACGTTATATAGTGCCGAGACTGAATCACATCAGCAACCGAACATCTGAGCCACGTGTAAGATACTGGAGCACTCACAGCGGCAACGCTACTGCCAGAGTCATGTACATGGAAGCAGTGTTATAGTAGTTATATTCTTGTACATAGGGGGCAGTATTATAGTGGTTATATTCTTGTACATAGGGGGCAGTATTATAGTAGTTATATTCTTGTACATAGGGGCAGTATTATAGTAGTTATATTCTTGTACATAGGGGGCAGTATTATAGTAGTTATATTCTTGTACATAGGGGCAGTATTATAGTAGTTATATTCTTGTATATAGGGGCAGTATTATAGTAGTTATATTCTTGTACATAGGGGGCAGTATTATAGTAGTTATATTCTTGTACATAGGAGCAGTATTATAGTAGTTATATTCTTGTACATAGGAGCAGTATTATAGTAGTTATATTCTTGTACATAGGGGCAGTATTATAGTAGTTATATTCTTGTACATAGGGGCAGTATTATAGTAGTTATATTCTTGTACATAGGAGCAGTATTATAGTAGTTATATTCTTGTACATAGGGGCAGTATTATAGTAGTTATATTCTTGTACATAGGGGGCAGTATTATAGTAGTTATATTCTTGTACATAGGAGCAGTATTATAGTAGTTATATTATTGTACATAGGGGGCAGTATTATAGTAGTTATATTCTTGTACATAGGGGGCAGTATTATAGTAGTTATATTCTTGTACATAGGAGCAGTATTATAGTAGTTATATTCTTGTACATAGGGGGCAGTATTATAGTAGTTATATTCTTGTACATAGGAGCAGTATTATAGTAGTTTTATTCATGTACATAGGGGCAGCATTATAGTAGTTATATTCTTGTGCATAGGAGCAGTATTATAGTAGTTATATTCTTGTACATAGGGGCAGTATTATAGTAGTTATATTCTTGTACATAGGGGCAGTAATATAGCAGTTATATTCTTGTACATAGGGAGCAGTATTATAGTAGTTATATTCTTGTATATAGGGGGCAGTATTATAGTAGTTATATTCTTGTACATAGGGGGCAGTATTATAGTAGTTATATTCTTGTACGTAGGAGCAGTATTATAGTAGTTATATTCTTGTACGTAGGGGCAGTATTATAGTAGTTAAATTCTTGTACATAGGGGCAGTAATATAGTAGTTATATTCTTGTACATAGGGGCAGTATTATAGTAGTTATATTCTTGTACATATGATTAGAATTATAGTAGTTATATTCTTGTACATAGGAGGCAGTATTATAGTAGTTATATTCTTGTACATAGGGGCAGTATTATAGTAGTTATATTCTTGTACATATGGGCAGTATTATAGTAGTTAAATTCTTTTACATGGAGCAGTATTATAGTAGTTATATTCTTGTACATAGGGGCAGTATTATAGTAGTTATATTCTTGTACATAGGGGCAGTATTATAGTAGTTATATTCTTGTATATAGGGGGCAGTATTATAGTAGTTATATTCTTGTACATAGGAGCAGTATTATAGTAGTTATATTCTTGTACATAGGAGCAGTATTATAGTAGTTATATTCTTGTACATAGGGGGCAGTATTATAGTAGTTATATTCTTGTACATAGGAGCAGTATTATAGTAGTTATATTCTTGTATATAGGGGCAGTATTATAGTAGTTATATTCTTGTACCGAGGGGCAGTATTATAGTAGATATATTCTTGTACATAGGGGCAGTATTATAGTAGTTATATTCTTGTACATAGGGGCAGTATTATAGTAGTTATATTCATGTACATAGGGAGCAGTATTATAGTAGTTATATTCTTGTACATAGGGGGCAGTATTATAGTACTTATAATCTTGTACATAGGAGCAGTATTATAGTAGTTATATTCTTGTACATAGGAGCAGTATTATAGTAGTTATATTCTTGTATATAGGGGCAGTATTATAGTAGTTATATTCTTGTACCGAGGGGCAGTATTATAGTAGTTATATTCTTGTACATAGGGGCAGTATTATAGTAGTTATATTCTTGTACATAGGGAGCAGTATTATAGTAGTAATATTCTTGTACATAGGGGGCAGTATTATAGTAGTTATATTCTTGTACATAGAGGCAGTATTATAGTAGTGATAGCCTTGTACATAGAGGCAGTATTATGGTAGTTATATTCTTGTACATAGGAGCAGTATTATAGTAGTTATATTCTTGCACATAGGAGCAGTATTATAGGTTATATTCTTGTACATAGGGGGCAGTATTATAGTAGTTATATTCTTGTACATAGGAGCAGTATTATAGTAGTTATATTCTTGTATATAGGGGCAGTATTATAGTGGTTATATTATTGTACCGAGGGGCAGTATTATAGTAGTTATATTCTTGTACATAGGGAGCAGTATTATAGTAGTTATATTCTTGTACATAGGGGGCAGTATTATAGTACTTATAATCTTGTACATAGGGGCAGTATTATAGTAGTTATATTCTTGTATATAGGAGCAGTATTATAGTAGTTATATTCTTGTACATAGGAGCAGTATTATAGTAGTTATATTCTTGTACATAGGGCAGTATTATAGTAGTTATATTCTTTTACATAGGGGCAGTATTATAGTAGTTATATTCTTGTATTTAGGGGGCAGTATTATAGTAGTTATATTCTTGTACATAGGAGCAGTATTATAGTAGTTATATTCTTGTACATAGGAGCAGTATTATAATAGTTATATTCTTGTACATAGGGGGCAGTATTATAGTAGTTATATTCTTGTACATAGGAGCAGTATTATAGTAGTTATATTCTTGTACATAGGGGGCAGTATTATAGTAGTTATATTCTTGTACATAGGAGCAGTATTATAGTAGTTTTATTCTTGTACATAGGGGCAGCATTATAGTAGTTATATTCTTGTACATAGGAGCAGTATTATAGTAGTTATATTCTTGTACATAGGGGCAGTATTATAGTAGTTATATTCTTGTACATAGGGGCAGTAATATAGCAGTTATATTCTTGTACATAGGGAGCAGTATTATAGTAGTTATATTCTTGTATATAGGGGGCAGTATTATAGTAGTTATATTCTTGTACATAGGGGGCAGTATTATAGTAGTTATATTCTTGTACGTAGGAGCAGTATTATAGTAGTTATATTCTTGTACGTAGGGGCAGTAATATAGCAGTTATATTCTTGTACATAGGGAGCAGTATTATAGTAGTTATATTCTTGTATATAGGGGGCAGTATTATAGTAGTTATATTCTTGTACATAGGGGCAGTATTATAGTAGTTATATTCTTTTAAATAGGGGCAGTATTATAGTAGTTATATTCTTGTATATAGGGAGCAGTATTATAGTAGTTATATTCTTGTACATAGGAGCAGTATTATAGTAGTTATATTCTTGTACATAGGAGCAGTATTATAGTAGTTATATTCTTGTACATAGGGGGCAGTATTATAGTAGTTATATTCTTGTACATAGGAGCAGTATTATAGTAGTTATATTCTTGTACATAGGAGCAGTATTATAGTAGTTATATTCTTGTACCGAGGGGCAGTATTATAGTAGTTATATTCTTGTACATAGGGGCAGTATTATAGTAGTTATATTCTTGTACATAGGGAGCAGTATTATAGTAGTAATATTCTTGTACATAGGGGGCAGTATTATAGTAGTTATATTCTTGTACATAGAGGCAGTATTATAGTAGTGATATCCTTGTACATAGAGGCAGTATTATAGTAGTGATATCCTTGTACATAGAGGTACATAGAGGCAGTATTATAGTAGTTATATTCTTGTACATAGGGGCAGTATTATAGTAGTTATATTCTTGTACATAGGGGCAGTATTATAGTAGTTATATTCTTGTACATAGGGGCAGTATTATAATAGTTATATTCTTGTACATAGGAGCAGTATTATAATAGTTATATTCTTGTACATAGGAGCAGTATTATAATAGTTATATTCTTGTACATAGGAGCAGTATTATAGTAGTTATATTCTTGTACATAGGGGCAGTATTACAGTAGTTATATTCTTGTGCATAGAGGCAGTATTATAGTAGTGATATCCTTGTACATAGAGGCAGTATTATAGTAGTGATATCCTTGTACATAGAGGCAGTATTATAGTAGTGATATTCTTGTACATAGGGGCAGTATTATAGTAGTTATATTCTTGTATATAGGAGCAGTATTATAGTAGTTATATTCTTGTACATAGAGGCAGTATTATAGTAGTTATATTCTTGTACATAGGGGCAGTATTATAGTAGTTATATTCTTGTATATAGGAGCAGTACTATAGTAGTTATATTCTTGTACATAGGAGCAGTATTATAGTAGTTATATTCTTGTATATAGGAGCAGTATTATAGTAGTTATATTCTTGTACATAGAGGCAGTATTATAGTAGTTATATTCTTGTACATAGGAGCAGTATTATAATAGTTATATTCTTGTACATAGGAGCAGTATTATAGTAGTTATATTCTTGTATATAGGAGCAGTATTATAGTAGTTATATTCTTGTACATAGAGGCAGTATTATAGTAGTGATATCCTTGTACATAGAGGCAGTATTATAGTAGTGATATCCTTGTACATAGAGGCAGTATTATAGTAGTTATATTCTTGTACATAGGGGGCAGTATTATAGTAGTGATATCCTTGTACATAGAGGCAGTATTATAGTAGTGATATCCTTGTACATAGAGGCAGTATTATAGTAGTGATATCCTTGTACATAGAGGCAGTGTTATAGTAGTGATATCCTTGTACATAGAGGCAGCATTATAGTAGTGATATCCTTGTACATAGAGGCAGTGTTATAGTAGTGATATCCTTGTACATAGAGGCAGTATTATAGTAGTGATATCCTTGTACATAGAGGCAGTATTATAGTAGTTATATTCCTGTACATAGGAGCAGTATTATAGTAGTGATATCCTTGTACATAGAGGCAGTATTATAGTCGTTATATTCTTGTACATAGAGGCAGTGTTATAGTAGTGATATCCTTGTACATAGAGGCAGTATTATAGTAGTTATATTCCTGTACATAGGAGCAGTATTATAGTAGTGATATCCTTGTACATAGAGGCAGTATTATAGTAGTTATATTCTTGTACATAGAGGCAGTATTATAGTAGTGATATCCTTGTACATAGAGGCAGTATTATAGTAGTGATATCCTTGTACATAGGAGCAGTATTATAGTAGTTATATTCTTGTACATAGGGGGCAGTATTATAATAGTTATATTCTTGTACATAGAGGCAGTATTATAGTAGTTATATTCTTGTACATTTGTACATAGGAGCAGTACTATAGTAGTTATATTATTGTACATAGGAGCAGTATTATAGTAGTTATATTCTTGTACATAGGAGCAGTATTATAGTAGTTATATTCTTGTACATAGAGGCAGTATTATAGTAGTGATATCCTTGTACATAGGGACAGTATTATAGTAGTGATATCCTTGTACATAGAGGCAGTGTTATAGTAGTGATATCCTTGTACATAGAGGCAGTATTATAGTAGTGATATCCTTGTACATAGAGGCAGTATTATAGTAGTTATATTCCTGTACATAGGAGCAGAATTATAGTAGTGATATCCTTGTACATAGAGGCAGTATTATAGTAGTTATATTCTTGTACATAGAGGCAGTGTTATAGTAGTGATATCCTTGTACATAGAGGCAGTATTATAGTAGTTATATTCCTGTACATAGGAGCAGTATTATAGTAGTGATATCCTTGTACATAGAGGCAGTATTATAGTAGTTATATTCTTGTACATAGAGGCAGTATTATAGTAGTGATATCCTTGTACATAGAGGCAGTATTATAGTAGTGATATCCTTGTACATAGAAGCAGTATTATAGTAGTTATATTCTTGTACATAGGGGGCAGTATTATAATAGTTATATTCTTGTACATAGAGGCAGTATTATAGTAGTTATATTCTTGTACATAGAGGCAGTATTATAGTAGTGATATCCTTGTACATAGAGGCAGTATTATAGTAGTGATATCCTTGTACATAGGGGCAGTATTATAGTAGTTATATTCTTGTACATAGGAGCAGTATTATAGTAGTTATATTCTTGTACATAGGAGCAGTATTATAGTAGTTATATTCTTGTACATAGAGGCAGTATTATAGTAGTGATATCCTTGTACATAGAGGCAGTATTATAGTAGTTATATTCTTGTACATAGGAGCAGTATTATAGTAGTTATATTCTTGTACATAGGGGGCAGTATTATAGTAGTTATATTCTTGTACATAGAGGCAGTATTATAGTAGTGATATCCTTGTACATAGAGGCAGTATTATAGTAGTGATATCCTTGTACATAGGAGCAGTACTATAGTAGTTATATTCTTGTACATAGGGGCAGTATTATAGTAGTTATATTCTTGTATATAGGAGCAGTATTATAGTAGTTATATTCTTGTACATAGGAGCAGTATTATAGTAGTTATATTCTTGTACATAGGGGCAGTATTATAGTAGTGATATCCTTGTACATAAGAGCAGTATTATAATAGTGATATCCTTGTACATAGGAGCAGTATTATAGTAGTTATATTCTTGTACATAGGAGCAGTATTATAGTAGTTATATTCTTGTTCATAGGGGCAGTATTATAGTAGTTATATTCTTGTACATAGGAGCAGTATTATAGTAGTGATATCCTTGTACATAGAGGCAGTATTATAGTAGTTATATTCTTGTACATAGGAGCAGCATTATAGTAGTTATATTCTTGTACATAGAGAGCAGTATTATAGTAGTGATATCCTTGTACATAGGGGGCAGTATTATAGTAGTTATATTCTTGTACATAGGGGCAGTATTATAGTAGTTATATTCTTGTATATAGGGGCAGTATTACAGTAGTTATATTCCTGTACATAGGGGCAGTATTATAGTAGTTATATTCTTGTACATAGGAGCAGTATTATAGTAGTTATATTCTTGTACATAGGGGGCAGTATTATAGTAGTTATATTCTTGTACATAGAGGCAGTATTATAGTAGTGATATCCTTGTACATAGGGGCAGTATTATAGTAGTTATATTCTTGTACATAGGAGCAGTATTATAATAGTGATATCCTTGTACATAGGAGCAGTATTATAGTAGTTATATTCTTGTACATAGAGGCAGTATTATAGTAGTTATATTCTTGTACATAGGAGCAGTATTATAGTAGTTATATTCTTGTACATAGGGGCAGTATTATAGTAGTTATATTCTTGTACATAGGGGCAGTATTATAGTAGTTATATTCTTGTATATAGGAGCAGTATTATAGTAGTGATATTCTTGTACATAGGGGCAGTATTATAGTAGTTATATTCTTGTACATAGGGGCAGTATTATAGTAGTTATATTCTTGTACATAGGGAGCAGTATTATAGTAATTATATTCTTGTACATAGGGGCAGTATTATAGTAGTTATATTCTTGTATATAGGGGCAGTATTATAGTAGTGATATTCTTGTACATAGGGGCAGTATTATAGTAGTTATATTCTTGTACATAGGAGCAGTATTATAGTAGTTATATTCTTGTACATAGGAGCAGTATTATAGTAGTTATATTCTTGTATATAGGGGCAGTATTATAGTAGTTATATTCTTGTACATAGGGGCAGTATTATAGTAGTTATATTCTTGTACATAGGGGCAGTATTATAGTAGTTATATTCTTGTACATAGGGACAGTATTATAGTAGTTATATTCTTGTATATAGGGGCAGTATTATGGTAGTGATATCCTTGTACATAGAGGCAGTATTATGGTAGTGATATCCTTGTATGACAGATGACAGGACAGGATGTGGCAGTGTTCCTCTCTGGAGTCTGTCCTGTTGCAGGTAATTAGGTGCGGTGATTTGATGTTTCGGTCTGTGCACCCTCTTGCAGTTATGCGCTGAGTATTCGCGTGCTCGGCTGTATCAGACATTACCTGAGATTGCACTTTGGTATTACGGAAACGTTCAGGTTGACATTCCCGACTCATGAATTTTCATATCTGCGCAGCTTGAACATCGGCTTGTAGAGAAAACAACATTAAGCCGCGCCGGCGGCCGTTACACAATGTCTCTGCTCCTGGTAAACCTGATTATATCCCTGCGTCGCTCTCACTAACTGGGGTCCACTGCCTGCAACACGGAGAGGGGAGACGAGCTGGGGGCTGCGGAGGGAGAGGGCGGACATGACCGTGGTACAGCTGTCATATCACACGTGGCCAAAATCATAATAGGCCCTGGAAGAATACAGCCCTGACACCATCTACCTAGAGGACTACAACCCCCAGCATCATCCGACCAGCAAACATGAATGACCATGCTGAGGGAGATTAAATAAAGCTTAAAACCACCAAACCTGAACCCAAACGTAATCCCAAGAATCCTCCTCCCGACCTGATGATCTTGATTCCTTAGGGTCACTCTCACTGTAGTATGAGAATATCCTGGCGGGAATCACTCTTTTCGCAGTCCTTCATTTTAACCCCATCGGTACCATTCTTTTCATCTATTATGCGGTATTTTACATTTGTAGACATCTCTTTGCAGTGAGCGGCTCCGCGACATAATCCCACATAACAGAACCGGCAATTATCACATCCAGCTGCGCTCATCCTCCATTATTTAGGAGACTGAGTCGCCAATTCTCATCTCTTCAGGGTTACGTGGAGCACGCAGCGGCATAGGGTGATGGCCGCGGTCGCCCATGTGGCAGCAGTCTCATATATTTGACTACGTGGTTATGTGAGTCTGTTTTGTAAAGTCGTGGATCTCCGGAATATCTTCCCTCAGCCCCGGGTGGCCATTGTTATTTCGACGGCTTCGTCAAAGCTTCTGATGAAATTACTCTCGTGCTGAAGGCTTTCCTATCGAGAAGAAAAACAAGAAACACAAAAGCCTCGGAAAGAAACAGAAAAACAAACATGGAAGCGTCGGAGCGTCTCGTCGTTATATGGCATAAAAATAGTTTTATCACCCCCCTTCAGTCCAACTGTGCACGCACAATCCGAGCACTCACCCTCCGCGCACCCACTGACTGCGCACTCACCCTCTGAGCACTCACCCTCCGCGCACCCACCGACTGCGCACTCACCCTCCGCGCACCCACCGACTGCGCACTCACCCTCCGCGCACTCACCATCTGCACACCCACCCACTGCGCACTCACCCTCCGCGCACTCACCCTCTGAGCACTCACCCTCCGCGCACCCACCAACTGCGCACTCACCCTCCGCGCACCCACCGACTGCGCACTCACCCTTTTTGCACTCACCATCTGCACACCCACCCACTGCGCACTCACCCTCCGCGCACTCACCCTGTGAGCACTCACCCTCCGCGCACCCACCGACTGCGCACTCACCCTCCGCGCACCCACCGACTGCGCACTCACCCTCCGCGCACCCGACTGCGCACTCACCCTTTTTGCACTCCTCCTCTGCGCACCCACCCTCCGCACATGCACCCTCCGTGCACTCCCCCTCTGAATACTCACTTTCCGCGCACTTACCCTCTGTGCACTCACCCTCCATGCACTCACAGTCTACGCACACCACATTCACATACGCACCCTGTGGACATGCACCCTCGGTGCACTCACCCTCCATGCACTCACAGTCTACGCACACCACATTCACATACGCACCCTGTGGACATGCACCCTCGGTGCACATACCCTCCATGCACATGCAGCGCCCCAGGCAATAAAGGAGATCTCTTTACCAGGTATCACAAACCACACAACACAATTCACACTCCAGCCCGCCAAGGGGAGCTATGCTCCTATTTATTAGGGCACTCTTCACAATTAGGTAAAACTGGTGGTCTGGATAGGAAGTTAGGCAGAAGCGATCTGGGCTTCACCCAGTGAGCTACTATCTGAGCTCCACTCAGGTAGTGGGTCCCTGACAGGGGTGGGATCCTGTCAGAGGCGTAGACAGAAGGCCACGGAGCTGCGTCGGCCCGACGCGCGGCAGCATCCTAAGAAAGAGACATTGGAAAAGAATTGTATTGTAAAGAGTGAGAAACGAAGTCATAGCAATAGGAGAGGAAACCAGAAGGAGTTCTGCCCTGCAAAAGGCTGCCTCCTTTCTGAGGCGCAGGATCCGGTAGCCAGAATACAGAGGGAGTATCATCTCTAAGCTTTGCTCCAGAGACTGGCAGGACAGCTAATTCCATATTAGTTGCCCGACCCATACCCAGGAGGCACGGTGGCAACTGTGGGGGCCGGGGCGTGCTAGAGTCCCTGTAAAAAGCCTCAGACCACCAGTCATATGGGTTTGTCCTATCCTTACCATCAGGGGGACAGAGAGAAAGAGAGATAACATCGATAACATTTTCAACAGTTGTGAGGACCTTACCGAGACGCTCAGCAGGGAGGTACTACAACACCCAGGCGCTAGAGGAAGGCGACTGATTTCCACCTGGATAAGGGGACCCTGGATTTGCCTTCAGACCGGCCGGACTCTGCCTGCTCTGTGATCTGGTGCTCTGGGCTGTGGATGCTGAAGCCTTCAGTAAAGGTAAAGAGACTGCAACCTTGTGTCCTCATTCTTCACTGCGGCTCACACCATCCACTATCTACTCTCTGGGAAGCCCTGGGGACATACTTCACCTGTGGGAAGGTATACCATCTAGCTGCCATAACATCACCCCAGCGGACCCCTAAGCAGCATCGGTCACCCTGACCGAATACCACAGGTGGCGTCACGAACATTATCCCTTTAAAGACCTTTCCCCCAATTTACAATGGATGTCCCTAGGGCCACGGACCGGGTCAGCCACCGTGACATCCCCCACTGAGAACCGAAGGACCCGGTACCGAGTACCCCACTGCCCTACGGGGGAGCTCCACACACAACTTCCATGCATACTCCCTCCGTTCACACAAATTCCGCACATACACCCTCTTTGCACACACCCTCCGAGCGTTCACCCTCCATTCAAGTAGCCTCCGCCGTGCACACAGTCCGTGCACTCATATTCTCCGCACACCTTTGTGCACACACCTTCCGCACACGCTCTCTCTGCGCACACATTCACTGTGCACACACCACTCACACACTCATCCTTCATGCACTCCCCCTCTGTGCACGCATCTTCTGCACTCACACCCTGCATGCACTCATACCCACCATACACGCACCCACCCTCCGCGCACTCACCTGCATACTCGCCCTCCGCGCACTCACCCTTCACACACTCACCCTCAATGCATGCACCTCTCCTATCACTCACCCTCCATACACTCTCATGCTGCGCACCAAAATTAAAGACAAATCTACAAACTTAAAAAAAGAACAAAAATACAAAAATGTCAAAAAATAATTTAAAAAATATCCTCAATAAATGTTATGGTAGTATTATTTGTGCACTATTTGGTGGTAGTATATTGCAGTTTAATGTGGCATTATGTGTGCACTGTATAGTGGTCGCGTAAGTGACATTTATGGTGTCTTTATTTGTACACTGTGTGGTTACTATGTTTATAGTGGTATTATTTCTGCACTGAATGTCATAATAAATGTGCAGTTTTTTGCTATTACTATATGTGTGCACTGTATGATTATTATATGTGCTGTTTATGGTTGTATTACTGTATTTGTGCATTCTATGGTGGTATATGTGTCGTTTATGGTACTATTATTTGTGCAGTGTGGTGTTATTATATTCTTTTTGCTGGTGGTAATATAGTAGTATATGACGGTTGTTATGATCCGGTGACCTTGGAGCCGCATTAAACTTTCTCTGGAGTAGGTGGAAACTATACTGACCGCAGATCCTGAACTAACACCGCAACTAGAAGTAGCCGTGGGGAGTGCCTAACAAACCCTAGACACCTCGACACAGCCGGAGGACTAAATACCCCTATAGATGGAAATAGGAATACTACCTTGCCTCAGAGCAGAACCCCAAAGGATAGGCAGCCCCCACGAATATTGACTGTGAGTAGGAGAAGAAAAGACACACACAGGCAGAAAACAAGATTTAGCAAAAGAGGCCACTCTAGCTAAATAGGAAAGGATAGGACAGAATACTAGGCGGTAAGTATTAAAACCCTTCAAAAAATATCCACAGCAGATAATACAAAAAATTCCACAATCTAACTAAAGACGTGGAATGAATATCTGCAACCCCAGAGAATCCAACAAGACTGAGAAAATACTGACACAATCACGAAGCACACAGCATGTGTGCCACAGAAAAAAAAAACCAGACACTTATCTTTGCTGATTTGGCAGAAAGGCAGGAGGAACCAGGCAGAGGTCCAACATCTCCCAACAACAATTGACAACTGGCAAGGACTAATGAATCCTGCACACCTAAATACCCCAGTCAGAACTGCAATCAGCAGAAACACCTGACCAGGACTGAAACCCAGGGACAACTGCATTACCACCTACAACCACCGGAGGGAGCCCAAAAGCAGAATTCACAACAGTACCCCCCCCTTGAGGAGGGGTCACCGAACCCTCACCAGCGCCCCCAGGCCGATCAGGACGAGCCAGATGAAAGGCACGGACCAAATCAGCAGCATGGACATCAGAAGCAAAAACCCAAGAATTATCCTCCTGGCCATAACCCTTCCATTTGACAAGGTACTGAAGCCTCCGCCTCGAAAAACGAGAATCCAAAATCTTCTCAACCACATACTCCAACTCCCCATCAACCAACACAGGGGCCGGAGGATCAACAGAGGGAACAACGGGCACCACATATTTCCGCAATAAAGATCTATGGAAGACATTATGGATAGCAAAAGAGGCCGGAAGCGCCAATCGAAAAGACACCGGATTAATAATCCCAGAAATCCTATAAGGACCAATAAACCGAGGCTTAAACTTAGGGGAAGAAACCTTCATAGGAACATGACGGGAAGACAACCAAACCAGATCCCCAACCCGAAGCCGGGAACCAACACACCGACGACGGTTAGCAAAACGTTGAGCCTCCTCCTGAGACAACACCAAATTGTCCACCACATGAGCCCAAATCTGCTGCAACCTGTCAACCACAGAATCCACACCAGGACAGTCAGAAGGCTCAACCTGCCCAGAAGAAAAACGAGGATGAAAACCAAAATTACACAAGAAAGGCGAAACCAAAGTAGCTGAACTAGCCCGATTATTAAGGGCAAACTCGGCCAATGGCAAAAAGGCCACCCAATCATCCTGATCAGCAGACACAAAGCATCTCAAATAGGTCTCCAAGGTCTGATTAGTTCGCTTGGTTTGGCCATTTGTCTGAGGATGAAATGCAGAAGAAAAAGACAAATCAATGCCCAGCCTAGCACAAAAGGCCCGCCAAAACCTAGAAACAAACTGGGAACCTCTGTTGGACACAATATTCTCCGGAATACCATGCAAACAAACCACATGCTAAAAAAACAACGCAACCAAATCTGAGGAGGAAGGCAATTTAGGCAAAGGCACCAAATGAACCATCTTAGAAAACCGGTCACAAACAACCCAGATAACCGACATCCTCTGGGAAACCGGAAGATCAGAAATAAAATCCATAGAAATATGTGTCCAGGGCCTCTCAGGGACCGGCAAAGGCAAAAGTAACCCACTAGCACGGGAACAACAAGGCTTGACCCGCGCACAAGTCCCACAGGACTGCACAAAATAACGCACATCATGTGACAAGGAAGGCCACCAAAAGGACCTACCAACCAAATCTCTGGTACCAAAAATCCCAGGATGACCAGCCAACACGGAACAGTGAACCTCAGAAATCACTCTACTAGTCCATCTGTCAGGAACAAACAATTTCCCCACAGGACAGCGGTCAGGTCTGTCAGCCTGAAATTCCTGAAGAACCCATCGTAAATCAGGGGAGATGGCAGAAAGGACCACCCCTTCTTTCAGAATGCCGACCGGTTCAAGGGCCTCAGGAGAATCAGGCAAAAATCTCCTAGAAAGGGCATCAGCCTTAATATTCTTAGAACCCGGAAGATACGAAACCACAAAATCAAAACGGGAAAAAAACAAGGACCATCGAGCCTGTCTAGGACTCAGCCGTTTGGCAGACTCGAGGTAAATCAGATAATAATAATAAATAATAATAATTTTTATTTATATAGCGCCAACATATTCCGCAGCGCTTTACAACTTATAGAGGGGACTTGTACAGACAATAGACATTACAGCATAACAGAAATCACAGTTCAAAACAGATACCAGGAGGAATGAGGGCCCTGCTGCTCGCAAGCTTACAGACTATGAGGAAAAGGGGAGACACGAGAGGTGGATGGTAACAATTGCTTTAGTTATTTGGACCAGCCATAGTGTAAGGCTCGGGTGTTCATGTAAAGCTGCATGAACCAGTTAACAGCCTAAGTATGTAGCAGTACAGACACAGAGGGCTATTAACTGCATAAAGTGTATTAGAACACGATGCAAGGAACCTGATTATGTGTTGTTTTTTTTTTATTCTTATGATCAGTCAGGACCACAATACGGTGCTTAGCTCCCTCAAGCCAATGTCGCCACTCCTCAAACGCCCACTTCATAGCCAACAACTCCCGATTGCCGACATCATAATTGCGTTCAGCAGGCGAAAACTTGCGGGAGAAGAAGGCACACGGTTTCATCAAGGAACCAACAGAATCCCTCTGAGACAAAACGGCCCCTGCCCCAATCTCAGAGGCGTCAATCTCAACCTGAAACGGAAGAGAAACATCCGGTTGGCGCAACACCGGAGCAGAAGTAAATCGGCGTTTAAGCTCCTGAAAGGCAGAGGCAGCCGCAGAGGACCAATTCGCCACATCAGCGCCTTTCTTCGTCAAATCGGTCAAGGGTTTAACCACGCTGGAGAAATTAGCAATGAAACGGTGATAAAAATTTGCAAAACCCAAAAATTTCTGAAGGCTCTTCACGGATGTGGGTTGAATCCAATCATAAATGGCCTGAACCTTAACCGGATCCATCTCCATAGATGATGGAGAAAAAATGAAGCCCAAAAAAGAAACCTTCTGCACCCCAAAGAGACACTTAGACCCCTTCACAAACAAAGCATTGTCACGAAGGATCTGAAATACCATCCTGACCTGTTCCATATGAGACTCCCAATCATCGGAAAAAATCAAAATATCGTCCAAATATACAATCAAGAATTTATCAATATAAGTCCGGAAGATATCATGCATGAAGGATTGAAAAACCGATGGAGCATTAGTGAGCCCGAATGGCATCACAAGGTATCCAAAATGGCCGTCGGGCGTATTAAACGCAGTTTTCCATTCATCACCCTGTTTAATACGAACAAGATTATATGCCCCCCGAAGGTCAATCTTAGTAAACCAACTAGCCCCCTTAATCCTAGCAAACAAATCAGAAAGCAAAGGTAAAGGGTATTGAAACTTGACCGTGATCTTATTCAAGAGGCGATAATGAATACAAGGTCTCAAGGAGCCATCCTTCTTAGCAACAAAAAAAACCTGCTCCCAACGGTGAAGAAGATGGCCGAATATGCCCTTTCTCCAAAGACTCCTTAACATAACTCCGCATGGCGGTATGTTCAGGCACAGACAGGTTGAAAAGTCGGCCCTTAGGAAACTTACTGCCTGGAATCAAGTCAATCGCACAATTGCAGTCCCTATGCGGTGGAAGGGAACTGGACTTGGGCTCATCGAATACATCCTGAAAATCAGACAAAAACTCTGGAATTTCAGAAGAGGAAGAAGAGGAGATTGACATCAAAGGAACATCATTATGAACCCCCTGACAACCCCAACTAGTCACAGACATAGATTTCCAATCCAACACAGGATTATGTACCTGCAACCACGGAAAACCCAGCACGATAACATCATGCAAATTATGCAACACCAGAAATCGACAATCTTCCTGATGGGCTGGCGCCATGTGCATGGTCACCTGTGTCCAAAACTGAGGCTTATTTTTAGCCAAAGGTGTAGCATCAATCCCCCTTAAAGGAATAGGGTTCTGCAAAGGCTGCAAGGGAAAACCACAACGCCTGGCAAACTCAAAATCCATTAAGTTCAAGGCGGCGCCTGAATCCACAAACGCCATGACAGAAAATGATGACAATGAGCAGATCAAGGACACAGATAACAGAAATTTAGGTTGTACAGTACTGATGGTAAATGAACTAGCGATCCTTTTTGTCCGCTTAGGGCAGACTGAAATGACATGAGAAGCATCGCCACAATAATAACACAACCTATTCTGACGTCTAAATCTTTGTCGTTCTGTCCTAGACAGAATCCTATCACACTGCATTGGCTCAGGAATTGGCTCTGAGGACGACGCCACGGCGCGCACAGTTCTACGCTCCCGCAAGCGCCGATCAATCTGAATGGCCAGAGACATAGAATCACTCAGACCGGAAGGCGTGGGAAACCCCACCATAACATCTTTAACGGATTCAGAAAGACCCTTTCTGAAAATTGCCGCCAAAGCATCATCATTCCATTTAGTCAACACAGACCATTTTCTAAATTTCTGGCAATACAATTCTGCCGCCTCTTGACCCTGAGACAGGGCCAACAAGGTCTTCTACGCTTGATCCACAGAATTCGGTTCATCATATAATAATCCTAAAACCTGAAAAAAGGAGTCTACATTAAGCAAAGCAGGATTCCCAGATTCCAGGGAAAATGCCCAATCCTGTGGATCACCACGCAGCAGGGAGATGACGATTTTAACCTGCTGAATGGAATCACCGGAGGATCGAGGTCTCAAAGCAAAAAACAGTTTACAATTGTTTTTAAAACTCAAAAATTTGGACCTGTCACCAAAAAACAAATCAGGAGTAGGAATCTTCGGTTCTAAAACAGGAGTCTGAACAATATAATCAGAAATACCCTGTACCCTAGCAGCAAGCTGGTCTACAAGAGAAGCTAATTCCTGAACATCCATGCTAGCACAAGACTCCTCAGCCACCCATAGATAAAGAGGGAAGAACAGACAAAACAGACTGCAGAAAAAAAAATGGCTCAACACCTTTCTTCCCTTCTTCTGAGATGCATTTACCTCATTATTGTCCAGTTGTACTGTTATGATCCGGTGACCTTGGAGCTGCATGAAACTTTCTCTGGAGTAGGTGGAAACTATACTGACCGCAGATCCTGAACTAACACCCCAACTAGAAGTAGCCGTGGGGTGTGCCTAACAAACCCTAGACACCTCGACACAGCCGGAGGACTAAATACCCCTATAGATGGAAATAGGAATACTACCTTGCCTCAGAGCAGAACCCCAAAGGATAGGCAGCCCCCACGAATATTGACTGTGAGTAGGAGCAGAAAAGACACACGCAGGCAGAAAACAAGATTTAGCAAAAGAGGCCACTCTAGCTAAATAGGAAAGGATAGGACAGAATACTAGGTGGTCAGTATTAAAACCCTTCAAAAAATATCCACAGCAGATAATACAAAAAATTCCACAATCTAACTAAAGACGTGGAATGAATATCTGCCACTCCAGAGAATCCAACAAGACTGAGAAAATACTGACACAATCTAAGCTGGACAAGAAAACACAAAAGAATAGCACTGAATCATGAAGCACACAGCATGTGTGCCACAGAAAAAAAACCAGACACTTATCTTTGCTGATTTGGCAGAAAGGCAGGAGGAACCAGGCAGAGGTCCAACACCTCCCAACAATAATTGACAACTGGCAAGGACTAATGAATCCTGCACACCTAAATACCCCAGTCAGAACTGCAATCAGCAGAAACACCTGACCAGGACTGAAACCCAGGGACAACTGCATTACCACCTACCACCACCGGAGGGAACCCAAAAGCAGAATTCACAACAGACGGTATTATTTGTGCATGGTGTGGTGGCAGTACAAGTGCAGGTTTTTGGTTGTACTACTGTATGTGCGTGGTATATGGCGGTAATATATAAATAGTTTATGGCAGTATTATTTGTGCACTGTATGGTGGTAGTTAGGGTTGAGCGACTTTCATTTTTTTAAGATCGAGTAGGGTTTTGGGAAACCCGATTTTGTCCAGAGTCGAGTCGAGTGCAGTCGGCCGATTATCGCTAAAAGTCGGGGATCGACCGAAACACGAAACCCAATGCAAGTCAATGGGGAAGCATAGTCGGCAGTGAGTGGAGGCCAGGAAAACACCTACAGTGCCCATTTTAATGCCAAAAACATCCATTCTTGTTTCTGAAGCTTGCCAATCTTAATTAACTGTATAATAATAGTTGGGCATAGGGAATTGGGGGAAAGTTGTGGGGGGAGTAGGGCTGGCTCAAGTTTTTCGTGGGCCCAGGAAATGCGGACTACGTCACGGCGGTGTTGCAGGGAAAGGTAAGTATTTAAACGTTGCAAGTGCTGTGATCCTGAGCAAGCAGGGGGGGGCCCACTCGTTCGCATTGGCACTGGCACAGGGCCCCTCAAAGTACGGCGGTGTGTTTGCATGGCGGGGGCGCCTCCCACCAGCAGCGACACTTTTGCGTACTCTGAGGGGCCCTGTGCCAGTGACGTCGCCAACGAGTATGCCCCCCCACCTGATGAAGGAACCTGCACTTTCATCTGCACCTTCCTCTTTGTCCCTGTGTAAGGTGGTATAACATGCGGGAAGGGGAACCTTACTTTCAGCAGGGTCAGATTCTGGCTGTGTAGAGTACAAGGGGAATGTAGTGGTCTAGGTCAATGTACCAGCAGACTCATTTAGCAGTGGCTGGGCAATGGGCAGGATGAGGAGGAAACAGATATAGGGCCAAAGAATAAAGTAGGCTAAATGCAGTTCAAAATTGGTAACAGGACTAAACAGGCGGCATTGCTTTGTTCAGTGGAGTAGCAAACCCAAGAGCAGCAGACACTGTTTCAAGGGCCTAACCACACTAGTAGGCCAAATGCAGTTTAATATCTGATAGTATAGGGCGAAAGCCAGAATGTGGAAGCTCAGCTTTGTTCAGTTGAGGACAACACCAGGGAGGGGCAGACACCTTTAGTAGGCCGGAAAAGCCTATTGCATTTTTTAAAATGGTAATTTGGAGCAGAAGGTTGAAGCTCAGCTTTATTTAGTTGAGGACAACACCAGGCAGGGGCACACAGACAGACACCTTTAGTAGGCCGGAAAAGCCTATTGCATTTTTTAAAATGGTAATTTGGAGCAGAAGGTTGAAGCTCAGCTTTATTTAGTTGAGGGCAACACCAGGCAGGGGCACACAGACAGACACCTTTAGTAGGCCGGAAAAGCCTATTGCATTTTTTAAAATGGTAATTTGGAGCAGAAGGTTGAAGCTCAGCTTTATTTAGTTGAGGACAACACCAGGCAGGGGAACACAGACAGACACCTTTAGTAGGCCGGAAAAGCCTATTGCATTTTTTAAAATGGTAATTTGGAGCAGAAGGTTGAAGCTCAGCTTTATTTAGTTGAGGACAACACCAGGCAGGGGCACACAGACAGACACCTTTAGTAGGCCGGAAAAGCCTATTGCATTTTTTAAAATGGTAATTTGGAGCAGAAGGTTGAAGCTCAGCTTTATTTAGTTGAGGGCAACACCAGGGAGGGGCAGAAGCCGTTAGTAGGCCCTAACCACCATTTTTTTTTTTAAAAACCACTTAATGAGAGCCGGAAGGTTGAAGCTCAGCTTTATTTAGTTGAGGACAACACCAGGCAGGGGCACACAGACAGACACCTTTAGTAGGCCGGAAAAGCCTATTGCATTTTTTAAAATGGTAATTTGGAGCAGAAGGTTGAAGCTCAGCTTTATTTAGTTGAGGACAACACCAGGCAGGGGCACACAGACAGACACCTTTAGTAGGCCGGAAAAGCCTATTGCATTTTTTAAAATGGTAATTTGGAGCAGAAGGTTGAAGCTCAGCTTTATTTAGTTGAGGACAACACCAGGCAGGGGCACACAGACAGACACCTTTAGTAGGCCGGAAAAGCCTATTGCATTTTTTAAAATGGTAATTTGGAGCAGAAGGTTGAAGCTCAGCTTTATTTAGTTGAGGACAACACCAGGCAGGGGCACACAGACAGACACCTTTAGTAGGCCGGAAAAGCCTATTGCATTTTTTAAAATGGTAATTTGGAGCAGAAGGTTGAAGCTCAGCTTTATTTAGTTGAGGGCAACACCAGGGAGGGGCAGAAGCCGTTAGTAGGCCCTAACCACCATTTTTTTTTTTAAAAACCACTTAATGAGAGCCGGAAGGTTGAAGCTCAGCTTTATTCAGTTGAGGACAACACCAGGCAGGGGCACACAGACAGACACCTTTAGTAGGCCGGAAAAGCCTATTGCATTTTTTAAAATGGTAATTTGGAGCAGAAGGTTGAAGCTCAGCTTTATTTAGTTGAGGACAACACCAGGCAGGGGCACACAGACAGACACCTTTAGTAGGCCGGAAAAGCCTATTGCATTTTTTAAAATGGTAATTTGGAGCAGAAGGTTGAAGCTCAGCTTTATTTAGTTGAGGACAACACCAGGCAGGGGCACACAGACAGACACCTTTAGTAGGCCGGAAAAGCCTATTGCATTTTTTAAAATGGTAATTTGGAGCAGAAGGTTGAAGCTCAGCTTTATTTAGTTGAGGGCAACACCAGGGAGGGGCAGAAGCCGTTAGTAGGCCCTAACCACCATTTTTTTTTTTAAAAACCACTTAATGAGAGCCGGAAGGTTGAAGCTCAGCTTTATTCAGTTGAGGACAACACCAGGCAGGGGCACACAGACAGACACCTTTAGTAGGCCGGAAAAGCCTATTGCATTTTTTAAAATGGTAATTTGGAGCAGAAGGTTGAAGCTCAGCTTTATTTAGTTGAGGACAACACCAGGCAGGGGCACACAGACAGACACCTTTAGTAGGCCGGAAAAGCCTATTGCATTTTTTAAAATGGTAATTTGGAGCAGAAGGTTGAAGCTCAGCTTTATTTAGTTGAGGACAACACCAGGCAGGGGCACACAGACAGACACCTTTAGTAGGCCGGAAAAGCCTATTGCATTTTTTAAAATGGTAATTTGGAGCAGAAGGTTGAAGCTCAGCTTTATTTAGTTGAGGGCAACACCAGGCAGGGGCACACAGACAGACACCTTTAGTAGGCCGGAAAAGCCTATTGCATTTTTTAAAATGGTAATTTGGAGCAGAAGGTTGAAGCTCAGCTTTATTTAGTTGAGGACAACACCAGGCAGGGGCACACAGACAGACACCTTTAGTAGGCCGGAAAAGCCTATTGCATTTTTTAAAATGGTAATTTGGAGCAGAAGGTTGAAGCTCAGCTTTATTTAGTTGAGGACAACACCAGGCAGGGGCACACAGACAGACACCTTTAGTAGGCCGGAAAAGCCTATTGCATTTTTTAAAATGGTAATTTGGAGCAGAAGGTTGAAGCTCAGCTTTATTTAGTTGAGGACAACACCAGGCAGGGGCACACAGACAGACACCTTTAGTAGGCCGGAAAAGCCTATTGCATTTTTTAAAATGGTAATTTGGAGCAGAAGGTTGAAGCTCAGCTTTATTTAGTTGAGGACAACACCAGGCAGGGGCACACAGACAGACACCTTTAGTAGGCCGGAAAAGCCTATTGCATTTTTTAAAATGGTAATTTGGAGCAGAAGGTTGAAGCTCAGCTTTATTTAGTTGAGGGCAACACCAGGGAGGGGCAGAAGCCGTTAGTAGGCCCTAACCAAAGTTGAAGGCCAAATGCAGTTTAATTTCTGATACTATAGGCCGAAAGCCAGAAGGTGGAAGCTCCGATTTAGACAGTGGAGGACAATTTGAATTAGGGACTGCAGACAGACTTAGTAGGCTGTCCCCTGTGGACCATGCATCCACCACATTAACCCATTGCGCCGTAATGGACACGTAATCTTCCGTGGCCATGCCTACAGGTCCATGCGTCTGTTGTCAGGTGCACCTTTGTACTCACAGATTGCCAGAGTGCATGGACAATGCGGTCTTCTACATGCTGGTGGAGGGTTGGGATGGCTTTTCTCGCAAAAGAAGTGTCGACTGGTTAGCTTGTAGCGTGGTACAGCGTAGTCCATCATGGCCTTATTAATAGTAAATAAAATATATAACTAGGCTCTATGAACTTTTAAATAGGTTCCAGGGGTACACGGGCAGCATTGGTGTGGTCAGTGGAGGAGTATTGCAAGTAGGGGCTGCAGACAGGCTATCAAAGGCCTAAAATACCAAACAGTAGGCACTCATGGCAGTTTTACATCGGTTACATGGATACACAGGCAGGCACTCCAGGCAGCATTGTGGTCAGTGGAGGAGTATTGCAAGTAGGGGCCGCAGACAGGCTATCAAAGGCCTAAAATAACAAACAGTAGGCAGTCATGGCAGTTTTACATCGGTTACATGGATACACAGGCAGGCACTCCAGGCAGCATTGTGGTCAGTGGAGGAGTATTGCAAGTAGGGGCCGCAGACAGGCTATCAAAGGCCTAAAATAACAAACAGTAGGCAGTCATGGCAGTTTTACATCGGTTACATGGATACACAGGCAGGCACTCCAGGCAGCATTGTGGTCAGTGGAGGAGTATTGCAAGTAGGGGCCGCAGACAGGCTATCAAAGGCCTAAAATAACAAACAATAGGCTCATTGCAGTTTTACAGCGGTTACATGGATACACAGGCAGCTAGGTGGTGAGTGGAGGAGTATTTAAAGTAAGGACCGCAGACAGGCTATCAAAGGCCTAACATAACAAACAATAGGCTCATGGCAGTTTTACAGCGGTTACATGGATAGACGGGCAGGCAGCTTGGTGGTGAGTGGAGGAGTATTTAAAGTAGGGACCGCAGACAGGCTATCAAAGGCCTAACATAACAAACAATAGGCTCATGGCAGTTTTACAGCGGTTACATGGATACACGGGCAGGCAGCTTGGTGGTGAGTGGAGGAGTATTTAAAGTAGGGACCGCAGACAGGCTTCAAAGGCCTAACATAAGAAAATGGGCTGGCTGTAGGCACTTTATAATTGGTTCCAGGGGTACACGGGCAGCAGTGGTCTGGTCAGTGGAGGACTAGTGGAAGGAGGGACCGCAGACAGGCTTCAAAGGCCTAACATAAAAAAATGGGCTGGCTGTAGGCACTTTATAATTGGTTCCAGGGGTACACGGGCAGCAGTGGTCTGGCCAGTGGAGGACTAGTGGAAGGAGGGACCGCAGACAGGCTTCAAAGGCCTAACATAAAAAAATGGGCTGGCTGTAGGCACTTTATAATTGGTTCCAGGGGTACACGGGCAGCAGTGGTCTGGCCAGTGGAGGACTAGTGGAAGGAGGGACCGCAGACAGGCTTCAAAGGCCTAACATAAAAAAATGGGCTGGCTGTAGGCACTTTATAATTGGTTCCAGGGGTACACGGGCAGCAGTGGTCTGGTCAGTGGAGGACTAGTGGAAGGAGGGACCGCAGACAGGCTTCAAAGGCCTAAAATAACAAACAATAGGCTCATGGCAGTTTTACAGCGGTTACATGGATACACGGGCAGCTTGGTGGTGAGTGGAGGAGTAGTGCAAGGAGTGTCTGTCCCAGTACTCCCAAAATATAAATAGATGTTAATGTCTCGCAAAACAACCAAAACAAAAAAAAAGGTGGCATACTTAGGTACAGGGGTGGGCTCATCTGCTGAGTTTCTGACATAGTAATTTGGCAGTAACTATTTAATGGTGCCAATATAGGACACAGACACAGACTACTTTAAGTTGCATCATAGATGTCTACAAATTTGTATTGTCAGTGCCAGACATTGAATGATGTCAGCGAATAGACTAAAGATTGGTGGAGCTGTGCGACATAATTTTGCACGTGGTAGAGCACATTTTGAGCTGGGGTAGGGGGGAACTCTCTTGAGGCCGGCGGGACCGCCCCAGGGCCCCTCATGTTACAACGGTGTGTCTGACGTTGGGTGCGCACCACCACCGCCAGAGACACTACATTGTACTATGAGGGACCCAGTAGCAATGCCGTCAACCAAAAGCGAGCACACCCACCTCTTCAGACAAACAGCAGTCTCACGGGTGCTTGCGCCAAGTCGCGATACCACGGCCCCGTGTGGGGAGTTTTGCCATTTAGGGAGGTGTAAACATGTCGTATGCTGTACAATCAGCTGCAGCAAATTAGACATTAGAAAAGTAATTCGCAGGCAAGAGCTTTTCATAGGAAAGCTAGGTGTCGGCCGGGCAAGGTGGGGCAAAAGATTTCGAAATCCAGTTGTGGTTCATTTTAATGAAGGTGAGATCATCCACATTTTGGGTAGCCAGACGAGTCCTTTTTTCGGTTAATATTGAACCTGCAGCACTGAATACTCTTTCTGATAGGACACTTGCTGCCGGGCAAGCAAGCTCCTGCAATGCATATTCTGCCAATTCTGGCCAGGTGTCTAATTTGGAGGCCCAGTAATCAAATGGGAATGACGGTTGAGGGAGAACATCGATAAGGGATGAAAAATAGTTAGTAACCATACTGGACAAATGTTGTCTCCTGTCACTTTCAATTGATGCAGCAGTACCTGTCCTGTCTGCGGTCATAGCAAAATCACTCCACAACCTGGTCAGAAAACCCCTCTGTCCAACGCCACTTCTGATGTGTGCACCCCTAACACTCCTAGTCTGCTGCCCCCTGGAGCTTGTGTGAGAACGATCACGTGCGCTGTGTGCTGGGAATGCCTGAAGCAAACGGTCAACAAGAGTTGATTGTTTGGTTGCTAATATTAGTTCCAAGTTCTCATGTGGCATAATATTTTGCAATTTGCCTTTATAGCGTGGATCAAGGAGGCAGGCCAACCAGTAATCGTCATCGTTCATCATTTTCGTAATGCGTGTGTCCCTTTTTAGGATACGTAAGGCATAATCCGCCATGTGGGCCAAAGTTCCAGTTGTCAAATCTCCGGTTGTGATTGGTTGAGGGGCAGTTGCAGGCAAATCTACGTCACTTGTGTCCCTCAAAAAACCAGAACCCGGCCGTGACACGCAACCAATTTCCTGTGCCCCCGGGAAAGGTTCGGCATTAAAAATATACTCATCCCCATCATCCTCCTCGTCCTCCACCTCCTCTTCGCCCGCTACCTCGTCCTGTACACTGCCCTGACCAGACAATGGCTGACTGTCATCAAGGCTTTCCTCTTCCTCTGGTGCAGACGCCTGCTCCTTTATGTGCGTCAAACTTTGCATCAGCAGACGCATTAGGGGGATGCTCATGCTTATTACGGCGTTGTCTGCACTAACCAGCCGTGTGCATTCCTCAAAACACTGAAGGACTTGACACATGTCTTGTATCTTAGACCACTGCACACCTGACAACTCCATGTCTGCCATCCTACTGCCTGCCCGTGTATCCTCCCACAAATAAATAACAGCACGCCTCTGTTCGCACAGTCTCTGAAGCATGTGCAGTGTTGAGTTCCACCTTGTTGCAACGTCTATGATTAGGCGATGCTGGGGAAGGTTCAAAGACCGCTGATAGGTCTGCATACGGCTGGCGTGTACAGGCGAACGTCGGATATGTGAGCAAAGTGCACGCACTTTGAGGAGCAGGTCGGAGAACCCAGGATAAGTTTTCAATAAGCACTGCACCACCAGGTTTAAGGTGTGAGCCAGGCAAGGAATGTGTTTCAGTTGGGAAAGGGAGATGTGTTGTGAATTTGCTTTTTGCTCCCTCTAGTGGTTACTAGTTTTTTGACTCTGGTTTTTCTGTCATTCCTTTTATCCGCACCTGGGTCGTTAGTTAGGGGTGTTGCTATATAAGCTCCCTGGACCTTCAGTTCTATGCCTGGCAACGTAGTTATCTGAGCTAGTCTGCTGTGCTCTTGTCTACTGATCCTGGTTCCAGTTATATCAGCTAAGTCTGCCTTTTGCTTTTTGCTATTTGTTTTGGTTTTGTATTTTTGTCCAGCTTGTTCCAAATCTACATCCTGACCTTTGCTGGAAGCTCTAGGGGGCTGGTGTTCTCCCCCCGGACCGTTAGACGGTTCGGGGGTTCTTGAATTTCCAGTGTGGATTTTGATAGGGTTTTTGTTGACCATATAAGTTACCTTTCTTTATTCTGCTATCAGTAAGCGGGCCTCTCTGTGCTAAACCTGGTTCATTTCTGTGTTTGTCATTTCCTCTTACCTCACCGTCATTATTTGTGGGGGGCTTCTATCCAGCTTTGGGGTCCCCTTCTCTGGAGGCAAGAAAGGTCTTTGTTTTCCTCTACTAGGGGTAGCTAGATTCTCCGGCTGGCGCGTGTCATCTAGAATCAACGTAGGAATGATCCCCGGCTACTTCTAGTGTTGGCGTTAGGAGTAGATATATGGTCAACCCAGTTACCACTGCCCTATGAGCTGGATTTTTGTATTCTGCAGACTTCCACGTTCCTCTGAGACCCTCGCTATTGGGGTCATAACAGAGATGGCAGCCATGAAATTCCTTCCGTTATCACTCACTACCTTGCCTGCCTCAAGATCTACTGTGCCCAGCCACGACTGCGTTTCTTGTTGCAAGAACTCGGACAGAACTTCCGCGGTGTGTCTGTTGTCGCCCAAGCACTTCATAGCCAATACAGCCTGCTGACGCTTGGCAGTAGCTGGCCCATAATGGGACAACTGGTGTGCAACAGTGTCATCTGCCGATGGAGTGGTTGGCAGACTGCGTTCTGTGGAAGAGCTGTAGCTTCTGCAGGAGGACGAGGAGGAGGAGGAGGAGGGGGTGCGAACGCCTACAGCCAACTGTTTCCTAGACCGTGGGCTAGGCACAACTGTCCCTAAATTGATGTCGCCTGTGGACCCTGCATCCACCACATTCACCCAGTGTGCCGTGATGGACACATAACGTCCCTGGCCATGCCTACTGGTCCATGCATCTGTAGTCAGGTGCACCTTTGTACTCACAGATTGCCTGAGTGCATGGACGATGCGCTGTTTAACATGCTGGTGCAGGGCTGGGATGGCTTTTCTGGAAAAAAAGTGTCGACTGGGTAGCTCGTATCGTGGTTCAGCGTACTCCATCAGGGCTTTGAAAGCTTCGCTTTCAACTAACCGGTAGGGCATCATCTCTAACGAGATTAGTCTAGCTATGTGGGCGTTAAAACACTGTGTACGCGGATGCGAGGATAAGTACTTCCTTTTTCTAACCAGAGTCTCATGTAGGGTGAGCTGGACTGGAGAGCTGGAGATCGTGGAACTTTCGGGTGTGCCGGTGTACATGGCAGACTGAGAGACGGTTGGAGACGGTATTGTTTCCGCCGGTGCCCTAGATGCAATATTTCCTCCTACAAAACTGGTGATTCCCTGACCCTGACTGCTTTTGGCTGGCAAAGAAACCTGCACAGATACTGCCGGTGGTGCGGAAAATGGTGTCCTTACAGTGACGGAAGGGATGTTGCGTTGCTGACTAGCTTCATTGGCCGAGGGTGCTACAACCTTGAGGGACGTTTGGTAGTTAGTCCAGGCTTGAAAATGCATGGTGGTTAAGTGTCTATGCATGCAACTAGTATTTAGACTTTTCAGATTCTGACCTCTGCTTAAGCTAGTTGAACATTTTTGACAGATGACTTTGCGCTGATCAGTTGGATGTTGTTTAAAAAAATGCCAGACTGCACTCTTCCTAGACTCGGATCCCTTTTCAGGGATTGCAGACTGAGCTTTAACCGGATGGCAACGCTGTGCTCCAACAGGTTTTGGCTTTGACACGCGTTTTGGGCCAGATACGGGCCCGGCAGATGGAACCTGTTGCGATGTTGATGCCTGCTGCGGCCCCTCCTCCACCTCCGCTTCTGAACTACTGCCGCCTGCACCCTGTTCCCCCAATGGCTGCCAATCGGGGTCAATAACTGGGTCATCTATTACCTCCTCTTCGAGCTCGTGTGCAACTTCGTCTGTGTCACTGTGTCGGTCGGTGGTATAGCGTTCGTGGCGGGGCAACATAGTCTCATCAGGGTCTGATTGTGGATCTGTACCCTGAGAGGGCAATGTGGTGGTCTGAGTCAAAGGAGCAGCATAGTACTCTGGCTGTGGCTGTGCATCAGTGCACTCCATGTCAGAATATACTTGTAATGGGCATGGCCTGTTAAATGTTTCACTTTCTAAGCCAGGGACGGTATGTGTAAAGAGCTCCATGGAGTGACCCGTTGTGTCGCCTGCTGCATCCTTCTCTCTTGTTGTAGTTTTTGCTGAGGAGGACAAGGAAGCGACTTGTCCCTGACCGTGAACATCCACAAGCGACGCGCTGCTTTTACATTTACCAGTTTCGGAAGAGGAGGCAAAAGAGCTAGAGGCTGAGTCTGCAATGTAAGCCAAAACTTGCTGTTGCTGCTCCGCCTTTAAAAGCGGTTTTCCTACTCCCAGAAAAGAGAGCGTTCGAGGCCTTGTGTAGCCTGACGACGAAACTGGCTCCACAGCTCCAGACTTAGGTGGAATATTTTTATCCCCACGACCACCTGATGCTCCACTACCACTACCATCATTACCAGCTGACAATGAACGCCCACGACGACCTCTTGCACCAGACTTCCTCATTGTTTTAAAATCTTAACCAAAGTAACTTTATTTGTTGCTGTCAAACAACTTACACGGTGAGCTATAACTTCAGTATGATTTCAATATCCCTTAACAGGTTGGTGAGACCACAAGGAAAATCAGGCACAATGTTACACACTCTGTTTTCTGTGGCACAAAATCACAGAGATGACACACACGCAGGACTGTCACTCAAGCACTAATGTCAATATTAATCTCCCACCTAATTTATTTATTTTTTTTTCTCAGGGAGACTTTAGAAACCAAATAATATTAAAAAAAAAAAAAAAAAAAAAGGCTTTCTATGGCCCACAATTAGAGAGAGAGAGGTGGCACACCCAGGAGTCAAGACTGGCACACAAGCTGAAAGGGCAATATTACTCTCCCACTGTTTTTTTATGTTTTTTTTTTTTTTTTCAGGGAGACTTTAGAAACCAAATAATAAGAAAATAAATAAATAAATAAATAAATAGGCTTTCTATAGCCCACTGAATGAGAGATAGCACACACGGCAGTGGCACACAAGCCCTGACTGAGGCCAATATTTTTCTCCCACTGATTGATGTAGTGTTTTTGTGTTGAGGTAGATTTTAGAACACAAATCAAGGAAAAAAATAAATAGGCTTTCTATGGCCCACTGAATGAGAGAGAGGTGGCACACCCAGGAGTCAAGACTGGCACACAAGCTGAAAGGGCAATATTACTCTCCCACTGTTTTTTTATGTTTTTTTTTTTTTTTCAGGGAGACTTTAGAAACCAAATAATATTAAAAAAACAAAAAAAAAAAATAGCCTTTCTATGGCCCACTGAATGAGAGAGAGAGGTGGCACACCCAGGAGTCAAGACTGGCACACAAGCTGAAAGGGCAATATTACTCTCCCACTGTTTTTTTATGTTTTTTTTTTTTTTAAGGGAGACTTTAGAAACCCAATAATATTTAAAAAAAAAAATAAATATGCTTTCTATGGCCCACTGAATGAGAGGGAGAGAGGTGGCACACCCAGGAGTCAAGACTGGCACACAAGCTGAAAGGGCAATATTACTCTCCCACTGTTTTTTTATGTTTTTTTTTTTTTTTCAGGGAGACTTTAGAAACCAAATAATATTAAAAAAACCAAAAAAATAAATAGCCTTTCTATGGCCCACTGAATGAGAGAGAGAGGTGGCACACCCAGGAGTCAAGACTGGCACACAAGCTGAAAGGGCAATATTACTCTCCCACTGTTTTTTTATGTTTTTTTTTTTTTTAAGGGAGACTTTAGAAACCCAATAATATTTTAAAAAAAAAATAAATAGGCTTTCTATGGCCCACTGAATGAGAGGGAGAGAGGTGGCACACCCAGGAGTCAAGACTGGCACACAAGCTGAAAGGGCAATATTACTCTCCCACTGTTTTTTTATGTTTTTTTTTTTTTTTCAGGGAGACTTTAGAAACCAAATAATATTAAAAAAACAAAAAAAAAAAATAGGCTTTCTATGGCCCACTGAATGAGAGAGAGAGGTGGCACACCCAGGAGTCAAGACTGGCACACAAGCTGAAAGGGCAATATTACTCTCCCACTGTTTTTTTATGTTTTTTTTTTTTTTAAGGGAGACTTTAGAAACCCAATAATATTTAAAAAAAAAAATAAATAGGCTTTCTATGGCCCACTGAATGAGAGGGAGAGAGGTGGCACACCCAGGAGTCAAGACTGGCACACAAGCTGAAAGGGCAATATTACTCTCCCACTGTTTTTTTATGTTTTTTTTTTTTTTTTCAGGGAGACTTTAGAAACCAAATAATAAGAAAAAAAATAAATAAATAAATAGGCTTTCTATAGCCCACTGAATGAGAGATAGCACACACAGCAGTGGCACACAAGCCCTGACTGAGGCCAATATTTTTCTCCCACTGATTGATGTAGTGTTTTTGTGTTGAGGTAGATTTTAGAACACAAATGAAGGAAAAAATAAATAGGCTTTCTATGGCCCACTCAGTGAGAGATGGCACACACAGGGATGGCACTGTAGCAGAAATGCCAATCTTAATCTCCCACAAAAAAAAAAAAAAAAAAACAGGGACTGTCCTACAATTACTATCTCCCTGCAGTAATGTAAGCCAGGTATGGCAGGCAGCAATAGGAGTGGACTGATGCACAAATTAAATAAAAAGTGTGGACAAACAAAAAAGATAGCTGTGCAGAAAGGAAGGAACAAGAGGATATGTGCTTTGAAAAAAGCAGTTGGTTTCCACAGTGGCGTACACACAGCAATACAGCTATCACGGAGCCTTCTAGGGCAGCCCAATGAGCTACAGCGCTGAGGGGAAAAAAAAAAAAAAATAGCTTCCACAGTCCCTGCACACCGAAGGTGGTGTTGGACAGTGGAAATCGCTGCAGCACAAGCGGTTTGGTGGTTAGTGGACCCTGCCTAACGCTCTCCCTGCTTCTGACGAAGCGGCAGCAACCTGTCCCTAAGCTCAGATCAGCAGCAGTAAGATGGCGGTCGGCGGGAACGCCCCTTTATAGCCCCTGTGACGCCGCAGACAGCAAGCCAATCACTGCAATGCCCTTCTCTAAGATGGTGGGGACCAGGACCTATGTCATCACGCTGCCCACACTCTGCGTTCACCTTCATTGGCTGAGAAATGGCGCTTTTCGCGTAATTGAAACGCGACTTTGGCGCGAAAGTCGCGTACCGCATGGCCGACAAGCACAGGGGTCGGATCGGGTTTCATGAGACGCCGACTTAGCCAAAAGTCGGCGACTTTTGAAAATGATCGACCCGTTTCGCTCAACCCTAGTGGTAGTATATGTACAGCTTTTTGCTGGCATTATTGTTTGTGTGTGCTTTATGCTGGTAATATATAAGTAGTTTATGGCAGTATTATTTGTGCACGGTGTGGTGGCAGTACAAGTGCAGGTTTTCGGTTGTACTACTGTATGTGGGTGCTATATGGTGGTAATATATAAATAGTTTATGGTTTTATTTGTGCACGGAGTGGTGGTAATATATAAGTAGTTTATTATTTGTGCATGGTGTGGTGGTTTTAAATGTGCATGCTTTTGTTGTATTTCTTTATGGTGGTAATATATAAGTAGTTTATGACGGTATTATTTGTGCATTGAGTGGTGGTAATATATAAGTAGTTTATGACGGTATTATTTGTGCATTGAGTGGTGGTAATATATAAGTAGTTTATGACGGTATTATTTGTGCATTGAGTGGTGGTAATATATAAGTAGTTTATGACGGTATTATTTGTGCATTGAGTGGTGGTAATATATAAGTAGTTTATGACGGTATTATTGGTGCATTGAGTGGTGGTAATATATAAGTAGTTTATGACGGTATTATTTGTGCATGATGTGGTGGTAATACATATGTAGTTGGTGGTATTGTTTGTGCACAGTATGGCGGTTTTACACGTGCAGTTGTTGGTGACATTGTTGTTTGCTGTACAGTATGGCGGTATTATATGTGCAGCATATGGCAGTATTATTTAGATAACACATGTCTGCACCGCCACAAATAACTCTTCACATTGAGAACCGTGACTGTCAGGTAGAGCCGGACATTACGTCTCTAGATTTGAGGGGGGGGGCAGTTTTTTTCTTTTTTGCCTTCAATTTTGGAAAACGTTTTCCAACTTGTTGCAAAAATTGCTCGTAAAAAGCCGTAAGGAAATAAATCATCATCTTCATCCCCTGTATGATGATTGCCAGACTGCTGCCACAATGGCCCTAGTACAAGCACGTACAGCGCCGGTGTAACGGAGGGGGAACATAATGTGCGGCGAGTGATATAATGAGCCGTAATTTACGAGCTCTGGAGCTAAAGGGGAACCCCGCCGCTTATCGCGGAAGGCGTACCCGACCGATTACATTACAGCCGAGCATTGCCGGGAGGATGAGATGTAACGCCGCCACTCACCGCTCCTCATTACCGCTCACAGACGCCACGGGAGGCGGCTTTTAAGGGTCCAAAGAACTCTAAAAATGTCTTCTTTAAGGCTACGTTCACATTTGCGTTGTGCGCCGCAGCGTCGGCGCCGCAGCGCACAACGCAAACGAAAACGCGGCAAAACGCACGCTAAAACGCTGCGTTTTGCGCCGCATGCGTCGTTTTTGGCCGCAAGTTGGACGCAAAAAAAATGCAACTTGAAGCGTTTCTTGCGTCCAACGCTTGCGGCCATGCGGCGCAAAACGCAGCACAACGCATGTCCATGCGCCCCCATGTTAAATATAGGGGCGCATGACGCATGCGGCGCCGCTGCGGCGCCCGACGCTGCGGCGCTGACCGCAAATGTGAACGTAGCCTAAGGTGATTGAGCTTTCAAGACAACGAGCGGCAATTTTCACGCTGATCTCAAAATCTTCCCAGATAAAGAAATGTCATCAAACTGAAAAAGTGGAAGAAACTGGAACAGTGAGAAAGTCCTTAACTCACCCTCTTAGTCAGCTGACAGCCAATCTAGCAGCTTAACGACTTTCACTAAGGGTTGTCACCCAGCTTTCCTAACCTCCTGAATGGCGAATGCACCCAGTTCTGTATGGATACATCTCCTAGCTCTTTAGCTTGCTGACTGTTTCCACCAGTGGGTCCCTGGTTCCAGCAGGCGATCTATTAGAAAGTTGCAAAACATTTTGTTATCGAGCGATTAAGCTTCAGTTTCATAAATATGGAATATCCCTTTAAGACAACATGGCGGGGTCTCCTCTAGGAACAATCAGCCCCAAAATAGGCTAATCACAGGTTATCCCACTAATAATATCCCTAAGGATCAGCTGGAATCTGTGAAGCGACCTGGAAGTAACTATTCAATTTCCCTACAGCTCCCCCGCAGGAGAAAAGAGGTATTACACTGCTTCTGATTCACGGTAATAGGCTGTCTGTGTAACGTTGAGTCCTTCATAGTGAGAGACCCTCTTTGTAGATGTATCAGAAAGGGGAACCCTCTTCTAAAAATTAGTTTTCAGACCTGGAGACCCCCATTAATGATATCAAGACGGATAAACCCCCACTGAAGTGAAGTGACTCAAAAAATAAGCTGATCACATGTTATCCCGCTGCTAAAATCCTCAGCGATCGACTAGAACCTGTGACGCCGCCTGGAAGTAACAATTCAATTTCCTTACAGCTCCCCCACAGGACATATGAAGTATTACACCACCCCTAATTAAAGTTAATAGGTTGTCTATGTAATGTTCAGTCCTCCAGAGTGAGAGACGCTCTTTGTATGTGCTCCAAAATGAGGAACCCTCCTCTGAAAATGAGTTTAGTGCCCGGAGACCTCTTTTAATGATTTCATCACTGCTCAACCTCCCACTGGTGTAAAGTTAGCACGGGTTATCCCACTGCTAATATCTCCAGGGACCAGCTGCAATCTGTGACACCACCGGGAAGTAACATTTCAATTTCCCTACAGCTCCCCCGCAGGACATATGAGGTATTACACCATCCTCAATTTAAAAAAATTACCAGTCTGTCTGTGTAAATGCTGAGTTGTCAAATTTGGATCTTCTCCAGAATGACGGGGTCATTAAAGGAGTAGTCCCCTTTAATGATGTCACCCCCGACGTACCCCCTCTTGGTGATTGGTGGAGGTTAGTAAATGCCGTTCCTGCAGTTTATGGTCGCACTGTTAAAATTCACGTATGACTTATATTTCGTAACGTAGCCCCCCCCCCAGACTCCCCCTGAGATATCGGAGCATTACACGAGTATATTGTGTGCGCCGCGGATTTCCATGGAAATGTCTCCGCTGATGAATTTTATTATTTTGCTCTCGTGTCAGATTACAGCCGTGTAATTACACAGGGACGAGCGTCGCAGCTGCCAGCGACGGGGATCAGCGGAGTCCGCGTCTCGGGTTCATACAGAAACGCTTCCAGTTATTACAGGGTAATTGTATATAATAAAGCCGGGAACATGAGACGCTCAGGATCTGCCCCCGGGGGTCCCGTGCAGCCCCCGCATGGGGAATGCTAAGAACGCGGACATCCATCGATGCCTGTGAGAAACGGATAATGGCTCCTCCAGGCGAGGGGTCGGGTCACCTCCTAATACGGAAATAATTATAGGGGTCCGGGATCTGTCAGATCCGATCAGAGGACGAGGAGAAACCGCTCCCTAATCCCCCGACACCTACCTGACACTGATCTTATAGAAAGTGACATTGTGACGCTCCTCAGTTATTACTCCGGGCAAAAAACTACTGCCACAACCAATGGGTAATGCCACAATAACGACACTCGGGGTGCAGGATAGTGACACTCGGGGTGCAGGATAGTGACACTCGGGGTGCAGGATAGTGACACTCGGGGTGCAGGATAATGACACCAGGGGTGCAGGATAAAGACACTCGGGGTGCAGGATAGTGACACTCGGGGTACAGGATAAAGACACTCGGGGAAAAGGATAATGACACTCGGGGTACGGGATAATGACACTCAGGGTACAGGATAATGACACTCGGGGTGCGGGATAACGACACTCGGGGTGCAGGATAGTGACACTCGGGGTGCAGGATAGTGACACTCGGGGTGCAGGATAATGACACTCGGGGTACAGGATAGTGACACTCGGGGTACAGGATAGTGACACCAGGGGTGCAGGATAACGACACTCGGGGTACAGGATAGTGACACTCGGGGTACAGGATAGTGACACTCGGGGTACAGGATAGTGACACTCGGGGTACAGGATAGTGACACTCGGGGTACAGGATAGTGACACCAGGGGTGCAGGATAATGACACTCGGGGTGCAGGATAGTGACACTCGGGGTACAGGATAATGACACTCGGGGTGCAGGATAGTGACACTCGGGGTACAGGATAGTGACACTCGGGGTACAGGATAGTGACACTCGGGGTACAGGATAAAGACACTCGGGGTGCAGGATAATGACACTCGGGGTACAGGATAGTGACACTCGGGGTACAGGATAGTGACACTCGGGGTACAGGATAGTGACACTCGGGGTACAGGATAGTGACACTCGGGGTACAGGATAGTGACACTCGGGGTACAGGATAGTGACACTCGGGGTACAGGATAGTGACACTCGGGGTACAGGATAGTGACACTCGGGGTGCAGGATAGTGACACTCGGGGTACAGGATAGTGACACTCGGGGTACAGGATAGTGACACTCGGGGTACAGGATAGTGACACTCGGGGTACAGGATAGTGACACTCGGGGTACAGGATAAAGACACTCGGGGTACAGGATAGTGACTCTCGGGGTGCAGGATAGTGACTCTCGGGGTACAGGATAGTGACACTCGGGGTACAGGATAGTGACACTCGGGGTACAGGATAGTGACACTCGGGGTACAGGATAAAGACACTCGGGGTACAGGATAGTGACACTCGGGGTGCAGGATAGTGACTCTCGGGGTGCAGGATAGTGACTCTCGGGGTACAGGATAGTGACACTCGGGGTACAGGATAGTGACACTCGGGGTACAGGATAGTGACACTCGGGGTACAGGATAGTGACACTCGGGGTACAGGATAGTGACACTCGGGGTGCAGGATAGTGACACTCGGGGTACAGGATAATGACACTCGGGGTACAGGATAGTGACACTCGGGGTGCAGGATAGTGACACTCGGGGTGCAGGATAGTGACACTCGGGGTACAGGATAGTGACACTCGGGGTACGGGATAATGACACTCGGGGTGCGGGATAATGACACTCGGGGTGCAGGATAGTGACACTCGGGGTACAGGATAGTGACACTCGGGGTACAGGATAGTGACACTCGGGGTACAGGATAGTGACACTCGGGGTACAGGATAGTGACACTCGGGGTACAGGATAGTGACACTCGGGGTACAGGATAGTGACACCAGGGGTGCAGGATAATGACACTCGGGGTGCAGGATAGTGACACTCGGGGTACAGGATAATGACACTCGGGGTACAGGATAGTGACACTCGGGGTACAGGATAAAGACACTCGGGGTACAGGATAGTGACACTCGGGGTGCAGGATAGTGACTCTCGGGGTGCAGGATAGTGACTCTCGGGGTACAGGATAGTGACACTCGGGGTACAGGATAGTGACACTCGGGGTACAGGATAGTGACACTCGGGGTACAGGATAAAGACACTCGGGGTACAGGATAGTGACACTCGGGGTGCAGGATAGTGACTCTCGGGGTGCAGGATAGTGACTCTCGGGGTACAGGATAGTGACACTCGGGGTACAGGATAGTGACACTCGGGGTACAGGATAGTGACACTCGGGGTACAGGATAAAGACACTCGGGGTACAGGATAGTGACACTCGGGGTGCAGGATAGTGACTCTCGGGGTGCAGGATAGTGACTCTCGGGGTACAGGATAGTGACACTCGGGGTACAGGATAGTGACACTCGGGGTACAGGATAGTGACACTCGGGGTACAGGATAGTGACACTCGGGGTACAGGATAGTGACACTCGGGGTGCAGGATAGTGACACTCGGGGTACAGGATAATGACACTCGGGGTACAGGATAGTGACACTCGGGGTGCAGGATAATGACACTCGGGGTGCAGGATAGTGACACTCGGGGTACAGGATAGTGACACTCGGGGTACAGGATAGTGACACTCTGGGTACAGGATAGTGACACTCGGGGTACAGGATAGTGACACTCGGGGTACAGGATAGTGACACTCGGGGTACAGGATAGTGACACCAGGGGTGCAGGATAATGACACTCGGGGTGCAGGATAGTGACACTCGGGGTACAGGATAATGACACTCGGGGTACAGGATAGTGACACTCGGGGTACAGGATAAAGACACTCGGGGTACAGGATAGTGACACTCGGGGTGCAGGATAGTGACTCTCGGGGTGCAGGATAGTGACTCTCGGGGTACAGGATAGTGACACTCGGGGTACAGGATAGTGACACTCGGGGTACAGGATAAAGACACTCGGGGTGCAGGATAGTGACACTCGGGGTACAGGATAATGACACTCGGGGTACTGGATAATGACACTCGGGGTGCAGGATAATGACACTCGGGGTGCGGGATAGTGACACTCGGGGTGCAGGATAATGACACTCGGGGTGCAGGATAATGACACTCGGGGTGCGGGATAACGACACTCGGGGTGCGGGATAATGACACTCAGGGTACTGGATAATGACACTCGGGGTGCAGGATAATGACACTCGGGGTGCAGGATAATGATACTCGGGGTGCAGGATAATGACACTCGGGGTGCAGGATAATGACACTCGGGGTGCAGGATAATGACACCAGGGGTACGGGATAATGACACTCAGGGTACAGGATAATGACACTCGGGGTACAGGATAGTGACACTTGGGGTGCAGGATAATGACACTCGGGGTACAGGATAATGACACTCAGGGTACAGGATAATGACACTCGGGGTACAGGATAGTGACACTTGGGGTACAGGATAATGACACTCAGGGTACAGGATAATGACACTCAGGGTACAGGATAATGACACTCGGGGTACAGGATAGTGACACTTGGGGTACAGGATAATGACACTCAGGGTACAGGATAATGACACTCAGGGTACAGGATAATGACACTCGGGGTACAGGATAATGACACTCGGGGTACAGGATAGTGACACTTGGGGTACAGGATAATGACACTCAGGGTACAGGATAATGACACTCAGGGTACAGGATAATGACACTCAGGGTACAGGATAATGACACTCGGGGTACAGGATAGTTACACTTGGGGTACAGGATAATGACACTCAGGGTACAGGATAATGACACTCAGGGTACAGGATAATGACACTCAGGGTACAGGATAATGACACTCGGGGTACAGGATAGTGACACTTGGGGTACAGGATAATGACACTCAGGGTACAGGATAATGACACTCAGGGTACAGGATAATGACACTCGGGGTACAGGATAGTGACACTCGGGGTACAGGATAAAGACACTCGGGGTGCAGGATAGTGACACTCGGGGTGCAGGATAGTGACACTCGGGGTGCAGGATAGTGACACTCGGGGTACAGGATAGTGACACTCGGGGTACAGGATAGTGACACTCGGGGTACAGGATAGTGACACTCGGGGTGCAGGATAGTGACACTCGGGGTACGGGATAATGACACTCGGAGTACAGGATAATGACACTCGGGGTGCGGGATAATGACACTCGGAGTGCGGGATAATGACACTCGGGGTGCGGGATAATGACACTCGGGGTGCGGGATAATGACACTCGAGGTACAGGATAATGACACTCGGGGTGCAGGATAATGACACTCGGAGTGCGGGATAATGACACTCGGGGTACGGGATAATGACACTCGAGGTACAGGATAATGACACTCGAGGTACAGGATAATGACACTCGGGGTGCGGGATAATGACACTCGGGGTGCGGGATAATGACACTCGGGGTGCGGGATAATGACACTCGAGGTACAGGATAATGACACTCGAGGTACGGGATAATGACACTCGGGGTGCGGGATAATGACACTCGAGGTACAGGATAATGACACTCGGAGTGCGGGATAATGACACTCGGGGTACGGGATAGTGACACTCGGGGTGCAGGATAATGACACTCGGAGTGCGGGATAATGACACTCGGGGTGCGGGATAATGACACTCGAGGTACAGGATAATGACACTCGAGGTACAGGATAATGACACTCGGGGTGCGGGATAGTGACACTCGGGGTGCGGGATAATGACACTCGGGGTACGGGATAATGACACTCGAGGTACAGGATAATGACACTCGGAGTGCGGGATAATGACACTCGGGGTACAGGATAATGACACTCGGGGTGCGGGATAATGACACTCGAGGTACAGGATAATGACACTCGGAGTGCGGGATAATGACACTCGGGGTACAGGATAGTGACACTCGGGGTACGGGATAATGACACTCGGGGTACGGGATAATGACACTCGAGGTACAGGATAATGACACTCGGAGTGCGGGATAATGACACTCGGGGTACAGGATAATGACACTCGGGGTGCGGGATAATGACACTCGAGGTACGGGATAATGACACTCGGGGTGCGGGATAATGACACTCGGGGTGCAGGATAATGACACTCGGAGTGCGGGATAATGACACTCGGGGTGCGGGATAATGACACTCGAGGTACAGGATAATGACACTCGGGGTACGGGATAATGACACTCGGGGTGCAGGATAATGACACTCGGAGTGCGGGATAATGACACTCGGGGTGCGGGATAATGACACTCGGGGTGCAGGATAATGACACTCGGAGTGCGGGATAATGACACTCGGAGTGCGGGATAATGACACTCGAGGTACAGGATAATGACACTCGGAGTGCGGGATAGTGACACTCGAGGTACAGAATAATGACACTCGGGGTACGGGATAATGACACTCGGGGTACGGGATAATGACACTCGGAGTGCGGGATAATGACACTCGAGGTACAGAATAATGACACTCGGGGTACGGGATAATGACACTCGGGGTACGGGATAATGACACTCGGAGTGCGGGATAATGACACTCGAGGTACAGAATAATGACACTCGGGGTACGGGATAATGACACTCGGGGTACGGGATAATGACACTCGAGGTACAGAATAATGACACTCGGGGTACGGGATAATGACACTCGGGGTACGGGATAATGACACTCGGAGTGCGGGATAATGACACTCGGGGTACGGGATAGTGACACTCGGGGTGCAGGATAATGACACTCGGAGTGCGGGATAATGACACTCGGGGTACGGGATAATGACACTCGGGGTACGGGATAATGACACTCGGGGTACGGGATAGTGACACTCGGAGTGCGGGATAATGACACTCGGGGTACGGGATAGTGACACTCGGAGTGCGGGATAATGACACTCGGAGTGCGGGATAATGACACTCGGGGTACAGGATAATGACACTCGGGGTGCGGGATAATGACACTCGAGGTACAGAATAATGACACTCGGGGTACGGGATAATGACACTCGGGGTACGGGATAATGACACTCGGAGTGCGGGATAATGACACTCGGGGTACGGGATAGTGACACTCGGGGTGCAGGATAATGACACTCGGAGTGCGGGATAATGACACACGGGGTACGGGATAATGACACTCGGGGTACGGGATAATGACACTCGGGGTACGGGATAATGACACTCGGGGTACGGGATAATGACACTCGGGGTACGGGATAATGACACTCGGGGTGCGGGATAATGACACTCGAGGTACAGAATAATGACACTCGGGGTACGGGATAATGACACTCGGGGTACGGGATAATGACACTCGGGGTACGGGATAATGACACTCGGGGTGCGGGATAATGACACTCGGGGTGCGGGATAATGACACTCGGGGTGCGGGATAGTGACACTCGGGGTGCGGGATAATGACACTCGGGGTACGGGATAGTGACACTCGGGGTGCGGGATAGTGACACTCGGGGTGCGGGATAATGACACTCGGGGTGCGGGATAACGACACTCGGGGTGCGGGATAATGACACTCGAGGTACAGGATAATGACACTCAGGGTGTGGGATAATGACACTCGGGGTACGGGATAGTGACACTCGGAGTGCGGGATAATGACACTCGGGGTACGGGATAATGACACTCGGGGTGCGGGATAATGACACTCGGGGTACGGGATAATGACACTCGGGGTACGGGATAGTGACACTCGGAGTGCGGGATTATGACACTCGGGGTACGGGATAGTGACACTCGGAGTGCGGGATAATGACACTCGGGGTACGGGATAATGACACTCGGGGTGCAGGATAATGACCCTCAGGGTAAAGGGGGCGCTGTTGTCTGCCGCCATCACAGGTGACCTCTCCTCCCGTTTCGGCGTGGACCCCCAGACCACCCATCCTGACCCCGGTGACCGCAGGCACAATGGCCGCCCAGATGAGGGTGGAGATAATTCACCTTTTATTAACCTATAGATTTCCTGTCGTGTCTTGACGCCTGGACAATCGAGGGTCCGGCCGCGATGGGCGCTGAGGCAGGAGGCATTCAGGAGGACGATGAGCTGATGAGATCCACGAATTTCATTACTTTCTCGTCGAGTTTCTAAAATAAGACTCCGCACCACGAGGCCGGGGCTGATTCACAGCCGAAGCCGGAGACGTAAAAACTCCAGAAAAATTACATTTAAAGGGCCAGTCCTGCCGCCGTAAATCCGAAGTTGACTCCTTTGGGGGCTCCTGGATTCATCTTTCTCTATAATTTTTTTTGATTATTGATTTTTTTTTTACCCCGCCAGTCAGTCGATCGTCATTGCTTCATCTGCGGCCCCTGGATCAGAGACAGAAAGCGTGACGAGAGCAGAAAATGTATTAATATTCTGAAGTCAGATGTAAGAAGCTCAGAGGGCACCCCACGCCGCCCGCGTCACCTCGTCTTAGTCACACTCATCAGTGACGTCTGAAATCGATCACGTGGGATTGACTCATTAATTCCTATCCTGCTGCACAGTTACAATTTACAGGATAACTCTGCACAGACCCCAAAAATTCAGGGCTGACCATATAAGAGGATTGAAAACGCTTTCTTACAAATAGGTGTACTGTCACTTTAAGGGGACCCTTTTCTATGACAAGTAGCTTAGCTATACCACGTCAGTTATCTATATGACGGGTGGATCGCCCCTTTAAGCTTGCAATTTTGTGTACGTAAGGATGAATTTAGGGCCAGCGAGTAACTTTATGATGGAGGTTGTTCCTAACCTCTTGGAGAACTGACCCCAGATCTTCCATGTGTAGATCCTTCTGCCTCTTCACTATTCGCTATTGCAGCTATGGCAGTTCTATAGTCAGAGGACCCTACAAACAGCTCCTCCTATATCAGATTTTCAGACATTAATGGAGTATTATTAATGTTCTTTAGGTCCTTGGCAGAGTTACTTTAAGGGGCTCTTTAAGGAGGCCTTGTCACTTGCCATAAACTTGTAATGTTTTCACTCGGTGTAAATGCCGTTGTTCTCCTGAATCCGGAGATATTTTTCTTTTGTTTCTACGCCTCTCCATTCCTGAGATATGGCCTCTTTTCCTTTAGTCTTTGGTAGGCAACTGGGTGTGGTTATAAAGAAGACGCCCACGAGGAATAATTGAGTACCACCCCCGCTGAGCCAAAAAGACTGTATTTCTACAGAATGGGCCATATCTCAGGAACGGAGAGGCGCAGGAACAAAAGAAAAACAGCACTGGATTCAGGAGAACAGCATCATTTAAACCAGGGGAACGGGGGGGGAATCAGATATCAATGGCAAGTGACAGGTCTCCTTTAAGTAACTTCTTTTGGGGTGATTTGTGGGTGGCCTTTTTAGGGTGGTTGTCTATTAGCCACAATAGTTGCAAAATCTTCCCGCTTGCTCTACAGGAGCTGCCAGGTCCTTGAATTAGAAAAAAAAAAAGTTTTACAGATTTTGTTTTTTAGAGAATTGTGTAATACTTTACTTCCCCTATAGGGGAGCTGTAGGGAAATAGATCTCCTGTTGGGTTCCCACAGTTGGCGGATTAACCTCCAGGACACCCTGACATTACATTTTGATGACTATAATAAGGGACTGAGTGTATGCGTCAACCTTTAGAACACAAAATTTAGGACAATTATATGGAAAGACAGAAAGGAGGGATCTTGAAAACCACAAAGAATTGATAAGGAAAGAATATTGGGATGATTTTATAACTTTTTATTGAGTACAGAATATTCATCATATGCCAAAAATGGAAAATCCCTTTAATTCTTGCATTGAATTGAAAAAAAACCCAGTGAAAATTGTAATAAATCGTATGACGCGAAAACACTAAATGAAGACTAATAGACAGAAGGGCACGGCGGCCCCATCTGCAGCAATTAGCCCACCCGTGATGGATGGCCGGGGGTTATCCGCTATCGCCGCCGTACACAGGATGCCCGCAGGGCGATGAATAATCTGTAATATCAGCGCCGGAGTTTATTACATTGACAGAAACGTAATAGTGAAAAATTTATCAGTTCTATCCGGTGCGAGATGTGAGGATCACGGGGCAACCAGTCAGGAACTGGAAGGGGGCGGGGCCACATAATGGAACACAGTGGCCACACGAGCCTGCCATCATGACCTCATCAAGATACTAACAACAGTGCCAACATTATACTGCCCGCCACTATAATAATGCGTGCCAGAGTCCCAGTGCTCTGACTATAGTGCCGCACAGTGCTCTGATTATAGTGCCGCACACAGTGCTCTGATTATAGTGCCGCACACAGTGTTCTGATGATAGTGCTGCACACAGTGCTCTGATGATAGTGCCGCACACAGTGCTCTGATGATAGTGCTGCACACAGTGCTCTGATGATAGTGCCGCACACAGTGCTCTGATGATAGTGCTGCACACAGTGCTCTGATGATAGTGCCGCACACAGTGCTCTGATTATAGTGCCGCACACAGTGCTCTGATGATAGTGCTGCACACAGTGCTCTGATGATAGTGCCGCACACAGTGCTCTGATGATAGTGCCGCACACAGTGCTCTGATGATAGTGCCGCACACAGTGTTCTGATGATAGTGCCGCACACAGTGCTCTGATGATAGTGCCGCACACAGTGCTCTGATGATAGTGCCGCACACAGTGCTCTGATGATAGTGCCGTACACAGCGCTCTGATGATAGTGCCGCACACAGCGCTCTGATGATAGTGCCGCACACAGCGCTCCGATGATAGTGCCACACACAGTGCTGTGATGATAGTGCCGCACACAGTGCTCCGATGATAGTGCCGCACACAGTGCTCCGATGATAGTGCCGCACACAGTGATCTGATGATAGTGCTGCACACAGTGCTCCGATGATAGTGCCACACACAGTGCTCCGATGATAGTGCCGCACACAGTGCTCTGATGATAGTGCCGCAGACAGTGCTCTGATGATAGTGCCGCACACAGTGCTCTGATGATAGTGCCGCACACAGTGCTCCGATGATAGTGCCACACACAGTGCTCTGATCATAGTGCCGCACACAGTGATCTGATGATAGTGCCGCACACAGTGCTCCGATGATAGTGCCACACACAGTGCTGTGATGATAGTGCTGCACACAGTGCTCTGATGATAGTGCCGCACACAGTGCTCCGATGATAGTGCCGCACACAGTGCTCTGATGATAGTGCCGCACACAGTGCTCTGATGATAGTGCCGCACACAGAGCTCTGATGATAGTGCCGCACACAGCGCTCTGATGATAGTGCCGCACACAGCGGTCTGATGATAGTGCCGCACACAGTGCTCTGATGATAGTGCCGCACACAGTGCTCTGATGATAGTGCCGCACACAGTGCTCTGATGATAGTGCCGCACACAGCGCTCTGATGATAGTGCCGCACACAGCGCTCTGATGATAGTGCCGCACACAGCGCTCTGATGATAGTGCCGCACACAGCGCTCTGATGATAGTGCCGCACACAGTGCTCTGATGATAGTACCGCACACAGCGCTCTGATGATAGTGCCGCACACAGCGCTCTGATGATAGTGCCGCAGACAGTGCTCTGATGATAGTGCCGCACACAGTGCTCTGATGATAGTGCCGCACACAGTGCTCTGATGATAGTGCCGCACACAGCGCTCTGATGATAGTGCCGCAGACAGTGCTCTGATGATAGTGCTGCACACAGCGCTCCGATGATAGTGCCGCACACAGTGCTGTGATGATAGTGCTGCACACAGTACTGTGATGATAGTGCTGCACACAGTGCTCTGATGATAGTACCGCACACAGTGCTCTGATGATAGTGCCGCACACAGTGCTCTGATGATAGTGCCGCACACAGTGCTCTGATGATAGTGCCGCACACAGTGGTTTGATGATAGTGCCGCACACAGTGCTCCGATGATAGTGCCTCACACAGTGCTGTGATGATAGTGCTGCACACAGTGCTCTGATGATAGTGCCGCACACAGTGCTGTGATGATAGTGCTGCACACAGTGCTCTGATGATAGTGCCGCACACAGCGCTCTGATGATAGTGCCGCAGACAGTGCTCTGATGATAGTGCCGCACACAGTGGTTTGATGATAGTGCCGCACACAGTGCTCCGATGATAGTGCCGCACACAGTGCTGTGATGATAGTGCTGCACACAGTGCTCTGATGATAGTGCCGCACACAGTGCTGTGATGATAGTGCTGCACACAGTGCTCTGATGATAGTGCCGCACACAGCGCTCTGATGATAGTGCCGCAGACAGTGCTCTGATGATAGTGCCGCACACAGTGCTCTGATAGTGCCGCACACAGTGCTCCGATGATAGTGCCGCACACAGTGCACTGATGATAGTGCCGCACACAGTGATCTGATGATAGTGCCGCACACAGTGCTCTGATGACAGTGCTGTGGCCCGATTCTAACGCATCGGATATTCTAGAATATGCATGTCCCCGTAGTATATGGACAATGATGATTCCAGAATTCGCGGCAGACTGTGCCCGTCGCTGATTGGTCGAGGCAACCTTTATGACATCATCGTCGCCATGGCAACCATTATGACATCTACGTCGATACTGTGCCCTTCGCTGATTTGATGATAGTGCCGCACACAGTGCTCCGATGATAGTGCCGCACACAGTGCTGTGATGATAGTGCCGCACACAGTGCTCTGATGATAGTGCCGCACACAGTGCTCCGATGATAGTGCCGCACACAGTGCTGTGATGATAGTGCTGCACACAGTGCTCTGATGATAGTGCCGCACACAGTGCTGTGATGATAGTGCCGCACACAGCGCTCTGATGATAGTTCCGCACACAGTGCTCTGATGATAGTGCCGCACACAGTGGTTTGATGATAGTGCCGCACACAGTGCTCCGATGATAGTGCCGCACACAGTGCTGTGATGATAGTGCTGCACACAGTGCTCTGATGATAGTGCCGCACACAGCGCTCTGATGATAGTTCCGCACACAGTGCTCTGATGATAGTGCCGCACACAGTGGTTTGATGATAGTGCCGCACACAGTGCTCCGATGATAGTGCCGCACACAGTGCTCTGATAGTGCCGCACACAGTGCTCCGATGATAGTGCCGCACACAGTGCACTGATGATAGTGCCGCACACAGTGATCTGATGATAGTGCCGCACACAGTGCTCTGATGACAGTGCTGTGGCCCGATTCTAACGCATCGGATATTCTAGAATATGCATGTCCCCGTAGTATATGGACAATGATGATTCCAGAATTCGCGGCAGACTGTGCCCGTCGCTGATTGGTCGAGGCAACCTTTATGACATCATCGTCGCCATGGCAACCATTATGACATCTACGTCGATACTGTGCCCTTCGCTGATTGGTGGCGGCCTCGACCAATCAGAGACGCGGGATTTCCAGGACAGACAGACAGAAAAACCCTTAGACAATTATATATATAGATGGAGGGCTATGTGGGGGCCATTAATATATGGAGGGCTATGTGGGGGCCATTATACTGTTTGGAGGTCTATGTGGGGACCATTATACTGTTTGGAGGACTATGTGGGGGTAATTATAGTATATGGAGGACTATGTGGCGGCCATTAATATATGGAGGGCTATGTGGAGGCCATTATACTATACTAGATGGCAGCCCGATTCTAAAGAATCGGGAGTCTAGAATCCTTATATATACTTTATTTATTCAAATGTAAGAATAATTTGGTGGGCGGGGACCCTCGGCCTCCGATTTGGTGGGCGGGGCCGCTCGGCCTTCGATTTGGTGGGCGGGGCTCCTCGGCCTCCGATTTGGTTGGTGGGGCCCCACGGCCTCCGATTTGGTGGGCGGGGTCCCTCTGCCTCCGCTTTGGTGGGCGGGGCCGCTCGGCCTTCGATTTGGTGGGCGGGGCTCCTCGGCCTCCGATTTGGTTGGTGGGGCCCCTCGGCCTCCGATTTGGTAGGCGGGGCCCCTTATCCTCCGATTTGGTGGGCGGGGACCCTCGGCCTCCGATTTGGTGGGCGGGGCCCCTCGGCCTCCGATTTGGTGGGCGGGGCCCCTCGGCCTCCGATTTGGTTGGCGGGGCCCCTCGGCCTCCGATTTGGTGGGCAGGGACCCTCGGCCTCCGATTTGGTGGGCGGGGCCCCTCGGCCTCCGATTTGGTTGGTGGGGCCCCTCGGCCTCCGATTTGGTGGGCGGGGACCCTCGGCCTCCGATTTGGTGGGCGGGGACCCTCGGCCTCCAATTTGGTGGGCGGGGACCCTCGGCCTCCGATTTGGTGGGCGGGGACCCTCGGCCTCCGATTTGGTGGGTGGGGACCCTCGGCCTCCGATTTGGTGGGCGGGGCCCCTCGGCCTCCGCTTTGGTGGGCGGGGCCGGGCCCCTCGGCCTCCGCTTTGGTGGGCGGGGCCGCTCGGCCTTCGATTTGGTGGGCGGGGCTCCTCGGCCTCCGATTTCGTGGGCGGGGACCCTCGGCCTCCGATTTGGTGGGCAGGGACCCTCGGCCTCCGATTTGGTGGTCGGGGACCCTCGGCCTCCGCTTTGGTGGGCGGGGCCCCTCGGCCTCCGATTTGGTGGGCGGGGACCCTCGGCCTCCGATTTGGTGGGCGGGGACCCTCGGCCTCCGATTTGGTGGGCAGGGACCCTCGGCCTCCGATTTGGTGGTCGGGACCCTCGGCCTCCGCTTTGGTGGGCGGGGCCCCTCGGCCTCCGATTTGGTGGGCGGGGTCCCTCTGCCTCCGATTTGGTGTGCGGGGACCCTCGGCCTCCGCTTTGGTGGGCGGGGACCCTCGGCCTTCGATTTGGTGGGCGGGGCCCCTCGGCCTCCGATTTGGTTGGTGTGGACCCTCGGCCTCCGATTTGGTGGGCGGGGACCCTCGGCCTCCGATTTGGTGGGCGGGGACCCTCGGCCTCCGATTTGGTGGGCGGGGACCCTCGGCCTCCGATTTGGTGGGCGGGGCCCATCGGCCTCCGATTTGGTGGGCGGGGCCCATCGGCCTCCGCTTTGGTGGGCGGGGACCCTCGGCCTTCGATTTGGTGGGCGGGGCCCCTCGGCCTCCGATTTGGTTGGTGTGGACCCTCGGCCTCCGATTTGGTGGGCGGGGACCCTCGGCCTCCGATTTGGTGGGCGGGGACCCTCGGCCTCCGATTTGGTGGGCGGGGACCCTCGGCCTCCGATTTGGTGGGCGGGGCCCATCGGCCTCCGATTTGGTGGGCGGGGCCCATCGGCCTCCGATTTGGTGGGCGGGGACCCCCGGCCTCCGATTTGGTGGGCGGGGCCCCTCGGCCTCCGATTTGGTGGGCGGGGACCCTCGGCCTCCGATTTGGTAGGCGGGGCCCCTCGGCCTCCGATTTGGTGGGCGGGGCCCCTCGGCCTCCAATTTGGTGGGCGGGGACCCTCGGCCTCCAATTTGGTGGGCGGGGACCCTCGGCCTCCGATTTGGTGGGCGGGGACCCTCGGCCTCCGATTTGGTGGGCGGGGCCCCTCGGCCTCCGATGTGGTGGTCGGGGCCCCTCGGCCTCCGCTTTGGTGGGCGGGGCCGGCCCCTCGGCCTCCGCTTTGGTGGGCGGGGCCGCTCGGCCTTCGATTTGGTGGGCGGGGCTCCTCGGCCTCCGATTTGGTTGGCGGGGCCCTTCGGCCTCCGATTTGGTTGGCGGGGCCCCTCGGCCTCCGATTTGGTGTGTGCTCTGCCTGGGGCCACTGTGCTCTGCCTGGGGCCCCATATGCTGCCTGGGGCCCCTGTGCTCTGCCTGGGGCCCCATATGCTGCCTGGGGCCCCTGTGCTCTGCCTGGGGCCCCATTTGCTGCCTGGGGCCCCTGTGCTCTGCCTGGGGCCCCTGTGCTCTGCCTGGGGCCCCATGTTCTGCCTGGGGCCCCTGTGCTCTGCCTGGGGCCCCTGTGCTCTGCCTGGGGCCCCATGTTCTGCCTGGGGCCACTGTGCTCTGCCTGGGGCCCCATAAGCTGCCTGGGGCCCCTGTGCTCTGCCTGGGACCACTGTGCTCTGCCTGGGGCCCCATATGCTGCCTGGGGCCCCTGTGCTCTGCCTGGGGCCACTGTGCTCTGCCTGGGGCCCCATATGCTGCCTGGGGCCACTGTGCTCTGCCTGGGGCCCCATATGCTGCCTGGGGCCCCTGTGCTCTGCCTGGGGCCCCATATGCTGCCTGGGGCCCCTGTGCTCTGCCTGGGGCCCCTGTGCTCTGCCTGGGGCCCCATGTTCTGCCTGGGGCCCCTGTGCTCTGCCTGGGGCCCCATATGCTGCCTGGGGCCACTGTGCTCTGCCTGGGGCCCCATATGCTGCCTGGGGCCCCTGTGCTCTGCCTGGGGCCCCATATGCTGCCTGGGGCCCCTGTGCTCTGCCTGGGGCCCCTGTGCTCTGCCTGGGGCCCCATATGCTGCCTGGGGCCCCTGTGCTCTGCCTGCGGCCACTGTGCTCTGCCTGGGGCCCCATATGCTGCCTGGGGCCCCTGTGCTCTGCCTGGGGCCCCATATGCTGCCTGGGGCCCCTGTGCTCTGCCTGGGGCCACTGTGCTCTGCCTGGGGCCCCATAGGCTGCCTGGGGCCCCTGTGCTCTGCCTGGGACCACTGTGCTCTGCCTGGGGCCCCATATGCTGCCTGGGGCCCCTGTGCTCTGCCTGGGGTCACTGTGCTCTGCCTGGGGCCCCATATGCTGCCTGGGGCCCCTGTGCTCTGCCTGGGTGTAGGACACTGGTGACGTCACTTATCTCCGGACATTAGCTCCGGACATTAGCTCCGGACATTAGCTCCGGACATTAGCTCCGGACATTATCTCCGGACATTAGCTCCGGACAAAGCCACGGAAGTTGGCACAAATTGCAGGAAGTAGTATTCTAGGCAATTATATATTAGATGAAGGGCTATGTGTTGGCCATTATACTATATGGAGGGCTATGTGGGGGCCATTATACTATATGGAGGGCTATGTGGGGGCCATTATACTGTTTCGAGGCCTATGTGGGGACCATTATACTGTCTGGAGGGCTATGTGGGGGTAATTATACTATATGGAGGGCTATGTGGGGGCCATTATACTATATGGTGGGCTATGTGGGGGCTATTATACTATATGGAGGCCTATGTGGCGGCCATTAATATATGGAGGGCTATGTGGGGGCCATTATACTATATGAAGGACTATGTGGGGGTCATTATACTATATGGAGGGCTATGTGGGGCCATTATACTATATGGAGGGCTATGTGGGGCCATTATACTATATGGAGGGCTATGTGGGGGCCATTATACTATATGGAGGGCCATGTGGAGGCCATTATACTATATGAAGGACTATGTGGGGGCCATTATACTATATGGAGGGCTATGTGGCGGCCATTATTCTATATGGAGGGCTATGTGGCGGCCATTATACTATATGGAGGGCTATGTGGGGGCCATTATACTATATGGAGGGCCATGTGGAGGCCATTATACTATATGAAGGACTATGTGGGGGCCATTATACTATATGGAGGGTTATGTGGCGGCCATTATACTATATGGAGGGGTATGTGGCGGCCATTATACTATATGGAGGGCTATGTGGGAGCCATTATACTATATGGAGGACTATGTGGGGGCCATTATACTATATGGAGGGCTATGTGAGGGCCATTATACTATATGGAGGGCTATGTGGGGGCCATTATGCTATATGGAGGGGCATCATACAGTGTTGGGGCCGGGGGTCTCCATACTTGGCTGGGAGGGTTGAGGTTGGGTACAGTGGGGGGCATCATACTGTGTTGGGGGCACTTTTGCTGGCGTCATACTTTATGGGGGCAATGAGATGGGGGCTTCGTTAGGAGGAAAGTCACTTAGTCCGGTCTGCAGTGTTGTGGGATTCGCTCTTTTTTTGAGGGGGGCAATTAGAACTTGCGCTGTGTGGCCCCCTGATTCCTCTGCAGCCCCCCAGAGTGACACACACAGCTGCTTCATAGCCTCCACACACTGGACATGTACACACGATCCACCTTATATAATATTATTACACCGCAGCCCCGCTCCTCTCCGGTCCCGCTGTCTCCCGGCGCTGTCCCCTCAGTGCTGCCTCCTGGCGGCCGTTCTCCCGTTATAAGGCGGCGCTTATTACCGGCTCCTGTCCCCGCTGTCAGTGCGCTGCGCTCCGCTGTGCCCGGCGGATGGTGCCGGCTGCTGCTCCCGCCCGATCTCCGCTGCCGCCGTGTGCTGCTGTGTGCGGCCATGCCCTAGATGACCGGGGACGGGATGAGTTTCCACAAGGAGGACGGGGTGAGCCTGTGCCAGAAGGCGCTGCAGATCGTGTCCGAGCTCTGCCTGGGGGGGCAGGTGGAGTGGGACAAGTGCACCGGCATCTTCCCCCGGAGCAACCAGGGAGCCGGCACTGCAGGTGAGTGTGCGAGCGGGCAGAGCGGGAGCGGGCAGAGTACCACCGGGAGCGGGCAAAGTCACCGGGAGCGGGCAGAGTACCACAGAGTACCCCCGGGAGCGGGCAGAGAGTCACCGGGAGCGGGCAGAGCGGGAGCGGGCAGAGTACCCCCGGGAGCGGGCAGAGAGTCACCGGGAGCGGGCAGAGCGGGAGCGGGCAGAGTACCACCGGGAGCGGGCAAAGTCACCGGGAGCGGGCAGAGTACCACAGAGTACCCCCGGGAGCGGGCAGAGAGTCACCGGGAGCGGGCAGAGAGTCCCCGAGAGCGGCAGAGTACCACCGAGAGTCACCGGGAGCGAGCAGAGTACCACCGAGAGCGGGCAGAGAGTCACCGGGAGCGGGCAGAGCGGCACAGGGAGCGGGCATCGGGAGAGGGCAGAGTACCACAGAGTACCCCCGGGAGCGGGCAGAGAGTCACCAGGAGCGGGCAGAGAGTCCCCGAGAGCGGCAGAGTACCACCGAGAGCGGGCAGAGAGTCACCGGGAGCGGGAGAGAGTCACAGGGTGCGGGCAGAGCAGCACAGGGAGCGGGCATCGGGAGAGCGCAGAGTACCACCGAGAGCGGGCAGAGAGTCACCAGGAGCGGGCAGAGCGGCACAGGGAGCGGGCAGAGAGTCACCGGGAGAGGGCAGAGAGTCACCGGGAGCGGCACCGGGAGCGGGCAGAGCGGCACAGGGAGCGGGCAGAGCGGCACAGGGAGCGGGCAGAGCGGCACAGGGAGCGGGCAGAGAGTCACCGGGAGAGGGCAGAGAGTCACCGGGAGCGGGCAGAGTACCACCGAGTACCACAGAGAGCGGACAGAGCGGCATCAAGAGCGGGCAGAATGAGCAAAGAAGTGACAGCAACAGGTCCCGGATCCCCCAGTACAGTACAGTGCAGACACTAACCGCTGCCCCCCCCACATCTGTGTGTGACCCCGATATCTGCTGCTCCTGCCCCCCACATCTGTGTGTGACCCCCGATATATGCGGCATCTGCCCCCAGCATCCCGTCACCTCTGCTTCCCAGTATCTCGTCACCTCTGCTTCCCAGTATCTCGTCACCTCTGCTTCCCAGTATCTCGTCACCTCTGCTTCCCAGTATCTCCTCACCACTTCTTCCCAGTATCTTCTCACCACTTCTTCCCAGTATCTCCTCACCTCTGCTTCCCAGTTTCTCCTGACCTCTGCTTCCCAGTTTCTCCTGACCTCTGCTTCCCAGATTCTCCTGACCTCTGCTTCCCAGTATCTCCTCACCTCTGCTTCCCAGTATCTCCTCACCTCTGCTTCCCAGTATCTCCTCACCTCTGCTTCCCAGTATCTCCTCACCTCTGCTTCCCAGTATCTCCTCACCACTGCTTCCCAGTTTCTCCTGACCTCTGCTTCCCAGTATCTCCTCATCATTCTCACCTCTGCTTCCCAGATTCTCCTGGCCTCAGCTTCCCAGTTTCTCCTCAACTCTGCTTCCCAGTATCTCCTCACCTCTGCTTCCCAGTATCTCCTCACCTCTGCTTCTCAGATTCTCCTGGCCTCAGCTTCCCAGTATCTCCTCAACTCTGCTTCCCAGTATCTCCTCACCTCTGCTTCCCAGTATCTCCTCACCTCTGCTTCCCAGTATCTCCTCACCTCTGCTTCCCAGTATCTCCTCACCTCTGCTTCCCAGTATCTCCTCAACTCTGCTTCCCAGTATCTCCTCACCTCTGCTTCCCAGTATCTCCTCACCTCTGCTTCCCAGTATCTCCTCACCTCTGCTTCCCAGTATCTCCTCACCTCTGCTTCCCAGTATCTCCTCAACTCTGCTTCCCAGTATCTCCTCACCTCTGCTTCCCAGTATCTCCTCACCTCTGCTTCCGAGTATCTCCTCATCATTCTCACCTCTGCTTCCCAGATTCTCACATCTGTGTGTGACCCCCCGATATCTGCGGCTTCTGCCCCCAGCATCCCGTCACCTCTGCTTCCCAGTATCTCCTCACCTCTGCTTCCCAGTATCTCCTCACCACTTCTTCCCAGTATCTCCTCACCACTTCTTCCCAGTATCTCCTCACTACTTCTTCCCAGTATCTCCTCACCTCTGCTTCCCAGTATCTCCTCACCTCTGCTTCCCAGTATCTCCTCATCATTCTCACCTCTGCTTCCCAGTGTCTCATCGCCTCTGCTTCCCAGTATCTCCTCATCTTTCTCACCTCAGCTTCCCAGTATCTCCTCACCTCTGCTTCCCAGTATCTCCTCACCACTGCTTCCCAGTTTCTCCTGACCTCTGCTTCCCAGTATCTCCTCACCTCAGCTTCCCAGTATCTCCTCACCTCTGCTTCCCAGATTCTCCTGGCCTCAGCTTCCCAGTATCTCCTCACCTCAGCTTCCCAGTATCTCCTCACCTCTGCTTCCCAGATTCTCCTGGGCTCAGCTTCCCAGTATCTCCTCACCTCTGCTTCCCAGTTTCTCCTGACCTCTGCTTCCCAGTATCTCCTCACCACTGCTTCCCAGTATCTCCTCACCACTGCTTCCCAGTATCTCCTGACCTCTGCTTCCCAGTATCTCCTCACCACTGCTTCCCAGTTTCTCCTGACCTCTGCTTCCCAATATCTCCTCATCATTCTCACCTCTGCTTCTCAGATTCTCCTGGCCTCAGCTTCCCAGTTTCTCCTCACCTCTGCTTCCCAGATTCTCCTGGCCTCAGCTTCCCAGTATCTCCTCAACACTTCTTCCCAGTATCTCCTCACCTCTGCTTCCCAGTATCTCCTCAACACTTCTTCCCAGTATCTCCTCACCTCTGCTTCCCAGTATCTCCTCACCTCTGCTTCCTAGTATCTCCTCACCTCTGCTTCCTAGTATCTCCTCACCTCTGCTTCCCAGTATCTCCTCACCTCTGCTTCCCAGTATCTCCTCACCTCTGCTTCCCAGTTTCTCCTGACCTCTGCTTCCCAGTATCTCCTCATCATTCTCACCTCTGCTTCCCAGTGTCTCCTCGCCTCTGCTTCCCAGTATCTCCTCATCTTTCTCACCTCAGCTTCCCAGTATCTCCTCACCTCTGCTTCCCAGTATCTCCTCACCACTGCTTCCCAGTTTCTCCTGACCTCTGCTTCCCAGTATCTCCTCATCATTCTCACCTCTGCTTCCCAGATTCTCCTGGCCTCAGCTTCCCAGTATCTCCTCACCTCAGCTTCCCAGTATCTCCTCACCTCTGCTTCCCAGATTCTCCTGGCCTCTGCTTCCCAGTATCTCCTCACCTCTGCTTCCCAGTATCTCCTCACCACTGCTTCCCAGTTTCTCCTGACCTCTGCTTCCCAGTATCTCCTCATCATTCTCACCTCAGCTTCCCAGTATCTCCTGACCTCTGCTTCCCAGTATCTCCTCACCACTGCTTCCCAGTTTCTCCTGACCTCTGCTTCCCAGTATCTCCTCATCATTCTCACCTCAGCTTCCCAGTATCTCCTCACCTCTGCTTCCCAGTATCTCCTCACCACTGCTTCCCAGTTTCTCCTGACCTCTGCTTCCCAGTATCTCCTCATCATTCTCACCTCTGCTTCCCAGATTCTCCTGGCCTCAGCTTCCCAGTTTCTCCTCAACTCTGCTTCCCAGTATCTCCTCACCTCTGCTTCCCAGTATCTCCTCACCTCTGCTTCCCAGTATCTCCTCACCTCTGCTTCTCAGATTCTCCTGGCCTCAGCTTCCCAGTATCTCCTCAACTCTGCTTCCCAGTATCTCCTCACCTCTGCTTCCCAGTATCTCCTCACCTCTGCTTCCCAGTATCTCCTCACCTCTGCTTCCCAGTATCTCCTCACCTCTGCTTCCCAGTATCTCCTCAACTCTGCTTCCCAGTATCTCCTCACCTCTGCTTCCCAGTATCTCCTCACCTCTGCTTCCGAGTATCTCCTCATCATTCTCACCTCTGCTTCCCAGATTCTCACATCTGTGTGTGACCCCCCGATATCTGCGGCTTCTGCCCCCAGCATCCCGTCACCTCTGCTTCCCAGTATCTCCTCACCTCTGCTTCCCAGTATCTCCTCACCACTTCTTCCCAGTATCTCCTCACCACTTCTTCCCAGTATCTCCTCACTACTTCTTCCCAGTATCTCCTCACCTCTGCTTCCCAGTATCTCCTCACCTCTGCTTCCCAGTATCTCCTCATCATTCTCACCTCTGCTTCCCAGTGTCTCATCGCCTCTGCTTCCCAGTATCTCCTCATCTTTCTCACCTCAGCTTCCCAGTATCTCCTCACCTCTGCTTCCCAGTATCTCCTCACCACTGCTTCCCAGTTTCTCCTGACCTCTGCTTCCCAGTATCTCCTCACCTCAGCTTCCCAGTATCTCCTCACCTCTGCTTCCCAGATTCTCCTGGCCTCAGCTTCCCAGTATCTCCTCACCTCAGCTTCCCAGTATCTCCTCACCTCTGCTTCCCAGATTCTCCTGGGCTCAGCTTCCCAGTATCTCCTCACCTCTGCTTCCCAGTTTCTCCTGACCTCTGCTTCCCAGTATCTCCTCACCACTGCTTCCCAGTATCTCCTCACCACTGCTTCCCAGTATCTCCTGACCTCTGCTTCCCAGTATCTCCTCACCACTGCTTCCCAGTTTCTCCTGACCTCTGCTTCCCAGTATCTCCTCATCATTCTCACCTCTGCTTCTCAGATTCTCCTGGCCTCAGCTTCCCAGTTTCTCCTCACCTCTGCTTCCCAGATTCTCCTGGCCTCAGCTTCCCAGTATCTCCTCAACACTTCTTCCCAGTATCTCCTCACCTCTGCTTCCCAGTATCTCCTCAACACTTCTTCCCAGTATCTCCTCACCTCTGCTTCCCAGTATCTCCTCACTACTTCTTCCCAGTATCTCCTCACCTCTGCTTCCTAGTATCTCCTCACCTCTGCTTCCTAGTATCTCCTCACCTCTGCTTCCCAGTATCTCCTCACCTCTGCTTCCCAGTATCTCCTCACCTCTGCTTCCCAGTTTCTCCTGACCTCTGCTTCCCAGTATCTCCTCATCATTCTCACCTCTGCTTCCCAGTGTCTCCTCGCCTCTGCTTCCCAGTATCTCCTCATCTTTCTCACCTCAGCTTCCCAGTATCTCCTCACCTCTGCTTCCCAGTATCTCCTCACCACTGCTTCCCAGTTTCTCCTGACCTCTGCTTCCCAGTATCTCCTCATCATTCTCACCTCTGCTTCCCAGATTCTCCTGGCCTCAGCTTCCCAGTATCTCCTCACCTCAGCTTCCCAGTATCTCCTCACCTCTGCTTCCCAGATTCTCCTGGCCTCTGCTTCCCAGTATCTCCTCACCTCTGCTTCCCAGTATCTCCTCACCACTGCTTCCCAGTTTCTCCTGACCTCTGCTTCCCAGTATCTCCTCATCATTCTCACCTCAGCTTCCCAGTATCTCCTGACCTCTGCTTCCCAGTATCTCCTCACCACTGCTTCCCAGTTTCTCCTGACCTCTGCTTCCCAGTATCTCCTCATCATTCTCACCTCTGCTTCTCAGATTCTCCTGGCCTCAGCTTCCCAGTTTCTCCTCACCTCAGCTTCCCAGTTTCTCCTCACCTCTGCGTCCCAGATTCTCCTGGCCTCTGCTTCCCAGTATTTCCTCACCTCTGCTTCCCAGTATCTCCTCACCACTGCTTCTCAGTTTCTCCTGACCTCTGCTTCCCAGTATCTCCTCATCTTTCTCACCTCAGCTTCCCAGTATCTCCTCACCTCTGCTTCCCAGTATCTCGTCACCACTGCTTCCCAGTTTCTCCTGACCTCTGCTTCCCAGTATCTCCTCATCATTCTCACCTCTGCTTCCCAGATTCTCCTGGCCTCAGCTTCCCAGTTTCTCCTCACCTCTGCTTCCCAGATTCTCCTGGCCTCAGCTTCCCAGTATCTCCTCACCTCTGCTTCCCAGTATCTCCTCACCTCTGCTTCCCAGTATCTCCTCACCTCTGCTTCCCAGTATCTCCTCACCTCTGCTTCCCAGTTTCTCCTGACCTCTGCTTCCCAGTATCTCCTCATCATTCTCACCTCTGCTTCCCAGTATCTCCTCACCTCTGCTTCCCAGATTTTCCTGGCCTCAGCTTCCCAGTATCTCCTCAACTCTGCTTCCCAGTATCTCCTCACCTCTGCTTCCCAGTATCTCCTCACCTCTGCTTCCCAGTATCTCCTCACCTCTGTTTCCCAGTTTCTCCTGACCTCTGCTTCCCAGTATCTCCTCATCATTCTCACCTCTGCTTCCCAGATTCTCCTGGCCTCAGCTTCCCAGTATCTCCTCACCTCAGCTTCCCAGATTCTCCTGGCCTCAGCTTCCCAGTATCTCCTCACCTCAGCTTCCCAGTATCTCCTCACCTCTGCTTCCCAGATTCTCCTGGCCTCTGCTTCCCAGTATCTCCTCACCTCTGCTTCCCAGTATCTCCTCACCACTGCTTCCCAGTTTCTCCTGACCTCTGCTTCCCAGTATCTCCTCATCATTCTCACCTCAGCTTCCCAGTATCTCCTGACCTCTGCTTCCCAGTATCTCCTCACCACTGCTTCCCAGTTTCTCCTGACCTCTGCTTCCCAGTATCTCCTCATCATTCTCACCTCTGCTTCTCAGATTCTCCTGGCCTCAGCTTCCCAGTTTCTCCTCACCTCAGCTTCCCAGTATCTCCTCACCTCTGCGTCCCAGATTCTCCTGGCCTCTGCTTCCCAGTATTTCCTCACCTCTGCTTCCCAGTATCTCCTCACCACTGCTTCTCAGTTTCTCCTGACCTCTGCTTCCCAGTATCTCCTCATCTTTCTCACCTCAGCTTCCCAGTATCTCCTCACCTCTGCTTCCCAGTATCTCCTCACCACTGCTTCCCAGTTTCTCCTGACCTCTGCTTCCCAGTATCTCCTCATCATTCTCACCTCTGCTTCCCAGATTCTCCTGGCCTCAGCTTCCCAGTTTCTCCTCACCTCTGCTTCCCAGATTCTCCTGGCCTCAGCTTCCCAGTATCTCCTCACCTCTGCTTCCCAGTATCTCCTCACCTCTGCTTCCCAGTATCTCCTCACCTCTGCTTCCCAGTATCTCCTCACCTCTGCTTCCCAGTTTCTCCTGACCTCTGCTTCCCAGTATCTCCTCATCATTCTCACCTCTGCTTCCCAGTATCTCCTCACCTCTGCTTCCCAGATTTTCCTGGCCTCAGCTTCCCAGTATCTCCTCACCTCTGCTTCCCAGTATCTCCTCACCTCTGCTTCCCAGTATCTCCTCACCTCTGCTTCCCAGTATCTCCTCACCTCTGTTTCCCAGTTTCTCCTGACCTCTGCTTCCCAGTATCTCCTCATCATTCTCACCTCTGCTTCCCAGATTCTCCTGGCCTCAGCTTCCCAGTATCTCCTCACCTCTGCTTCCCAGTATCTCCTCACCTCTGCTTCCCAGTATCTCCTCACCTCTGCTTCCCAGTATCTCCTCACCTCTGCTTCCCAGTATCTCCTCACCTCTGCTTCCCAGTATCTCCTCACCTCTGCTTCCCAGTATCTCCTCGCCTCTGCTTCCCAGATTCTCCTGGCCTCAGCTTCCCAGTATCTCCTCACCTCTGCTTCCCAGATTCTCCTGGCCTCAGCTTCCCAGTATCTCCTCACCTCTGCTTCCCAGTATCTCCTCACCACTGCTTCCCAGTTTCTCCTGACCTCTGCTTCCCAGTATCTCCTCATCATTCTCACCTCAGCTTCCCAGTATCTCCTCACCTCTGCTTCCCAGTATCTCCTCACCACTGCTTCCCAGTTTCTCCTGACCTCTGCTTCCCAGTATCTCCTCATCATTCTCACCTCTGCTTCCCAGATTCTCCTCGCCTCAGCTTCCCAGTTTCTCCTCACCTCAGCTTCCCAGTATCTCCTCACCTCTGCTTCCCAGATTCTCCTGGCCTCTGCTTCCCAGTATCTCCTCACCTCTGCTTCCCAGTATCTCCTCACCTCTGCTTCCCAGTATCTCCTCACCTCTGCTTCCCAGTATCTCCTCACCTCTGCTTCCCAGTTTCTCCTGACCTCTGCTTCCCAGTATCTCCTCATCATTCTCACCTCTGCTTCCCAGATTCTCCTGGCCTCAGCTTCCCAGTTTCTCCTCACCTCAGCTTCCCAGTATCTCCTCACCTCTGCTTCCCAGATTCTCCTGGCCTCAGCTTCCCAGTATCTCCTCACCTCTGCTTCCCAGTATCTCCTCACCTCTGCTTCCCAGTATCTCCTGACCTCTGCTTCCCAGTTTCTCCTGACCTCTGCTTCCCAGTATCTCCTCATCATTCTCACCTCTGCTTCCCAGATTCTCCTGGCCTCAGCTTCCCAGTATCTCCTCACCTCTGCTTCCCAGTATCTCCTCACCACTGCTTCCCAGTTTCTCCTGACCTCTGCTTCCCAGTATCTCCTCATCATTCTCACCTCTGCTTCCCAGTATCTCCTGACCTCTGCTTCCCAGTATCTCCTCACCACTGCTTCCCAGTTTCTCCTGACCTCTGCTTCCCAGTATCTCCTCATCATTCTCACCTCTGCTTCCCAGATTCTCCTGGCCTCAGCTTCCCAGTATCTCCTCACCTCTGCTTCCCAGTATCTCCTCACCTCTGCTTCCCAGTATCTCCTCACCTCTGCTTCCCAGATTCTCCTGGCCTCAGCTTCCCAGTATCTCCTCACCTCTGCTTCCCAGTATCTCCTCACCTCTGCTTCCCAGTATCTCCTCACCTCTGCTTCCCAGATTCTCCTGGCCTCAGCTTCCCAGTATCTCCTCACCTCAGCTTCCCAGTATCTCCTCACCTCTGCTTCCCAGATTCTCCTGGCCTCAGCTTCCCAGTATCTCCTCACCTCTGCTTCCCAGTATCTCCTCACCACTGCTTCCCAGTTTCTCCTGACCTCTGCTTCCCAGTATCTCCTCATCATTCTCACCTCAGCTTCCCAGTATCTCCTCACCTCTGCTTCCCAGTATCTCCTCACCACTGCTTCCCAGTTTCTCCTGACCTCTGCTTCCCAGTATCTCCTCATCATTCTCACCTCTGCTTCCCAGATTCTCCTGGCCTCAGCTTCCCAGTTTCTCCTCACCTCAGCTTCCCAGTATCTCCTCACCTCTGCTTCCCAGATTCTCCTGGCCTCAGCTTCCCAGTATCTCCTCACCTCTGCTTCCCAGTATTTCCTCACCACTTCTTCCCAGTATCTCCTCACCTCTGCTTCCCAGTATCTCCTCACCTCTGCTTCCCTATATCTCCTCACCTCTGCTTCCCAGTTTCTCCTGACCTCTGCTTCCCAGTATCTCCTCATCATTCTCACCTCTGCTTCCCAGATTCTCCTGGCCTCAGCTTCCCAGTTTCTCCTCACCTCAGCTTCCCAGTATCTCCTCACCTCTGCTTCCCAGATTCTCCTGGCCTCTGCTTCCCAGTATCTCCTCACCTCTGCTTCCCAGTATCTCCTCACCTCTGCTTCCCAGTATCTCCTCACCTCTGCTTCCCAGTTTCTCCTGACCTCTGCTTCCCAGTATCTCCTCATCATTCTCACCTCTGCTTCCCAGATTCTCCTGGCCTCAGCTTCCCAGTATCTCCTCACCTCTGCTTCCCAGTATCTCCTCACCACTGCTTCTCAGTTTCTCCTGACCTCTGCTTCCCAGTATCTCCTCATCTTTCTCACCTCTGCTTCCCAGTATCTCCTCACCTCTGCTTCCCAGTATCTCCTCACCTCTGCTTCCCAGTATCTCCTCACCTCTGCTTCCCAGTATCTCCTCACCACTGCTTCCCAGTTTCTCCTGACCTCTGCTTCCCAGTATCTCCTCATCATTCTCACCTCTGCTTCCCAGATTCTCCTGGCCTCAGCTTCCCAGTTTCTCCTCACCTCTGCTTCCCAGATTCTCCTGGCCTCAGCTTCCCAGTATCTCCTCACCTCTGCTTCCCAGTATCTCCTCACCACTGCTTCCCAGTTTCTCCTGACCTCTGCTTCCCAGTATCTCCTCATCATTCTCACCTCTGCTTTCCAGTATCTCCTGACCTCTGCTTCCCAGTATCTCCTCACCACTGCTTCCCAGTATCTCCTCACCACTGCTTCCCAGTTTCTCCTGACCTCTGCTTCCCAGTTTCTCCTGACCTCTGCTTCCCAGTATCTCCTCATCATTCTCACCTCTGCTTCCCAGATTCTCCTGACCTCTGCTTCCCAGTATCTCCTCACCACTGCTTCTCAGTTTCTCCTCACCTCTGCTTCCCAGATTCTCCTGGCCTCAGCTTCCCAGTATCTCCTCACCTCTGCTTCCCAGTATCTCCTCACCACTGCTTCCCAGTTTCTCCTGACCTCTGCTTCCCAGTATCTCCTCATCATTCTCACCTCTGCTTCCCAGTATCTCCTGACCTCTGCTTCCCAGTATCTCCTCACCACTGCTTCCCAGTATCTCCTCACCACTGCTTCTCAGTTTCTCCTGACCTCTGCTTCCCAGTATCTCCTCACCTCTGCTTCCCAGTATCTCCTGACCTCTGCTTCCCAGTATCTCATCATTCTCACCTCTGCTTCCCAGATTCTCACATCTGTGTGTGACCCCCCGATATCTGCGGCTTCTGCCCCCAGCATCCCGTCACCTCTGCTTCCCAGTATCTCCTCACCTCTGCTTCCCAGTATTTCCTCACCTCTGCTTCCCAGTATCTCCTCACCACTTCTTCCCAGTATCTCCTCAACACTTCTTCCCAGTATCTCCTTACCTCTGCTTCCCAGTATCTCCTCACTACTTCTTCCCAGTATCTCCTCACCACTTTTTCCCAGTATCTCCTCACCTCTGCTTCCCAGTATCTCCTCACCTCTGCTTCCCAGTATCTCCTCACCTCTGCTTCCCAGTATCTCCTCACCTCTGCTTCCCAGTATCTCCTCACCTCTGCTTCCCAGTATCTCCTCACCTCTGCTTCCCAGTATCTCCTCACCTCTGCTTCCCAGTATCTCCTCACCTCAGCTTCCCAGTATCTCCTCACCACTGCTTCCCAGATTCTCCTGGCCTCTGCTTCCCAGTATCTCCTCACCTCTGCTTCCCAGTATCTCCTCACCACTGCTTCTCAGTTTCTCCTGACCTCTGCTTCCCAGTATCTCCTCATCTTTCTCACCTCTGCTTCCCAGTATCTCCTCACCTCTGCTTCCCAGTATCTCCTCACCTCTGCTTCCCAGTATCTCCTCACCACTGCTTCCCAGTATCTCCTCACCTCTGCTTCCCAGTATCTCCTCACCTCTGCTTCCCAGTATCTCCTCACCTCTGCTTCCCAGTATCTCCTCACCACTTCTTCCCAGTATCTCCTTACCTCTGCTTCCCAGTTTCTCCTGACCTCTGCTTCCTAGTATCTCCTCATCATTCTCACCTCTGCTTCCCAGTATCTCCTCACCTCTGCTTCCCAGTATCTCCTCACCTCTGCTTCCCAGTATCTCCTCACCTCTGCTTCCCAGTATCTCCTCACCTCTGCTTCCCAGTTTCTCCTGACCTCTGCTTCCCAGTATCTCCTCATCATTCTCACCTCTGCTTCCTAGATTCTCCTGGCCTCTGCTTCCCAGTATCTCCTCACCTCTGCTTCCCAGTATCTCCTCACCTCTGCTTCCCAGTATCTCGTCAGCACTTCTTCCCAGTATCTCCTCACCTCTGCTTCCCTGTATCTCCTCACCTCTGCTTCCCAGTATCTCCTCACCTCTGCTTCCCAGCTTCTCCTGACCTCTGCTTCCCAGTATCTCCTCACCTCTGCTTCCCAGATTCTCCTGGCCTCTGCTTCCCAGTATCTCCTCACCTCTGCTTCCCAGTATCTCCTCACCTCTGCTTCCCAGTTTCTCCTGACCTCTGCTCCCCAGTATCTCCTCATCATTCTCACCTCTGCTTCCCAGATTCTCCTGGCCTCAGCTTCCCAGTATCTCCTCACCTCTGCTTCCCAGTATCTCCTCACCTCTGCTTCCCAGTATCTCCTCACCTCTTCTTCCCAGTATCTCCTCACCACTTCTTCCCAGTATCTCCTCACCACTTCTTCCCAGTATCTCCTCACCACTTCTTCCCAGTATCTCCTCACCACTTCTTCCCAGTATCTCCTCACCTTTGCTTCCCAGTATCTCCTCACCTCTGCTTCCCAGTATCTCCTCATACTTCTCACCTCTGCTTCCCAGATTCTCCTGGTCTCTGCTTCCCAGTATCTCCTCACCTCTGCTTCCCAGTATCTACTCACCACTTCTTCCCAGTATCTCCTCACCACTTCTTCCCAGTATCTCCTCACCACTTCTTCCCAGTATCTCCTCACCACTTCTTCCCAGTATCTCCTCACCACTTCTTCCCAGTATCTCCTCACCTCTGCTTCCCAGTATCTCCTCACCTCTGCTCCCCGGTATCTCCCCACTGTATTTTCTCACCACTGCTCCTCAGTATCTCCCTCATCATTCTCACCTCTGCTTCCCAGTATCTCCTGATCACTGCTTCCCAGTATCTCCTGATCACTGCTTCCCAGTATCTCCTGATCACTGCTTCCCGGTATCTCCTGATCACTGCTTCCCGGTATATCCTGATCACTGCTTCCCAGTATCTTCTCACCATTGCTCCCCGGTATCTCCACGCCACTACTCCCGGTAACTTGTCGTCCTTCTCACTACTGCTCCCTTTTATCTCCTCATCCTTCCCTCCACTGCTCCCGGTATCTCCTCATCCTCCTCACCACTGTACCTCCTCACCACTGCTCTCCGGTATCTCCTTGTCCTCCTCACCACTGTATCTCCTCACCACTGCTCCCCGGTATCTCATTGTCCTCCTCACCACTGCTCCCCGGTATCTCCTTGTCCTCCTCACTACTGTATCTCCTCACCACTGCTCCCTGGCATCTCCTCATCCTCCTCACCACTGTACCTCCTCACCACTGCTCTCCGGTATCTCCTTGTCCTCCTCACCACTGCTCCCCGGTATCTCCTTGTCCTCCTCACTACTGTATCTCCTCACCACTGCTCCCTGGCATCTCCTCATCCTCCTCACCACTGTATCTCCTCACCACTGCTCCCCGGTATCTCCTTGTCCTCCTCACCACTGCTCCCCAGTATCTCCTTGTCCTCCTCACTACTGTATCTCTTCACCACTGCTCCCCGGTATCTCCTTGTCCTCCTCACCACTGTATCTCCTCACCACTGCTCCCCGGTATCTCCTTGTCCTCCTCACCACTGTATCTCCTCACCACTGCTCCCCGGTATCTCCTTGTCCTCGTCACCACTGTACCTCCTCACCACTGCTCCCCGGTATCTCCTTGTCCTCCTCACCACTGTATCTCCTCACCACTGCTCCCCGGTATCTTTTTGTCCTCCTCACCACTGTATCTCCTCACCACTGCTCCCCGGTATCTCCTTGTCCTCCTCACCACTGTATCTCCTCACCACTGCTACCCGGTATCTCCTTGTCCTCCTCACCACTGTATCTCCTCACCACTGCTCCCCGGTATCTCCTTGTCCTCCTCACCACTGCTCCCCGGTATCTCCTTGTCCTCCTCACTACTGTATCTCCTCACCACTGCTCCCCGGCATCTCCTCGTCCTCCTCACCACTGTATATCCTCACCACTGCTCCCCGGCATCTTCTCATCCTCCTCACCACTACTCTCCAATATCTCATTGTCCTCCTCACCACTGTACCTCCTCACCACTGCTCCCCGGTATCTCCTTGTCCTCCTCACTACTGTATCTCCTCACCACTGCTCCCCGGTATCTCCTTGTCCTCCTCACTACTGTATCTCCTCACCACTGCTCCCCGGCATCTCCTCGTCCTCCTCACCACTGTATATCCTCACCACTGCTCCCCGGTATCTCATTGTCCTCCTCACCACTGTACCTCCTCACCACTGCTCCCCGGTATCTCCTTGTCCTCCTCACTACTGTATCTCCTCACCACTGCTCCCCGGTATCTCCTTGTCCTCCTCACTACTGTATCTCCTCACCACTGCTCCCCGGCATCTCCTCGTCCTCTTCACCACTGTATATCCTCACCACTGCTCCCCGGCATCTTCTCATCCTCCTCACTACTACTCCCCAATATCTCATTGTCCTCCTCACCACTGTACCTCCTCACCACTGCTCCCCGGTATCTCCTTTTCCTCCTCACTACTGTATCTCCTCACCACTGCTCCCCGGTATCTCCTTGTCCTCCTCACTACTGTATCTCCTCACCACTGCTCCCCGGCATCTCCTCGTCCTCCTCACCACTGCTCCCCGGTATCTCCTCATCCTCCTCACTACTGTATCTCCTCACCACTGCTCCCCGGTATCTTCTCATCCTCCTCACCACTTCTCTCCAATATCTCATTGTCCTCCTCACCACTGTATCTCCTCACCACTGCTCCCCGGTATCTCCTTGTCCTCCTCACCACTGTACCTTCTCACCACTGCTCCCTGGTATCTCATTGTCCTCCTCACTACTGTATCTCCTCACCACTTCTCCCGGTATCTCCTTGTCCTCCTCACCACTGTATCTCCTCACCACTGTATATCCTCACCACTACTCCCCAATATCTCATTGTCCTTCTCACCACTGTACCTTCTCACCACTGCTCCCTGGTATCTCATTGTCCTCCTCACTACTGTATCTCCTCACCACTGCTCCCCGGTATCTCCTCATCCTCCTCACTACTGTACCTTCTCACCACTGCTCCCCGGTATCTTCTCATCCGCCTCACCACTACTCCCCAATATCTCATTGTCCTTCTCACCACTGTACCTTCTCACCACTGCTCCCTGGTATCTCTCCAGTTCTCCTCGCCTCTGCTCCCCAGGTATCTCCCCACTGTGTTTTCTCACCACTGCTCCTCAGTATCTCCCTCATCATTCTCACCTCTGCTTCCCAGTATCTCCTGATCACTGCTTCCCAGTATCTCCTGATCACTGCTTCCCAGTATCTCCTGATCACTGCTTCCCAGTATGTTCTCACCATTGCTCCCCGATATCTCCACGCCACTACTCCCGGTAACTTGTCGTCCTTCTCACTACTGCTCCCTTTTATCTCCTCATCCTTCCCTCCACTGCTCCCATGTATCTCCTCATCCTCCTCAATACTGTTTTTCCTCACCTCTGCTCCCGGTATCTCCTTGTCCTCCTCGCCACTGTATCTCCTCACCACTGCTCCCCGGTATCTCCTCGTCCTCCTCACCACTGTACCTTCTCACCACTGCTCCCCGGTATCTCCTCGTCCTCCTCACCACTGTATATCATCACCACTGCTCCCCGGTATCTTCTCATCCTCCTCACCACTACTCCCCAATATCTCATTGTCCTTCCCACCATTGTACCTTCTCACCACTGCTCCCCGGTATCTCCTCGTCCTCCTCACTACTGTATCTCCTCACCACTGCTCCCCGGCATCTCCTCGTCCTCCTCACCACTGTACCTTCTCACCACTGCTCCCCGGTATCTCCTTGTCCTCCTCACTACTGTATCTCCTCACCACTGCTCCCCGGCATCTCCTCGTCCTCCTCACCACTGTACCTTCTCACCACTGCTCCCCGGTATCTCCTTGTCCTCCTCACCACTGTATCTCCTCACCACTGCTCCCCGGTATCTCCTTGTCCTCCTCACCACTGTATCTCCTCACCACTGCTCCCTGGTATCTCCTCGTCCTCCTCACCACTGTATCTCCTCACCACTGCTCCCCGGCATCTCCTCGTCCTCCTCACCACTGTATATCCTCACCACTGCTCCCCGGTATCTTCTCATCCCACTCACCACTACTCCCCAATATCTCATTGTCCTTCTCACTACTGTATCTCCTCACCACTGCTCCCCGGTATCTCCTCATCCTCCTCACTACTGTATCTCCTCACCACTGCTCCCCGGTATCTTCTCATCCTCCTCACCACTTCTCTCCAATATCTCATTGTCCTCCTCACCACTGTATCTCCTCACCACTGCTCCCCGGTATCTCCTTGTCCTCCTCACCACTGTATCTCCTCACCACTGCTCCCTGGTATCTCATTGTCCTTCTCACCACTGCTCCCTGGTATCTCCCCAGTTCTCGTCGCCCCTGCTCCCCGGTATCTCCCCGCCGCTGCTTTACTTCTACAGTGTAATGTCTCAGTCTCCGACCTGTCGGAAGACTACAACTCCCAGCATGCCTGCTGTAGTCGTTTTGCCACAGCTTCCAATTTGCAGCCAGTTTTTGTGAATGAGCCGGGGAGCGACTGCAGCTTTATGTATCGCAGATTTATCTCTTGTTCTGTCATAAAACGTTTATGAATGGAGCGGGGGCAGGGCGGTGGTGGCGGCTCAGGGAATGCTGGGAATATTCAGCTGTGATGGGGGGGCTGCTTCTTGTACTAATGAGGATGCCCAGAACTGGAGCCAGATTGTATTTAATGGCTCTAAGAGCTGCAAAGGCTGCTGCAAGCGGCCAGGGTCTGCTGGGAGTTGTAGTTTTTGCACTGTCTTAAAGGGACATGACATATTTAGTGCTGTTTGTTTTCATATACTCGGCTCCTCCCCTTCGTTCAATTAGCTCCTCCTCCTGCATATATTAGACCATCACGGTTCTCGAGGAAGGAGAATCTCATCGAGCGGAGCGTGCCACAGCTGTACTTCTGTGCCTTTGTGTTTTAACCCTTTCCCATTTCTTGGTTCCCTCCGTTTCTATGACAACGGGGTGACAATATGGCTGACGTTCTCCTCTCCAGTGCGCAGCGTTATGAGGGGTCATTATTTCGTGTTCATACCTCTCTGTGGATCCCCTTCGGTTGTCATGACAGCGAGAGTCAATAACGAGACCTTTATGCGGGAAGCGGCGCTCTGCGGCCATGCTGGTGTCATTTAGGGTTAACGCACAGACATTATGGGTATTTCTGACCCTGTCACCCGAACGCTGGGGATGATCCCAAGACTGCTGCTATAGCAACGGTTATACAAGACTCCTTCCCTGCAGAGAGCCATTATAAAAGGGATTTACATGGGGCTGCACCACTATTTATTTTCTTATCTTCAGCGAAAATGTTACAGGAGCGTATAAAAAGTTAGGACGATTTGTGATTGGCTATCGATACATTTACATATTTAAGCATGGGCGTGGCTTTCTCAACCCCTGCGGAGCTAAGCTTTGGTACTGACCCTTTATAAAGGACATCTTGATCAGAAACGATTAGAAATTTTACACAGGTTTATTCGGGTTTTGTTTCCTTCCTGTATAAGCGGCGGCTGAGCTGCAATATTATATATATATATGAACATTTATCTAAATCCTCTAGAACGTAATAAAATGTCTAATTAGATCTTCTGATGGCAGCGAGAAAAGGTTAGAGAAATAAACCAGAGAGAAGACGGCAAATAATTGGGAGGAAGATGTGAAAAGCCTTCAATTAGACACAGTCTATACAGTCTGTATCATCGTAGAGCGCTATAGAGACCTGAAAATTCAGTAAATGGCAGTATTATAGTAGTTATATTCTTGTATATAGGAGCAGTATTATAGTAGTTATATTCTGTACATAGGGGCAGTATTATAGTAGTTATATTCTTGTACATAGGGGGCAGTATTATAGTAGTTATATTCTTGTACATAGGGTCAGTATTATAGTAGTTATATTCTTGTACATAGGAGCAGTATTATAGCAGTTATATTCTTGTACATAGGAGCAGTATTATAGTAGTTATATTCTTGTATATAGGGGCAGTATTATAGTAGTTATATTCCTGTACATAGGGGGCAGTATTATACTAGTTATATTCTTGTACATAGGGGGCAGTATTATAGTAGTTATATTCTTGTACATAGGGGCAGTATTATAGTAGTTATATTCCTGTACATAGGGGCAGTATTATAGTAGTTATATTCTTGTACATAGGGGCAGTATTATAGTAGTTATATTCTTGTACATAGGGGCAGTATTATAGTAGTTATATTCTTGTACATAGGGGCAGTATTATAGTAGTTATATTCTTGTACATAGGAGCAGTATTATAGTAGTTATATTCTTGTACATAGGGGACAGTATTATAGTAGTTATATTCCTGTACATAGGGGCAGTATTATAGTAGTTATATTCTTGTATATAGGAGCAGTATTATAGTAGTTATATTCTTGCACATAGGAGCAGTATTATAGTAGTTATATTCTTGTACATAGGGGCAGTATTATAGTAGTTATATTCTTGTACATAGGGGCAGTATTATAGTAGTTATATTCTTGTACATAGGGGACAGTATTATAGTAGTTATATTCTTGTACATAGGAGCAGTATTATAGTAGTTATATTCTTGTACATAGGGGGCAGTATTATAGTAGTTATATTCTTTTACATAGGGGACAGTATTATAGTAGTTATATTCTTGTACATAGGGGCAGTATTATAGTAGTTATATTCTTGTACATAGGGGCAGTATTATAGTAGTTATATTCTTGTACATAGGGTACAGTATTATAGTAGTTATATTCTTGTACATAGGGGCAGTATTATAGTAGTTATATTCTTGTACATAGGGGCAGTATTATAGTAGTTATATTCTTGTACATAGGGGCAGTATTATAGTAGTTATATTCTTGTACATAGGGGACAGTATTATAGTAGTTATATTCTTGTACATAGGAGCAGTATTATAGTAGTAATATTCTTGTACATAGGGGCAGTATTATAGTAGTTATATTCTTGTACATAGGGGGCAGTATTATAGTAGTTATATTCTTTTACATAGGGGACAGTATTATAGTAGTTATATTCTTGTACATAGGGGCAGTATTATAGTAGTTATATTCTTGTACATAGGAGCAGTATTATAGTAGTTATATTCTTGTACATAGGAGCAGTATTATAGTAGTTATATTCTTGTGCATAGGGGCAGTATTATAGTAGTTATATTCTTGTACATAGGGGCAGTATTATAGTAGTTATATTCTTGTACATAGGGGACAGTATTATAGTAGTTATATTCTTGTACATAGGAGCAGTATTATAGTAGTTATATTCTTGTACATAGGGGCAGTATTATAGTAGTTATATTCTTGTACATAGGGGACAGTATTATAGTAGTTATATTCTTGTACATAGGGGCAGTATTATAGTAGTTATATTCTTGTGCATAGGGGCAGTATTATAGTAGTTATATTCTTGTACATAGGGGCAGTATTATAGTAGTTATATTCTTGTACATAGGGGACAGTATTATAGTAGTTATATTCTTGTACATAGGGGCAGTATTATAGTAGTTATATTCTTGTACATAGGGGCAGTATTATAGTAGTTATATTCTTGTACATAGGGTACAGTATTATAGTAGTTATATTCTTGTACATAAGGGGCAGTATTATAGTAGTTATATTCTTGTACATAGGAGCAGTATTATAGTAGTTATATTCTTGTACATAGGAGCAGTATTATAGTAGTTATATTCTTGTACATAGGAGCAGTATTATAGTAGTTATATTCTTGTACATAGGGGGCAGTATTATAGTAGTTATATTCTTGTACACAGGGGGCGGTATTATAAGATATGGATACTGATTTTTTTTATTTCCCCCCCCCCCAGATGTATCGGTCAGCCTCCTCGCTGTCGTGGTCAGCTTCTGTGGTTTGGCTCTTTTGGTGGTCTCGCTCTTCGTTTTCTGGAAGCTTTGCTGGCCGTGTTGGAGAAGTAAACCCGTCATATCTGCAACCAATGGCGTCCCACAATGTGTCCCCAGCGCCCCCCCTGAAGTGATGGAAACCAATGAGAAAAAGGAAATCAAACAGAATGGGAGGCATTCGGTGAGACTGCAGGAAGCCGCCATGAAGATCAGCCACACATCACCCGACATCCCGGCCGAGGTGCAGAACGCACTGAAGGAACATTTGATGAAGCATGCGCGGATACAGCGCCAAATCACTGAGCCCGCGTCCTCCTCGCGGTAAGGGAACCAATTTTCTTTCTTTATTCATTATTTTATATTTTTCCACCTTATATTTTTGTGTAGAGCTGTCCTCACGACTACACTGCCCGGCTGCTCTCGCAGTTCAGAGTTGTCATTGAGAAGCCAGAAGGATCGAAACCTTTGTCCACCACAATGTCAACATCTGACACGGTCATAGAGGGTATCACAGTGGTGAAATTTTCACATTGCAAATTGCACCAGATTGATCAAAAAGGTGCACAGGGCGGGGTATATGCGTTGTTCTGTTAAATTAGTAAGAACAGTAGCCTTTTACGTTTCTCAGGAGGCCTCCATTGTGTTTCCTTCTTAGAGTATTCAAATTTTAGGGCGGAATCTAAAGGCAAGGCTGCTAATTGAAGAAAAAGTAAACTAAGCTCCACCTTTTTTTTTCCCAAGCCCTGCCCCCTAGGTTCCTGTAAAAAGGCTGAACAGGCCTTAGGGCCTATTTTATCAAATAATTTAAGGCTCAGTTCTTTTGACAGATTGATCGACTATAATGGGGTCTGTTAGACCTCCACTGCGAGTGCAGACAACCATTTAGAGGCCTCCAATAAAACAAAAATGAAAAAAAATCTATTGAACCTACTAAATAGATCGGTGGTCGGGAGTGCAAATGTCCAGGGCGCTATAAATAAAGCTGGTTGAAAATGAGAGCAGAGGAAATCTAGGATTGCAGGATGACCATTGAAATGAACTCCACTCCTGAGGTCCCGAAGAGGTGACCCTCTTGCATGATGGCCGTATACCCTTAATCCATGATCCCTTTAATCCTTCATATAAGAAGATCTTCCTCTTTCTTTCACCTTGATTCCATTCTTCATCATTTTTCAATCTCTCAGCTGGCTGACGGTGAATGAAATCCTTCATTGTTTTCATTCCAGAGTCTAAAAACCTAATTCAGAGAATATACTTCTCACAGCTGAGGGTTTGTTACAGCTAAAATGTATCCTGACCTGAAGAGACTCTTTAAAATGGGTAGGGTACAGTGTGAGAGACCAGGTTGTTTCTTCCTTCTTTTTTCCCTTTGTTGTTAATGAGAAACGTTTGGACTTTCCTATTATTATATAAAACACTGAAGAACATAATCCCACCCCTGAGCAACAGCATAGCCCCGCCCCTGAGGATCTGCCACACCACTATAGCCTATAAATTTGGTGTACGTGATGTATAAATGGCAGTAAAGGAAAGAAAACCCACCTGAATGATCCCTTAATTGATGATTTCCTGACTAAGGCCCATGAATCCTGCGTGGGCAGGTCTGTTTCGGGCACATTTTTAACTCTATTATATGTAGAACTGTCCTTTAAGTGAGCTCATGACCCACTCATGTTCCATATGGTGGGGTAAAAGTTATATTAGTGGGGTCAAGGACTGCTGGAGATGGTGGAGGACTGTTCCATTTCATATTTTTGGGATTGGTAAGAGTCCCAGCGGTGGGACCCCCCAGCGAACTCTGGATCGAGGACAAACCCTTTAAGGCTTAATTAGGTCACGATTCCAGCTACACAAAATGGCAAAACACTCGAATAAACACAAATCAATAGATCGGGCTAAATAAGACCCATAGACAAAAGAAAAACTTGGCGCAATTGTCTTCCCGAGGGTCTGTCTGGAGAGGGAAGGACATGACTACAATCATGCGGGGTAACGAGAGATTGCTCACAGACATGAAATGTGTATGAAAAGTAATTACACGGAACATTCGGACAACCGGAGAACAATGGCGGCAGGTAATTTATGTTCTGCATAAGCAATTTCCTTCTGCTAATTTGACAAACAAAAGAGCAAAATTAATTGAAAGTGGAAGGATCTGTAGATGTAGGACGGCGGGGTCTCGGCGCGTCTCTTTGGCGCTGGATTCATGCAGTCTGTTCCCACAGGTACAATAGAGGACGGGTTATTCACTGAGTCTTTGTACTCTGGGTTCATTGGAGGTAAATGGGATCAGCGAGCAAAGGTGGCCCCATCTCAGTGTAGCTGGCGAGGGAAAATCACATGAAGAAAGATAGCAAGAGCCTTTGAAAAACATCACAAGAACCCTGACCATGTCCAACATTCTCTGTTACTGGTACATAACATTCTGTCTGCAGCCACCACTAGGGGGAGCTCCCTGTATACACAGATACATGATAATATTCTGTCTGCAGTCACCACTAGGGGGAGCTCCCTGTATACAGAGATACATGATAAGGTCCTGTCTGCAGCCACCACAAGGGGGAGCTCCCTGTATACAGAGATACATGATAAGATCCTGTCTGCAGTCACCACTAGGGGGAGCTCCCTGTATACAGAGATACATGATAAGATCCTATCTGCAGCCACCACTAGGGGAAGCTCCCTGTGTACAGAGATACATGATAAGATCCTGTCTGCAGTCACCACTAGGGGGAGCTCCCTGTATACAGAGATACATGATAAGATCCTGTCTGCAGCCACCACTAGGGGGAGCTCCCTGTATACACAGATACATGATAATATCCTGTCTGCAGCCACCACTAGGGGGAGCTCCCTGTATACAGAGATACATGATAAGATCCTGTCTGCAGTCACCACTAGGGGGAGCTCCCTGTATACAGAGATACATGATAAGATCCTGTCTGCAGCCACCACTAGGGGGAGCTCCCTGTATACAGAGATACATGATAAGATCCTGTCTGCAGCCACCACTAGGGGGAGCGCCCTGTATACAGAGATACATGATAAGATCCTGTCTGCAGCCACCACTAGGGGGAGCTCCCTGTATACAGAGATACATGACAAGATCCTGTCTGCAGCCACCACTAGGGGGAGCTCCCTGTATACAGAGATACATGATGAGATCCTGTTTGCAGCCACCACTAGGGGGAGCTCCCTGTATACAGAGATACATGATGAGATCCTGTCTGCAGCCACCACTAGGGGGAGCTCCCTGTATACAGAGATACATGACGAGATCCTGTCTGCAGTCACCACTAGGGGGAGTTCCCTGTATGCAGAGATACATGACGAGATCCAGTCTGCAGCCACCACTAGGGGGAGCTCCCTGTATACAGAGATACATGATGAGATCCTGTCTGCAGCCACCACTAGGGGGAGCTCCCTGTATACAGAGATACATGACGAGATCCTGTCTGCAGTCACCACTAGGGGGAGCTCCCTGTATGCAGAGATACATGATAAGATCCTGTCTGCAGCCACCACTAGGGGGAGCTCCCTGTATACAGAGATACATGATAAGATCCTGTCTCCAGCCACCACTAGGGGGAGCTCCCTGTATACAGAGATACATGATAAGATTCTGTCTGCAGTCACCACTAGGGGGAGCTCCCTGTATACAGAGATACATGATAAGATCCTGTCTGCAGCCACCACTAGGGGGAGCTCCCTGTATACAGAGATACATGATAAGGTCCTGTCTGCAGCCACCACTAGGGGGAGCTCCCTGTATACAGAGATGCATGATAAGATTCTGTCTGCAGCCACCACTAGGGGGAGCTCCCTGTATGCAGAGATACATGATGAGATCCAGTCTGCAGCCACCACTAGGGGGAGCTCCCTGTATACAGAGATACATGACGAGATCCTGTCTGCAGCCACCACTAGGGGGAGCTCCCTGTATACAGAGATACATGACGAGATCCTGTCTGCAGTCACCACTAGGGGGAGCTCCCTGTATACAGAGATACATGATAAGATCCTGTCTGCAGCCACCAGTAGGGGGAGCTCCCTGTATACAGAGATACATGATAAGATCCTGTCTGCAGCCACCACTAGGGGGAGCTCCCTGTATACAGAGATACATGATAAGATTCTGTCTGCAGTCACCACTAGGGGGAGCTCCCTGTATACAGAGATACATGATAAGATCCTGTCTGCAGCCACCACTAGGGGGAGCTCCCTGTATACAGAGATACATGATAAGATCCTGTCTGCAGTCACCACTAGGGGGAGCTCCCTGTATACAGAGATACATGATAATATCCTGTCTGCAGCCACCACTAGGGGGAGCTCCCGGTATACAGAGATACATGATAAGATCCTGTCTGCAGTCACCACTAGAGGGAGCTCCCTGTATACAGAGATACATGATAAGATCCTGTCTTCAGCCACCACTAGGGGGAGCTCCCTGTACACAGAGATGCATGATAAGATCCTGTCTGCAGCCACCACTAGGGGGAGCTCCCTGTATACAGAGATACATGATAAGATCCTGTCTGCAGTCACCACTAGGGGGAGCTCCGTGTATACAGAGATACATGATAAGATCCTGTCTGCAGTCACCACTAGGGGGAGCTCCCTGTATACAGAGATACATGATAAGATCCTGTCTGCAGCCACCACTAGGGGGAGCTCCCTGTATACAGAGATACATGATAAGATCCTGTCTGCAGTCACCACTAGAGGGAGCTCCCTGTATACAGAGATACATGATAAGATCCTGTCTGCAGCCACCACTAGGGGGAGCTCCCTGTATACAGAGAAACATGATAAGATCCTGTCTGCAGTCACCATTAGGGGGAGCTCCGTGTATACAGAGATACATGATAAGATCCTGTCTGCAGCCACCACTAGGGGGAGCTCCCTGTATACAGAGATACATGATAAGATCCTGTCTGCAGCCACCACTAGGGGGAGCTCCCTGTATACAGAGAAACATGATAAGATCCTGTCTGCAGTCACCATTAGGGGGAGCTCCCTGTATACAGAGATACATGATAAGATCCTGTCTGCAGTCACCACTAGAGGGAGCTCCCTGTATACAGAGATACATGATAAGATTCTGTCTGCAGTCACCACTAGGGGGAGCTCCCTGTATACAGAGATACATGATAAGATTCTGTCTGCAGTCACCACTAGGGGGAGCTCCCTGTATACAGAGATACCTGATAAGATTCTGTCTGCAGCCACCACTATGGGGAGCTCCCTGTATACAGAGATACATGATAAGATCCTGTCTGCAGTCACCACTAGGGGGAGCTCCCTGTATACAGAGATACATGATAAGATCCTGGCTGCAGCCACCACTAGGGGGAGCTCCCTGTATACAGAGATACATGATAAGATCCTGTCTGCAGCCACCACTAGGGGGAGCTCCCTGTATACAGAGATACATGATAAGATCCTGTCTGCAGTCACCACTAGGGGGAGCTCCCTGTATACAGAGATACATGATAAGATCCTGTCTGCAGCCACCACTAGGGGGAGCTCCCTGTATACAAAGAAGTAGAGGGTAGAGAAAAATTTGCTGAACGTTACATTGTAGGAGGAGCATTCTCCAGCAGAACAGAGTATTTAAGGAGATGAGTGAGCTCGAATAACTAGAAGATTAGGGGAGTGGAATCTTGTTTCTTCTAAATATCGTACACAAAAATCGTATGCATTTATTTTTTTACTTTTATTTTCTTCGCAGACACAATTCCTTCAGGAGACATTTACCAAGACAAATGCAAGTGTCCAGCGTAGACTTCAGCATGGGCGTGGAACCCCTACAAAGAGGCGAGACCACCACCAGCATCGGCAGGATCAAGCCCGAGTTATACAAGCAAAAGTCCGTAGACTCCGAAGACAACAAGAAGGAAGACGTCAAGACGTGCGGGAAGCTCAACTTCGCCCTCCTGTACGACTACGAGAACGAACTGCTCGTGGTCAAGATCCTGAAAGCCTTGGAACTGCCGGCTAAAGACTTGTGTGGGACCTCCGATCCCTACGTCAAGATCTATCTCCTCCCCGACAGGAAGAAGAAGTTTCAGACCCGGGTTCACAGGAAGACTCTTAACCCCATGTTTGATGAGACTTTCCAGTTCCCGGTGGCTTACGAGCAGCTCAGCAATAGGAAACTGCATTTTAGTGTGTACGACTTTGACCGTTTCTCCAGACATGACATGATCGGGGAAGTTATCCTTGACAATTTATTTGAGGTCTCGGATCTCTCCAGAGAAGCCACAGTGTGGAAGGACATCCACTGTGCCACGACCGTAAGTTCCAGCCGTATTCTCTTATCTTATATCAGTCGTTTTATTGAATGTTTGATAATGCCGACCAGCACTTTTTGGTTATGGCTACCGTCATGGGACTCTAAAGTGCAATATTTTGTAAAAATCCATGAGAAGTCACAATAGTGGGCAAAAAATCCGACCCAGGCGGAGTGTGAGAGGCGTATATTTTAAGGAGACCTTCAGTATAAGATACACTTTGTTCATACATGAGACTTATGCCTTTATCATCGCTAGAACTGAAAAGACCAAAAATCTCCCAAGATCCACATCCACATATGATCCGTGAAGGTACAAGGGCTAATCATATGGGCAACTACTCACTTTTTTAGGAGAACATAGAAACCATCCTTAATGTGATGGAAGGAGAGCACATATAAAGGGGTGATAACATGAAGAAAAGTTCCTTATACCATTAGCAGGGACTGGTAGCTTCCCCTTTCTTCTGTTGTACGTCCTTCCTTCTCCTTTACAGACCTATTAATGATTCCCTGCCTCTTACTCACAGAATAATGCTCTGATCAGAGATGACATATTCTGTCTGATTAGTAAGGGGGGGTGATAGTATGAGGAAGAGTTCCTTTATCACATGTAGCTCTCGCCTCCCAAAATAAAAGTAGCCCCCCGACACTCTGACTTTGAATGCTCACATCCTCCATGAGTTGTAAATGGAGGTAATAACATGAAGAAAAGATCCTGCATCATTTTCCAGGGTTCGCAAGATAAGGGATTAGTGATATCATGAAGAAAAGTTCCTGTATCACTTCTCCGGGCTCATTAGTTAAGAGGTGGGTGATAACATGGAGAGAAGTTCCTCTATTACTTCTTTGGCATTACTTGGAGAGAGATGGATGATAACATCAAAAAAGTTCCTGTATCACTTCTCAGGGTTTATTAGTGATAAGAAGGAGAAAAGTTCCACAATTGCTTCTCGGGGCTTACAAGGTTAGAGATGGGTGAAAACATGAAGAAAAGTTCCTGCATCACTTCCCAGAGCTCACTAGGTAAGAGGTGGATGATAACATGGAGAAAAGTTCCCGCAACACTTCTCAGGACTCACTAGATAAGGGGTAGGTTATAACGTGTAACATTTCCAGTATCACTTCTCAGAGATCACGAGTTAAGGGGTGGGTGATAACAAGGAGAAAAGTTCCTCTGTTACTTCTTTGGGCTTACAAGGTTAGAGATGGGTTAAATTATGAAGAAACGTTCCTATATCACTTCTCAGGGTTCACTAGTTAAAGGGTGGCTGATAACTTGAAGAAAAGTTCCTGCATCATTTCCCAGAGCTCACTAGATAAGAGGTGGTTGATAACATGGAGAAAAGTTCCTGCATCATTTCCCAGAGCTCACTAGATAAGAGGTGGATGGTAGCAAGGAGAAAAGTTCCTGCAACACTTCTCAGGACTCACTAGATAAGAGGTGGATGGTAACATGGAGAAAAGTTCCTGCATCATTTCCCAGAGCTCACTAGATAAGAGGTGGAAGGTAACATGGAGAAAAGTTCCTGCATCATTTCCCAGAGCTCACTAGATAAGAGGTGGATGGTAACATGGAGAAAAGTTCCTGCATAATTTCCCAGAGCTCACTAGATAAGAGGTGGATGGTAACATGGAGAAAAGTTCCTTCATCATTTCCCAGAGCTCACTAGATAAGAGGTGGATGGTAACATGGAGAAAAGTTCCTGCATCATTTCCCAGAGCTCTCTAGATAAGAGGTGGTTGATAACATGGAGAAAAGTTCCTGCATCATTTCCCAGAGCTCACTAGATAAGAGGTGGATGGTAGCAAGGAGAAAAGTTCCTGCAACACTTCTCAGGACTCACTAGATAAGAGGTGGATGGTAACATGGAGAAAAGTTCCTGCATCATTTCCCAGAGCTCACTAGATAAGAGGTGGATGGTAACATGGAGAAAAGTTCCTGCATCATTTCCCAGAGCTCACTAGATAAGAGGTGGATGGTAACATGGAGAAAAGTTCCTGCATCATTTCCCAGAGCTCACTAGATAAGAGGTGGATGGTAACATGGAGAAAAGTTCCTGCATCATTTCCCAGAGCTCACTAGATAAGAGGTGGATGGTAACATGGAGAAAAGTTCCTGCAACACTTCTCATGACTCACTGGGTAAGGGGTGGGTTATAACATGTCTAATAGTTCCTGCATCTCTTCTCGGAGATCAGTAGATAATGGGTGGGTTAAAAGATGAATACAACCTTCTATATCACGTCTCAGGGCTTACTAGGTAAGCGGTGGGTGATAACATGGAGAAACGTTCCTGATCCCTGTTTGAGAGGGGGCCATCTCCTTTAGCTCTTCTCCTTCTTCCTGCTGTCCCCTATAGTCCTCTCCTCCATTGTAGACAGAGTAAAACGTTTCATCCTTCTCCCTGAATTCCATCTTGGACTTTAATGTGGCACCATGATCTAAGCGCCTATAGTCGAGTGGAGTTCACGTCAAGACAAATTACTGATCTCTCTGTCTGTGAATTGGACTAAAACCGCGAAAATTAGTTTTTTTGATGGTGACGAAGCTTTGTACTGTACGTATGATATGGGTTTCACATCTGGGTGTGTGACATTCTCCTCGGGGGTGGGCACAATGATGAAGGGGTGTGGCTACGTGTTATAGGATTCTAACTGGAATTTCAGGGGATTGGTGGCTGCCTAGAAGAATATGAATACTCAATACTCATGTCCTGGGTACAACGAAGAGAATTCCAGGGCCCACAGCATAAAACTTACCTATGTGACGTCTCCTCATTAGAGAAAGTGGAGAAGACCGTGATTTCCCCTTGGAGGGATAATGACTCTTCACTGTCACTTTTCTAATTTCATATTACATGAGCCGCTGAGCGGTAAATCTCCGCTACATTCTTAATTACTATATGTATCTCATATCCCTGTATGTTTCTTTAACTGCTGTATTAATCAGATTCTTTTTTTTTTTTACCTTTTTTAATATTTATTATATTTACCTATTTTAAAAAAATAGGAAAAATCTTAAAGCCATATTAAGCAGATTTTTCGTAAAGATTCTCTTTTTTCATTTGTTTTTTTTTACCTTTTTTAAAAAATATTTTATTACATTTACCTATTTGAAAAAAATCTTACAGCCATATTAATCAGATTTTATTTTTCAATTGTTTTGGCTTTTTTTTTTTTTTTTAAACCTTTTTTCTCTAATGTTTATTATACTTACCTATTAACAAAAAGAGGAAAAATCTGATTAATAAGGCAAAAGGAAATGCTTCTCTTTTCCCAGTCTTGATGGGGGGCCAAGAACCCAGTAAAGTGGATTTTTTTTCTTTTTTGCTCTGTTAAACACTTAATCTGTAAGAATAAGAAAGATCTGATTAATAACGCAGGAGGACGTGTGATGTGACTGTTATCCTGCAGTTTACTCCTTCTCTGCTGGGTACGTGCTCCCAGCTTTTATCAATTTCACTTTGACTTACCGTAGTTGTATTTAAGAAAGGCGGTGAGGAAGTTGTGAATTTGTCAAGTAAGACTTTCTACCTTATTAGTCAGCTTTTTTTCTTTTTTTTTTTTAATGGAGAATCCCTTTAATATCCCAGAACTCACCTGAAGGATCCTGCTTTCTTCCCACACCTTTCCTTTCCAAGCAGAGCCGGTTTTTAGACAAAATGAGACCCTGGGCAAAAGTGAAAAGTTTGGCCCTAAATACTGACATATTGGACCATCACACACAAAGATTTCAGTTTTATTCACGTGTACTCAGTTCTGACCGTTAAACGAGCGCGATCGACAATATTCAAGTCGTTACTACGACATAAACACGCAATATGTGACACATGAAAGTATATACAGTGGGGAAAATAAGTATTTGATCCACTGGCGATTTTGCAACTTTTAAAAAGAATGGAGACGTCTGTAATTATTATCATAGAGACACTTCACCTGTGAGAGACAGAATCTAACAAAATCCAGAAAATCACATTGTAGGATTCTTACATAATTAATTTGCATTTATTGCAGGAAATAAGTATTTGATACAATAGAAATCAGAACTTAATATTTGGTCCAGAAACCTTTGTTTGCAGTTACAGAGGTCAGATGTTTCCTGTAGTTCTTGACCAGGTTCGCACACACTGCAGCAGGGATATTGGCCCCCTCCCCCATACCGATCTTCTCCAGATCTTTCAGGTTTCGGGGCTGTCACTGGACAACAATGAATTTCAGTTCCTCTAAAGATTTTCTATTGGGTTCAGATCTGGAGACTGGCTAGGCCTCTACAGGACCATGAAATGCTTCTTACGGAGCCACTCCTTAGTTGCCCCGGCTATGTGTTTTGGGTCATTCTCATGCTGGAAGACCCAGCCATGATCCATCTTCAATGCTCTTACTGAGGGAAGGAGGTTGTTGGCCAAAATCTTGCGATACATGACCTCATCCATCCTCCCTTCAATACAGTGCAGTCGTCCTCTCCCCTTTGCAGAAAAGCACCACAAAGAATGATATTTCCCCCACCATGCTTCACGGTTGGAATGCTGTTATTGGGGTTGTACTCATCCCTCTTCTTCCTACAAACATGGCGGGTGGAGTTGATACCAAAAAGTTCTGTTTTGGTCTCATCTGACCACATGACCTTCTCCCATGCCTCCTCTGGATCATCCAGATGGTCATTGGTAAACTTCAAACAGGCCTGGACATGTGCTGGTGTGAGCGGGAGACCTTGTGTGACAGCAAAGTGTGTTACTAACGGTAATCTGTGAGACTGTGGCCCCAGCTTTCTTCAGGCCATTGACCAGGTCCTCCCGTGTAGTTCTGGGCTGATTCCTAATCTTTCTCAGAATCATCCTTGCCCCACAAGTCAAGATCTTAAATGGAGCCCCAGACCAAGGAAGATTGACAGTCATCTTGTGTTTCTTCCATTCTCTACTATAAATGTACGGTAGTTTCTGCAGTAAACACTGAGGGTCCCCATGGGAGTGGTGTCCCTGGGCAATTGCCCAATTTGCTTCCCGCCTCCCAACGCCATTCGTAACTCTAATCCTCTTTGGTGGCCACCTACTTCACCCTCCCCCGCTGTCTGACCTGATGGGTCCTAAGTGCCAGAGGAGAGGAAACCATGTGGGTTGAGAGAGCACAGGATTTGGGAGGGAGTCATATGTGGGTTTTTTATTTTAGGGCATTAAATATATGTAATTTGTCATTATTTTCGGGGTGCTTGCTGTGTTTTGGATTCTTTGGGGGAAATGTAAATTCTTAGTGGATTTCTTGAAAAATTTTGTACAATTTTTTTTTTCTTTTTTTTTTTTCTTTTAGTTTGTAAATATCGGAATCTCAGATTTTGTTTTTATATAACTTTTCAGAAGATTATATGTGTATTATACTCTCCTCAACACTGAAACACCAAGAATGAAAAGTCATGGAATGATGGAGATCATTCTGGATGATCCTATTTAAGGATGGAGACGTTACTGATCTGCAAATTAGGGAAAAATTAAAACTAAACTTCCAAAACCTGTAGATTTCCTAAGATGCTATCAGTGAGGTCATTATGGTTGTCTGAGGAAGGTTCTGCCACTGAATGCACTTGGGAAAATCACCAAGATCCGCTGGTGGCAGCTCCTGTCTAAACACCGAACATTGATGTCCCAGATGTGCTCGATGGAAGGCAAGTCTAGAGATGCTGCAACCATGGTAGAACACTTGGGTCATGCAGGCTGCTCACGGTAGTATGAGGAACACGTGGCCGAATGTTGTTGTCATTTTGTAAGTCGACTCTTGGAACACTGGACATATAGTCGCACTGTGGGTTCTACCACTTCAAAAGCTGTCCTGCAACCATACATTATGCCACTCCATACCATAATCCTTTGAGTAGGACCAAGGTGACCTTTCCTCATGAAGGCCTCTTCATGGTGTCTCCAGACTAATCTCCAACCATCATTGCCTCCAAGACTGAAGCTCAATGAGGAGGATAGACCTCCATTGCCATCTTGAGTACTGTAGCATGAGGGCATGGAACACCTGTAGTCGGACGTCCAGCTCGTAGACCATTGTCGTGATGACACCTTCTGATGGTTTGTGTAGACCATCAGGGTCTGTGTGTGATGTCTATGGATCAGCAAAGTGGCCAATTCTCCAAAGTGTCCCAGGACCCATCTATCAGCAGGACAAGTCCAGGTCACGTTGTGTCGTGCTACAGAGAGCAGCCGGCATCTTAGGTTCTTCTCTCTTTTCTTGTTCTTGGTTCTTTCCTGATGGACGACTGAACTATTGTGACGTCGAGCAGAAGTTTTTGATTTCTCTGTGCTCCGAGGATTCGGTCCACTACGGGGAACGGAGCCATGAATTCCAGGAGGAGATCCTGGTCTTTCCTTACCAACGTGGAGAGATTGTATTAGAAGTCGTCCATATGTTTCCTTCGGTGTTTGCTGATAATTTATGCCCAGATTTCGCTATTTTAGAGCTTCTTAGGAAATGATGAATGTTCCAGGAGGCGCGGAGACGACAGCTGTCACCAAATCTCCGGTGCTGCTCTTTTTACGTGTGCTGTAAAATGTTATCTCAGGTTTTGTAGAGAAGTACCTTGAGTTTAAAGGGGAATCTCTGGTCTCCAGACTCCATTCACTATATTCATAACACCACAAGGGATTCCATGACCCCTATGTCAAGCCTGATGGGTCATAATTAAAGGGGGTTTTGGCATGATGAGCAGGGCTGTGGAGTTGGAGTCGAAGTCCATTTTGGTGCAGTCGGAGTCATGGAAATTTCGGAGTCGGAGGTTTGGCTTACTGTCTCCACAGCCCTGGCATGGTTGTGGGGTCGGAGTCATGGAAATTTCGGAGTCGGAGGTTTGGCTTACCGGCTCCACAGGCCTGGCAGGGCTGTGGAGTCATGGAGTTGAAGTTGGAGCCCATTTTGGTGGAGTCAGAGTCAAAGGTTTGGCTTACCGACTCCACAGCCCTGATGATGAGACATGGGGTACCAAATGTCTCCTTATGGCAGTATTAATGAATAATGGTGTAATTTCCAAATTATTATACACCTATAACAGCCTCCTGCTCGTTACAGGGCCATTGTTACCACTGCCCCACCCCTTTTTGTAATTTTTTTTGGGGTGTAATCCGAGCCTTCCTTACTCGATTCTTTTCCCCCAGAAACACTTATACTGAAGCATCTGGCATTCTTCATCCACAGGATAACACTTAATGCATATGACATGCACCTCACGGCCCCTTTAAGTTTAAAGAGGAAGTACATCTTTACAGCCAGTTTTCTTTTTTTTTTTGCTCTAATGCTTCTACAATGTAAAATAAAGCTGGTGTGTAATGATTCTCCATGTGTCTCCATGGTAACAGACTACAAACAAATCCTGCGTAGTCAGATCCTGAAATCCTACTTTGCTACCTAAAAAATATTTTAGAGTTATTAAGTTATTGAGTGATGGATGGTAGGGATTGGACTGCAGGATCTGACTACAAAGAGTTTGTTTGTAGTCTGTTACCATGGAGATGCATAGTTACGTATAGGAATTATGTATGTGATATATAAAGTGCCTTGAAAAGTCTTCATGCCACATGAAAATTTCCATATTTTTTTTCCCACGTTGCACCCACAAACTTAAATGTATGGTTATTTAATTGGATTTTATGCGATGCCAACACAAAGTAACAAGTATTTGTGACATGTCAAGGAAATTACACATGGTTTTAAAAATATAAATCTGATAATTGTGAGGTGCATTTGTCTTCAGCCCCCTGAACCACTACTTTGTAGGACCACTTTTCCCTGTAATTGTATCTCTGGCAGGATGTTTAGGGTCATTGTCCTCTTGGAAGGTGAAGCTACACCCCAATCTCAAGTCTTTTGAAGCCTCTTACAAGTTTTCCCTCTAGGATTGTCCTGTATTTAGCTCCATCCATCTCCCATCAACTCTGACCAGCTTCCCTGCCTCTGCTGAGGAAAAGCCTCCCCAAAGCATGATGGGGCTACCACCGTGTGTGACGGTGTGGATGGTGTTTTCAGGGCGATGTGCAATATTAGTTTTCAAAAAGTTCTTTTTTTGGTCGCACCTTCTTCCACTTGCTCACTGTGACCCTAGATGGCATTGGAACAAGAAAAATTATTGTAAAGTTGGACCCCAACCCCCCATAAAGCTACACAGATATAAAATGCCAGAAATATGTATCACTAATTGCTTGGTATGTTCTTAGGTGAGACTGTGCTCCCAATCCAACCAATAATCTTTACGGTTCCGCTCTCGCTTCTTCCCCTGACCGGCACTTTGGGGATCATTCAGTGGATGTGCTTCTTTTTTTATTAGCGCGGGTGCCCGGGCAGAGTGCCAGGATCCCTTCTGGGCACAGAACAGAACAATCGAGATCCAGCAGAATATTGAATCTATGAAGCATCCGGGGAGCGATGAGCAGATATTGCCGAGCGGCAGCGCCAAGTCAATTTCAGAGTGGAGAAAGACTGTAGTCGTCTGTCCTAGATATAGTCAGTTTGTCCCCTGCCTGAAATGGCTGATAACAGAGAGTAATTGGTTAGATTATTATATTAATATGTTGCCTGCTAGACGTGGCTGCTCACAGGGAACAATGGTTGATATTAATCGAACTTATATTCAGTCTATTACTCTTTCCTATTACCCATTTGAGGCTAGAAAGAGGCCGACTGTGTGGAGCATAGATATAATAGATTGCTCTCTGTTATCAGCCATTTCAGGCTCTCTGTGGAAGCCTCTCACAATGGATTATTCTCCATCCGTACATTGCAGGTGTTATACACTGATAATATAATGGCTGGATGTGACTGATATAACGCAAAGTAAGCAGAACCCGGCGGAGGCCATTTACCCGCCATATAAACCCTCATTATAGCGGAAGTAATTATCCTGCATTCAGAGACGCTGCAACAAAGTAACAGGTGCAACTATGGAGTGTACGAATTGTCCTGGTCCCGGGGGGAGGAGCGCGGAGAATGTCAGGAGCCGGTAAGAAAAGTTCATTGTCGTAAACTACAATGTTCCAAAGTTTCCAGAAGGAAATGAAAGGATCAGTAAACGTTTTATTGTTCAACCAGTATTATAGTAGTTATATTCTTGTACATAGGGGCAGTATTATAGTAGTTATATTCTTGTACATAGGGGCAGTATTATAGTAGTTATATTCTTGTACATTGGAGCAGTATTATAGTAGTTATATTCTTGTACATAGCGGCAGTATTATAGTAGTTATATTCTTGTACATAGGGGCAGTATTATAGTAGTTATATTCTTGTACATTGGAGCAGTATTATAGTAGTTATATTCTTGTATATAGGGGCAGTATTATAGTAGTTATATTCCTGTACATAGGGGGCAGTATTATAGTAGTTATATTCTTGTACATAGGGGGCAGTATTATAGTAGTTATATTCTTGTACATAGGGGGCAGTATTATAGTAGTTATATTCTTGTATATAGGGGCAGTATTATAGTAGTTATATTCTTGTACATAGCGGCAGTATTATAGTAGTTATATTCTTGTACATAGGGGCGGTATTATAGTAGTTATATTCTTGTATATAGGGGCAGTATTATAGTAGTTATATTCTTGTATATAGGGGCAGTATTATAGTAGTTATATTCTTGTATATAGGGGCAGTATTATAGTAGTTATATTCTTGTATATAGGGGGAAGTATTATAGTAGATATATTCTTGTACATAGGGGCAGTATTATAGTAGTTATATTCTTGTACATAGGAGCAGTATTATAGTAGTTATATTCTTGTACATAGGAGCAGTATTATAGTAGTTATATTCTTGTATATAGGGGCAGTATTATAGTAGTTATATTCTTGTACATAGCGGCAGTATTATAGTAGTTATATTCTTGTACATAGCGGCAGTATTATAGTAGTTATATTCTTGTACATAGGGGCAGTATTATAGTAGTTATATTCTTGTACATAGGGGGAAGTATTATAGCAGATATATTCTTGTACATAGGGGCAGTATTATAGTAGTTATATTCTTGTACATAGGAGCAGTATTATAGTAGTTATATTCTTGTACATAGGAGCAGTATTATAGTAGTTATATTCTTGTATATAGGGGGAAGTATTATAGTAGATATATTCTTGTACATAGGGGCAGTATTATAGTAGTTATATTCTTGTACATAGGAGCAGTATTATAGTAGTTATATTCTTGTACATAGGAGCAGTATTATAGTAGTTATATTCTTGTATATAGGGGGAAGTATTATAGTAGTTATATTCTTGTACATAGGAGCAGTATTATAGTAGTTATATTCTTGTACATAGGGGGCAGTATTATAGTAGTTATATTCTTGTACATAGGAGCAGTATTATAGTAGTTATATTCTTGTACATAGGGGCAGTATTATAGTAGTTATATTCTTGTACATAGGAGCAGTATTATAGTAGTTATATTCTTGTACATCGGGGCAGTATTATAGTAGTTATATTCTTGTACATCGGGGCAGTATTATAGTAGTTATATTCTTGTACATAGGAGCAGTATAATAGTAGTTATATTCTTGTACATAGGGGCAGTGTTATAGTAGTTATATTCTTGTACATCGGGGCAGTATTATAGTAGTTATATTCTTGTACATAGGAGCAGTATAATAGTAGTTATATTCTTGTACATAGGGGCAGTGTTATAGTAGTTATATTCTTGTACATAGGAGCAGTATTATAGTAGTTATATTCTTGTACATAGGAGCAGTATTATAGTAGTTATATTCTTGTACATAGGGGCAGTGTTATAGTAGTTATATTCTTGTACATAGGAGCAGTATTATAGTAGTTATATTCTTGTACATAGGGGCAGTATTATAGTAGTTATATTCTTGTACATAGGAGCAGTATTATAGTAGTTATATTCTTGTACATAGGAGCAGTATTATATTAGTTATATTCTTGTACACAGGAAGCAGTATTATAGTAGTTATATTGTATATAGGAGCAGTATTATAGTAGTTATATTCTTGTACATAGGGGCAGTATTATAGTAGTTATATTCTTGTACATAGGGGCAGTATTATAGTAGTTATATTCTTGTACATAGGAGCAGTATTATAGTAGTTATATTCTTGTACATAGGAGCAGTATTATAGTAGTTATATTCTTGTACATAGGATCAGTATTATAGTAGTTATATTCTTGTACACAGGAAGCAGTATTATAGTAGTTATATTGTATATAGGAGCAGTATTATAGTAGTTATATTCTTGTACATAGGGGCAGTATTATAGTAGTTATATTCTTGTACATAGGGGCAGTATTATAGTAGTTATATTCTTGTACATAGGAGCAGTATTATAGTAGTTATATTCTTGTACATAGGGGCAGTATTATAGTAGTTATATTCTTGTACATAGGAGCAGTATTATAGTAGTTATATTCTTGTACATAGGGGCAGTATTATAGTAGTTATATTCTTGTACATAGGGGCAGTATTATAGTAGTTATATTCTTGTACATAGGGGCAGTATTATAGTAGTTATATTCTTGTACATAGGGGCAGTATTATAGTAGTTATGTTCTTGTACATAGGGGCAGTATTATAGTAGTTATATTCCTGTACATAGGAGCAGTATTATAGTAGTTATGTTCTTGTACATAGGGGCAGTATTATAGTAGTTATATTCCTGTACATAGGGACAGTATTATAGTAGTTATATTCTTGTACATAGGGGGCAGTATTATAGTAGTTATATTCTTGTACATAGGAGGCAGTATTATAGTAGTTATATTCTTGTACATATGAGCAGTATTATAGTAGTTATATTCTTGTACATAGGAGGCAGTATTATAGTAGTTATATTCTTGTACATAGGGGAAGTATTATAGTAGTTATATTCTTGAACATAGGAGCAGTATTATAGTAGTTATATTTTTGTACATAGGAGCAGTATTATAGTAGTTATATTCTTGTACATAGGATCAGTATTATAGTAGTTATATTCTTGTACACAGGAAGCAGTATTATAGTAGTTATATTGTATATAGGAGCAGTATTATAGTAGTTATATTCTTGTACATAGGGGCAGTATTATAGTAGTTATATTCTTGTACATAGGGGCAGTATTATAGTAGTTATATTCTTGTACATAGGAGCAGTATTATAGTAGTTATATTCTTGTACATAGGGGCAGTATTATAGTAGTTATATTCTTGTACATAGGAGCAGTATTATAGTAGTTATATTCTTGTACATAGGGGCAGTATTATAGTAGTTATATTCTTGTACATAGGGGCAGTATTATAGTAGTTATATTCTTGTACATAGGGGCAGTATTATAGTAGTTATGTTCTTGTACATAGGGGCAGTATTATAGTAGTTATATTCCTGTACATAGGAGCAGTATTATAGTAGTTATGTTCTTGTACATAGGGGCAGTATTATAGTAGTTATATTCCTGTACATAGGGACAGTATTATAGTAGTTATATTCTTGTACATAGGGGGCAGTATTATAGTAGTTATATTCTTGTACATAGGAGGCAGTATTATAGTAGTTATATTCTTGTACATATGAGCAGTATTATAGTAGTTATATTCTTGTACATAGGAGGCAGTATTATAGTAGTTATATTCTTGTACATAGGGGAAGTATTATAGTAGTTATATTCTTGTACATAGGGGCAGTATTATAGTAGTTATATTCTTATACATAGGAGCAGTATTATAGTGTCATGTTGGACGCTATTCACACTAGGGCGTCTGACAGACAGCGGTAATTCCACATTTTTCCACTATACGCTCAGTGGTGCTGGCTAGATTTTATCCAGGTTATCCGGGGTTAATCTAGCTGGTAATCTGGTTGGAGGCTGGGTCACGCCCGTGGCCTTTAAATAGTCATTCTGGACTTTGGGCGTTGCCGATTATAGCTTGTGTCTTGTGTCTGGTGATCTTGGTCTGGAGTGGTGGTCTAGGAGAAGAAATATCGTATCTGGTGGTGTATTATCCTTTGTCATATTTCTTCTTCCTATATTTGTGTTTGTTTTGCCCTGTGCACATTATAGTGTTTTCCTGTGTGTCTGCGGCGTGGTGCATTTTTAGTTTTCCCTGTCTGTGCTTTCTGTGGAGGTTGGTATGTGGTCTAATCACTGGGTGGCGGGTGGAGGTTTCAGCATAGGGCTGAAACAGGAGTCAGGGTCAGGCCTGGCGGCCCAGACAAGCACACCATCAGTGTAAATTCTGGGAGAGGGACAGACAGGGTTTTCCCTAGTCTCAGGGATATCGCAGGGGCCCGGGTAATCAGCTGTAGTCTACCCAGTACCCCTGTGACATTATAATCGGCCTAAATACATTTTTGGATGCCATGGATCCCATGACTTCCATAACCCGCCAGTTGGAGGTGCTGTCCTTACAGGTCACTGAGTTAAAGGGGGCAGTTCAGCAACAGGGTCTTGTAGTATCTAATGTGCAAGCTGAAACTGCAGGTAGAGTTGCAGAGCCAAAGATCCCTTTACCTGAGAGGTTTGCTGGGGAACGCAGTAAATTTGTTGTTTTTCGTGAAGCTTGCAAATTATATTTTCGTATGCACCCGGTTTCCTCAGGTAATGAGGCTCAGCGTGTGGGCCTGGTATTGTCATTACTGAACGGAGAGCCCCAAGCATGGGCATTTTCTTTACCATCTGATTCAGCTGCATTTAACTCAGTGGAGATTTTTTTTTCTGCTCTTGGACTCATACATGATGATCCTGACAGATTGGCACTAGCAGAATCTAAAATACGCGCTCTCCGCCAGGGGGAGCGAATGGCGGAGGATTACTGTTCTGAATTTCGCCGCTGGGCGGTGGACACACAATGGAATGACCCTGCGCTGCGGAGTCAGTTTGTTCATGGGGTTTCAAGAAGGGTTAAACAAGCCCTCCTGATGTATGAGACTCCTGCTTCTCTAGAGTCTTCCATGAGTCTTGTTGTCCGCATTGATCGCCGTTTGCGTCAGGGGGTGCAAGAGATGCCGCTTATGGGGGAGGACGTAGGTGCACGTGAGGTTGCTGCAGGTGAGCCCACGGAGCCTATGCAAATCGCAGGGGTGTCACATCATCGAGCCCCCTCACTCAGGAAGCAGGGAGCCTGTTTTTGCTGTGGTAAAAAAGGGCATTATGTTAATGCTTGTCCTCTGTTTTCTAAGAAAAGAGCAACGGCGGAAAACTACTAAGCTCAGAGGGTGTGGAGGAGGCCAATCTGAGCTTATGCATATCCTCCATGGTGGTCTCTCAATGTATGCTCCCTGCCAGAGTTATGGTCGCTGGCAGAGAGCTGCCATTCACTGTTTTTGTGGATAGTGGTTCGGCCACTAATCTCATTGATGAAGAGTTTGCGCTCACGGCCGGGTTCACGGTCGAAAAACTGCCTCATCCTATCCGGGTGGTCACCATCAATTCTACTTAACTCCCACAGGGGGAGATTACTGAATTTGTGGCTGAGGTGAAACTCCACATTGGGGTTCTACATTCCGAGCAGGTTACATGTAAGGTGCTCAGTAATCTTCCTGCAGAAATGGTTCTGGGTTTTCCATTGTTGTCTATGCACAACCCGGTGATTGACTGGAAAACCCAGGACATAATCCAGTGGAGCGGATTTTGCCAGGAGAATTGCCTGGCCACATGTGTGTCCGCTGTGACTCCTAGCATTCCTGAGTCACTGCTGGATTTTGCAGATGTGTTCTCTGAGAAGGGTTGTTCAGAATTGCCACCACATCGGCCCTATGACTGTACTATTAGGTTTAAACCAGGGGCTATATTGCCTAAAGCAAGGATGTTTAACATCTCTGGTCCTGAGAGGCAAGCTTCAAAGATTACATTGCTGAGAGTTTGAGCAAAGGGCACATCAGGCTGTCATCCTCGCCGGTGGAAGCAGGGTTCTTCTTCGTTAAGAAGAAAGATGGCGGATTACGCCTGTGTCTGGATTTCAGGGAGTTAAACCAGATTACGGTCCGTGATCCATACCCTATGCCGCTGATACCCGATCTGTTCAACCAGGTGGCAGGTGCTAAGTGGTTTACCAAGCTTGACCTCAGGGGGGCGTACAACCTCATAAGAGTCCGTCAAGGGGATGAGTGGAAAACGGCTTTTAATACTCCTGAGGGTCATTTTGAAAATTTGGTGATGCCATTTGGGTTGACAAACGCGCCTGCAGTTTTTCAACATTTCATAAATGATGTGTTCTCGCATGTTTTTGGGAAATTCGTTATTGTGTACCTTGATGACATTCTCATCTATTCATGCGACCGTGATACTCATTTAGAGTATGTCAGGCAGGTGTTACAGCTACTCAGAGAGAATAAGCTGTATGCTAAATTGGAGAAATGTGTGTTTTCGGTTCAGGAGTTGCCTTTCTTGGGTTATATTGTGTCTGCTTCAGGGTTTAAAATGGACGCCGCTAAGGTGCAAGCGGTGCTGCATTGGGAACGGCCTGATAACCTAAAAGCACTCCAGCGGTTCCTTGGATTTTCTAATTATTATAGAAAATTTATCAAAGATTTTTCTACCATTGCTAAACCGCTTACTGACATGACAAAAAAAGGTACCGATTTCTCCGCCTGGTCTGAGCCTGCTGTGCGCGCATTCGATATTCTGAAGAACAGTTTTGCTTCGGCCCCCATTCTGGTGCAACCGGACGTATCGAAACCATTTACTGTGGAAGTCGATGCGTCTAAGGTTGGAGTGGGGGCGGTGCTGTCACAAGGCTCATCCTTGGGCGAGTTGCGTCCATGCGCCTACTTTTCCAAGAAGCTGTCGCCCGCAGAACGTAACTATGATATCGGCAACAGGGAGTTGTTGGCTATCAAGTTGGCTTTTGAGGAATGGCGACACTTCTTGGAGGGGTCGGTCCACCAAGTTACAGTTATCACCGACCATAAAAATCTGCTTTATTTAGAGTCAGCCAAGCGTCTGTCCCCCAGGCAGGCTCGCTGGGCATTATTTTTCACGCGATTCAACTTTTTTGTCACGTACCGTCCGGGGTCTAAGAACACTAAGGCAGATGCTTTGTCCAGGTGTTTTCCGGGGGGAGAACCCCCATGAGGATCCGGTACCCATCCTCCAAAAGGGTGTAGTGGTCTCGGCTCTCACGACAGAGGTTGAGGCTGAGATTGCCGAGTCTCAGGAGGAGGTACCACCAGAGCTTCCCATTAACAAATCATTTGTACCGCTCCATCTTCGCCTAAAGGTGTTGGGTGAGCATCATAATGCTGTCCTGGCTGGCCATCCAGGGGTTAGGGGTACCTTGGAGTTGGTATCGCGTCGCTTTTGGTGGCCCAAAATCCGACAGGACGTGGTATCGTACGTATCAGCATGCACCACGTGTGCTAGGGCTAAGACGCCTCGCTCCCGTCCTGCTGGCTCATTACATCCTCTAGGGGTACCCAGTACGCCATGGACGGAGATCTCCATGGATTTTATTATAGACCTACCCTCCTCAGCTGGGAACACGGTCATCTTGGTGGTTGTTGATCGGTTCTCAAAGATGTCGCACTTTGTGTCTTTGCCTTCGTTGCCTAACGACTCTGGCTCAGGTTTTTGTGCAGGAGTTGGTCATACTTCACGGGGTCCCATCTGACATAGTGTCTGATAGGGGTACTCAGTTTGTGGCAAAGTTTTGGAAAGCATTTTGCTCACGGCTGGGGATCAAGTTGTCGCATTCTTCGGCGTTTCATCCTCAGTCAAATGGTCAGACCGAGCATATGAACCAGAATTTGGAGCAGTACTTACGCTGCTTTGTCTCTGATAACCAGGAGGAGTGGTCGACGTTCCTTCTTTTGGCTGAGTTTGCCATTAATAATCACCGCCAGGAGTCGTCTGGGGAGTCCCCGTTCTTTTGTGTTTATGGGCTACATCCTCAATTTTGTACTCTGCGTCAGGGTGGCTCTGCTGGTGTTCCGGAGGAGGACCAGTTAGGAGCACAACTGTCATCCGTTTGGAGGAGAGTGAAACAGCGCTTGCTGAGCGTGGGTGCAAGGTATAAACAAGTGGCTGACAGTAGACGTGTGCCAGGTCCGGACTTGAGTGTGGGTGATTGGGTGTGGTTGTCCACAAAAAACATAAAACTCAAAGTACCATCCCTGAAATTGGGTCCAAGGTTTATTGGTCCATTTAGGGTCACCGCCATCATTAACCCGGTAGCCTACCGATTGGAGCTTCCTACGGTATATAAAATACACAACGTGTTTCACAGATCTCTTTTAAAGAAGGTGGTGGGTTCCGTGGACGCGGCACCGATGTCACCTCCAGTCTTGGTGGATGGCAATTTGGAGTTTGAAGTCTCCAAGGTGGTTGACTCTCGTATAGTGCGCCGCACATTACAGTCCCTGGTACACTGGCGTGGTTATGGGCCGGAGGAGAGGTCTTGGGTACCAGCTTGGGACATACATGTGGACCGGCTGGTCAGTATGTTTCACCGCCACCATCCGGACAAGCCGGGTCCTATAAGTCCTGAGGGCCCTGGGGTCCCTCGAAGAAAGGCGGGGTACTGTCATGTCGGACGCTATTCACACTAGGGCGTCCGACAGACAGCGGTAATTCCACATTCGTCCACTATACGCTCAGTGGCGCCGGCTAGATTTTATCCAGCTTGAGAAAAGCTCAGTAGAGCTGAAACGTCGCACAGACATGTGGATTTGAATAAATCCTGCACCTTTTTGAAAATGGAGTGCTGCCTCTCTTTTTGATCTAGATTTTATCCAGGTTATCCGGGGTTAATCTCGCTGGTAATCTGGTTGGAGGCTGGGTCACGCCCGTGGCCTTTAAATAGTAATTCTGGACTTTGGGCGTCGCCGATTATAGCTTGTGTCTTGTACCTGGTGATCTCGGTCTGGAGTGGTGGTCTAGGAGATGAAATATCGTATCTGGTGGTGTATTATCCTTTGTTATATTCCTTCTTCCTATATTTGTGTTTGTTTTGCCCTGTGCACATTATAGTGTTTTCCTGTGTCTGCGGCGTGGTGCATTTTTTTAGTTTTCCCTGTCTGTGCTTTCTGAGGGGGTTGGTGAGAGGTCTTATCACTGGGTGGTGGGTGGAGGTTTCAGCATAGGACTGAAACAGGAGTCAGGGTCAGGCCTGGCGGCCCAGACAAGCACACCATCAGTGTAAATTCTGGGAGAGGGACAGACAGGGTTTTCCCTAGTCTCAGGGATATCGCAGGGGCCCGGGTAATCAGCTGTAGTCTACCCAGTACCCCCATGACATATAGCAGTTATATTCTTGTACATAGGAGCAGTATTATAGTAGTTATATTCTTGTACATAGGAGCAGTATTATAGTAGTTATATTCTTGTACATAGGGGCAGTATTATAGTAGTTATATTCTTGTACATAGGAGTAGTATTATAGTAGTTATATTCTTGTACATAGGGGCAGTATTATAGTAGTTATATTCTTGTACATAGGAGCAGTATTATAGTAGTTATATTCCTGTACATAGGGGCAGTATTATAGTAGTTATATTCTTGTACATAGGAGTAGTATTATAGTAGTTATATTCTTGTACATAGGGGGCAGTATTATAGTAGTTATATTCTTGTACATAGGAGCAGTATTATAGTAGTTATATTCTTGTACATAGGGGCAGTATTATAGTAGTTATATTCTTGTACATAGGAGTAGTATTATAGTAGTTATATTCTTGTACATAGGGGCAGTATTATAGTAGTTATATTCTTGTACATAGGAGCAGTATTATAGTAGTTATATTCCTGTACATAGGAGCAGTATTATAGTAGTTATATTCTTGTACATAGGAGCAGTATTATAGTAGTTATATTCTTGTACATAGGAGCAGTATTATAGTAGGTATATTCTTGTACATAGGGGCAGTATTATAGTAGTTATATTCCTGTACATAGGAGCAGTATTATAGTAGTTATATTCCTGTACATAGGAGCAGTATTATAGTAGTTATGTTATTGTACATAGGAGCAGTATTATAGTAGTTATATTCTTGTACATAGGAGTAGTATTATAGTAGTTATATTCTTGTACATAGGGGCAGTATTATAGTAGTTATATTCTTGTACATAGGAGCAGTATTATAGTAGTTATATTCCTGTACATAGGGGCAGTATTATAGTAGTTATATTCTTGTACATAGGGGCAGTATTATAGTTATTATTTCCCATGGGTCCCGGTACTTATGATGTGAGTGTTATGTGACGGTGACATCTTTCTCTGTGGCTCAGTACAGATATGATTCCCCGGGATTGTCAGGAGTGGCGGTATAATTACCTTTGGTGCAGGATGTGATGTAGTGATGACAGCCGGCGGTGACTGATATCTGCTGTCAGTTGAGGTTTCTCTCTTGACTCTTGTGCAGTTTCCATATTTAGTTCTGATACTGTGCACTGTATTGCGGGGTTATTAATTATCATTACTTAGTGTAGTTGGATGACGGCTCTGACAGATGACTTTCTGATTACTCTGCCGACTTTTTTTTTTTAAGATCCCGCCGGGGGCAAAATAAAGCCAGAACTTTGGAAGGAAGATATAGAAATGGAAAAACTGAGATTTTTCTCTTTCTACCTTTTTCGGGTTATTTAAGAGACTCCTGACCGATATAGCTGTGACTGTAATCCCTGGGTCGGACGAGCGGCCGGGGCCAGATATTCGTTATTCTGTGTTTGGAGGAGTTTTAGTGGAGTAGAATATATTAGTCTGTAGAAACAGCGCTACTGTCATCCTTGTGGCTGCTTGGGGTATTACATCTAATCACATACCCCGTGAACTTTTCCACATGTTCACGTTGCACCCATTAACGGAAATATATTTTATTGGGATTTTCTGTGATATGAAAACAAAATGACGTGTAAAGGAAATTATGGACGGTTTTCTAAATATTTAAACTTAACAGGGTATGAGTACTTTTTTCAAGAAGAAAATTCTTCTGTACTTTTGGTTGAATCTTTAAAGTCAAATCATTATATATTTAAAATATTTTTTTTACTATACTGTCTTAATTTTTTTTAATTTTTTTAATGCTTTTCCAAATGTTGCTTGTTTCAATCTTTTTATTGTTTGTTTAACATTTCTTTTCTATTTATTTCAACATTTTATTTATTATTATTTTATTACTATTATTATTTTATGTATTTATTATTATAATTTATTTTACTTACTATTTTTTGTTTGCTTTATTTATTTTATAAATAAAGCAAACTCTGGCCCGGTGGCCCACAGACCAACCACGTGGTCCTGCCAATCTTTTTATTGCTTGTTTCACATTTCATTTCTATTTATTTAAACATTTTATTTATAACCGTATTATTTTATTACTATTATTATTTTATGTATTTATTTATTATAATTTATTTTTTATTTAATTTATTATTTTTTGTTTGATTTATTTTATTATATACAGTACAGAGCAAAAGTTTGGACACACCTTCTCATTTAAAGATTTTTCTGTATTTTCATGACTATGAAAATTGTACATTCACACTGAAGGGATCAAAACTATGAATTAACACATGTGGAATTATATACTTAACAAAAAAGTGTGAAACAACTGAAATTATGTCTTATGTTCTAGGTTCTTCAAAGTAACCACCTTTTGCTTTGATGATTGCTTTGCACACTCTTGGCATTCTCTTGATGAGCTTCAAGAGGTAGTCACCGGGAATGGTCTTCCAACAATCTTGAAGGAGTTCCCAGAGATGCTTAGCACTTGTTGGCCCTTTTGCCTTCACTCTGCGGTCCAGCTCACCCCAAACCATCTCGATTGGGTTCAGGTCTGGTGACTGTGGAGGCCAGGTCATCTGGCGTAGCACCCCATCACTCTCCTTCTTGGTCATATAGTCCTTACACAGCCTGGAGGTGTGTTTGGGGTCATTGTCCTGTTGAAAAATAAATGATGGTCCAACTAAATGCAATCCGGATGGAATAGCATGCCGCTGCAAGATGCTGTGGTAGCCATGCTGGTTCAGTATGCCTTCAATTTTGAATAAATCCCCAACAGTGTCACAACAAAGCACCCCCACACCATCACACCTCCTCCTCCATGCTTCACGGTGGGAACTAGGCATGTAGAGTCCATCCATTCACCTTTTCTGCGTTGCACAAAGACACGGTGGTTGGAACCAAAGATCTCAAATTTGGACTCATCAGACCAAAGCACAGATTTCCACTGGTCTATTGTCCATTCCTTGTGTTCTTTAGCCCAACCAAGTCTCTTCTGCTTGTTGCCTGTCCTTAGCAGTGGTTTCCTAGCAGCTATTTTACCATGAAGGCCTGCTGTACAAAGTCTCCTCTTAACAGTTGTTGTAGAGATGTGTCTGCTGCTAGAACTCTGTGTGGCATTCACCTGGTCTCTAATCTGAGCTGATGTTAACGTGCGATTTCTGAGGCTGGTGACTCGGATAAACTTATCCTCAGAAGCAGAGGTGACTCTTGGTCTTCCTTTTCTGGGGCGGTCCTCATGTGAGCCAGTTTCTTTGTAGCGCTTGATGGTTTTTGCCACTGTACTTGGAGACACTTTCAAAGTTTTCCCAATTTTTTGGGCTGACTGACCTTCATTTCTTAAAGTAATGATGGCCACTCGTTTTTCTTTACTTAGCTGCTTTTTTCTTGCCATAATACAAATTCTAACAGTCTATTCAGTAGGACTATCAGCTGTGTATCCACCAGACTTCTGCACAACACAACTGATGGTCCCAACCCCATTTATAAGGCAAGAAATTCCACTTATTAAACCTGACAGGGCACACCTGTGAATTGAAAACCATTCCCGGTGACTACCTCTTGAAGCTCATCAAGAGAATGCCAAGAGTGTGCAAAGCAGTCATCAAAGCAGAAGGTGGCTACTTTGAAGAACCTAGAATATAAGACATAATTGCTTTTCAGCTTTGCCCGCAGTTGGGCAAAGCATACTGCACACGCGCAGAAGGCAATTTGAAGGCGCACGCGCGGGACCTGTCCGCGAACAACGCTATTCACAGAATGGAATGCGTACAGCATACAGATTTGGGGTGGGTTGAGGGGCCAGAAGCAACGCCCATCGGACCGGACCGAGGATATTTCCATACAGCGCGGGAGCAATATAAAAGGTTCTTATGGGGGATTCATGGGGAGTCGGGGGGTTTCACAAGTAGTTGGGGAATGTATAGCTCACACTCTATTAGATGATATTTTTAGTTGATAGGCAAAAAAACTGGTGACACTTTCCCTTTAAAGTTTTGGAAATCATTTTGTATCCAAATCCGGCTTTAAACTTCTCCACAACAGTATCACGGACCTGCCTGTTGTGTTCCTTGGTCTCCATGATGCTCTCTGTGCTTCACACAGAACCCTGAGACTATCACAGAGCAGGTGCATTTATACGGAGACTTGATCACACACAGGTGGATTCTATTAATCATCATTAGGCATTTAGGACAACATTGGATCATTCAGAGATCCACAACGAACTTCTGCACTGAAAGTAAAGGGGCCGAATAATATTGCACGCCCCACTTATCAGTTTTTGAATTTCGACAAAAATGTAAAATAACTAATAAATTTCGCTCAACTTCACAATTGTGTTCCACTTGTTGTTGATTCTTCACCAAAAATTTACATTTGGTATCTTTATGTTTGAAGCATGATATGTGGGAAAAGGTTGAAAAGTTCCAGGGGGCTGAATACTTTCACAAGGCACTGTATAATATTAGTATTTTAATTATTTTGTTATTATTTTAAGTGTAGCTAGAGTTAACCTTGGTACTAATCAGAAGAGGCGCAGTGGATTCCAGTTGGTAGGAGGAGGAGGCTCGCAAGGCTCTGGCCTGGTGGCCCACAGACCAACCACGTGGTCCTGCCAATCTTTTTGCCTAACTTTAATTTTCTTTTTTAAATGTTGATTTGTAGGGGTCTGACTTCTAAGACCTCTGACGATCATTTAGACCCCCCGAGGAGAAGGCATGAGAGGCCCACACAGTGGTGCATAAAATGAACCCTTTATCTCTGTGGTTCGAGTAATTGTTGGAGGTCAAAAGACCCAAAACCCCACCTGTCATCAGAACCCCACCAGACACCAGCTCTTTAAAGGGACGACCGTATATGATGTGTTTTTTAGTTTATATGATTTATACTTTCTGTCCATTTCTGATATTTTGTTATTATTCCTGCCCAGATCTAATAATCCGTCACCGTTCTGAATTCCCCATGAACGGTGTAAATATCTTTCTACGTAGAGCGATTATTACCCGCGGTGCACTGACCTGGGCGACCGTAAATCACCATGTAATCAGAGTTGAATTGGTGCGACGCTCCCTGATTAATGGATCCGCTGATTGCTGCTGTCAGCTGATTGGACGGCCGAGAAGCCCGCTGATTAGCATACTGCATAATTTCCCCTTAATGTCTTTGGGAATTTCATCAAATGATCGGGATTTATCTCTTTATTACAAGTCTGTGGTAAAAGCCATAAAGCTCTGTGGGGGGTCGTTTGTGTCCCAGTTTTCTCAGATTCGGTGTCACCAGGGCCCTCGTGAGTCACCGGCATTAATGTGATGTGCTGCTCAGTGATTGTGGTTTTTTTGGGGAATTTTTTCCAGGAAAGTGTGGACCTCGGGGAGATCATGTATTCCTTGTGTTACCTCCCGACTGCCGGCAGGATGACGCTGACGGTGATCAAGTGTCGGAATCTGAAGGCGATGGACATCACAGGATCCTCCGGTACGTTCCCCGCAGAGACGGAAGATGACGATGTCTGGGGCTAAATTATGCACCAGTGTCAGTATCCGGCACTAAAAATAAGAAATAGGAAAAGTTTTATCATCTTTTCACAGCCTGTCCATTCACAGTCTTTATTTTTCATTACTTTATTTTTTTTTTCTTCAGTGTTTCTTTGCTCCATCCCACCCACTATTTTTCCTACACTTCCTAGTCTCTGTTCATTTCTTTTTGTTTCCTTCCTTCCTTTTACCCTTTTTTCTTTTTGTTCTTCCTTTCCAATTTCCATTCCCTCCTTACTTCCTTCCTTTTCCTCCTTTGTTGCTGTCTTCCTTTTCCTGTCTTGCTTTTTCCTTGCTTCCTTCCTTTTTCATCCATCATCTTTCCTTCATTCTTTCTTCCTTCATTATTCTTTTAGCCAGCTTTCCTTCCTTCCTCATTTATTTTACTTTCCTTTTACTTCCCCTTCCCTGTTTCATTCCCAGTTTTATTCCTTCCTACCTTTCTTCTTTCTTTTCTTTTCCTTCCCTACCTTTCCTCCTTCCCTTTTCCATCCATCATCTTTCCTTCTTTCGTTTGTTCCTTCCTTTTACCCTCTTTTTTTTTTTGCTTTTCTTCATTCTTTTTCCATTTCATTACCATTTTTCTTCCTTCATTCCCTTTCCTCCTCCCTTCTCCTTCCTTGTTTCCTTCCTTCCTATCTTTCCTTTCATTCTTACTTCTTTCCTTTTCCATCCATCATGCTTCCTGCTTTCCTTCATTCCTCTTCCCTGTTACATTAGCACTTTTCTTCTTTCCTTCCTTATGTTTTCCTTGCCCTTATTCCCCAGCCAGCTTTCCTTCCTTCTTTACGTTTTCCTTGCCCTTATTCGCCAGCTAGCTTTCCTTCCTTCTTTACGTTTCCCTTATTCCCCAGCCAGCTTTCCTTCCTTCCTTACGTTTCCCTTGCCCTTATTCCCCAGCCAGCTTTCCTTCCTTACCTTTCCCTTGCCCTTATTCCCCAGCTAGCTTTCCTTCCTTACCTTTCCCTTGCCCTTATTCCCCAGCCAGCTTTCCTTACTTCCTTACCTTTCCCTTGCCCTTATTCCCCAGCCAGCTTTCCTTCCTTACGTTTCCCTTGCCCTTATTCCCCAGCCAGCTTTTCTTCTTTCCATACCTTTCCCTTGCCCTTATTCCCCAGCCAGCTTTTCTTCTTTCCTTCCTTACGTTTCCCTTACCCTAATTCCCCAGCCAGCTTTCCTTCCTTCCTTACCTTTCCCTTGCCCTTATTCCCCAGCCAGCTTTCCTTCCTTCCTTACGTTTCCCTTACCCTAATTCCCCAGCCAGCTTTCCTTCCTTCCTTACCTTTCCCTTGCCCTTATTCCCCAGCCAGCTTTACTTCCTTCCTTACGTTTCCTTCCTCAATCCCTTCTCCTGATTACTTTGGTCATCTTCCCCTTTCTTTTCTTTTACCTTTTCTCCTTTTCTATTCTATTTTTCTTTAAATCCTTCTTCCCTCCGCCTCTTTTTTTTTCTTTCCTTCTTCCACCATTTGTTTCCTCCTCTTCCTTTCTTTCTTCAGTATTAATAGGAATTGCTGTAAATGTTGGTCTGATCCCTGGGACGCTCCAGTCGTAGGCAAAAACATGGCGGACTTCCATGGTTTCCCCGCACAGTTATCAGAAAACGGATGTGGCATTCTCACATCCAGGAACAAAGCGCTCGGGAACTTCCATTTCTCTATCTGCTGGACCCAATGATCCCATTTACGGCACTTTCTATGGCAAGAGACATGTTTGTCTCATGGCGCTCTCTGTGGTTTTACTGCAGGGCTCACGGTTGTCAGGAAGGTTCAGCCGGGGGCGGACGGGACTCCTCTGTTACTAGTGCATGTGGCCGGGGTGGCACGGGACCCAACAATGGTACAAGTTCCAGGGGCCGACATTTTGGAAAAAGACGGCAGAAAGCTAAACGAAAAGGCGACCATAAATCAGAGCGGAACAAAACACTGACAATAGGATTCTGATTAGTTATGAGTGAACGTGGTATTATAAGGCGTTATCTTGCTCATTGCTACCTGGGTGTCTCCTGCGTGCTCGAGTAATATGGTCGAGTCCCTGCTGCTGTATTTATCGTGGCTGTATACAGGAATATAACTACTGTAATAGTGCCCCTATGTGCAAGAATATATCTACTATAATACTGCTCCCTATGTACAAGAATATAACTACTATAATACTGCCCCTATGTACAAGAATATAACTACTATAATACTGCCCCTATGTACAAGAATATAGCTACTATAATACTGCTCCTATGTACAAGAATATAACTACTGTAATACTGCCCCTATGTACAAGAATATAACTACTATAATACTGCCCCTATGTACAAGAATATAACTACTATAATACTGCCCCTATGTACAGAATATAACTACTATAATACTGGCCCTATGTACTAGAATATAACTACTATAATACTGGCCCTATGTACAAGAATATAACTACTATAATACTGCCCCTATGTACTAGAATATAACTACTATAATACTGCTCCTATGTACAAGAATATAACTACTATAATACTGCCCCTATGTACAAGAATATAACTACTATAATACTGCCCCTATGTACAGAATATAACTACTATAATACTGCCCCTATGTACTAGAATATAACTACTATAATACTGGCCCTATGTACAAGAATATAGCTACTATAATACTGCTCCTATGTACAAGAATATAACTTCTATAATACTGCTCCTATGTACAAGAATATAACTACTATAATACTGCCCCTATGTAGAAGAATATAGCTACTATAATACTGCCCCCTATGTACAAGAATATAACTACTATAATACTGCCCCCTATGTACAAGAATATAACTACTATAATACTGCTCCTATGTACAAGAATGTAACTACTATAATACTGCTCCTATGTACAAGAATATAACTACTATAATACTGCCCCTATGTACAAGAATATAGCTACTATAATACTGCCCCCTATGTACAAGAATATAACTACTATAATAGTGCCCCCTATGTACAAGAATATAACTACTATAATACTGCCCCTATGTACAAGAATGTAACTACTATAATACTGCTCCTATGTACAAGAATACAACTTCTATAATACTGCTCCTATGTACAAGAATATAACTACTATAATACTGCTCCTATGTACAAGAATATAACTACTATAATACTGCTCCTATGTACAAGAATATAACTACTATAATACTGCTCCTATGTACAAGAATATAACTACTATAATAGTGCCCCCATGTACAGAATATAACTACTATGATAATGCCCCTATGTACAAGAATATAACTACTATAATACTGCCCCCTATGTACAAGAATATAACTACTATAATACTGCTCCTATGTACAAGAATATAACTACTGTAATACTGCCCCTATGTACAAGAATATAACTACTATAATACTGCCCCTATGTACAAGAATATAACTACTATAGTACTGCTCCTATATACAAGAATATAACTAGTATAATACTGCCCCTATGTACAAGAATATAACTACTATAATACTGCCCCTATGTACAATAATATAACTACTATAATACTACCCCTATGTACAAGAATATAACTACTATAATACTGCTCCTATGTACAAGAATATAACTACTATAATACTGCCCCTATGTACAAGAATATAACTACTATAATACTGCCCCTATGTACAAGAATATAACTACTATAATACTGCCCCTATGTACAAGAATATAACTACTATAATACTGCCCCTATGTACAAGAATATAACTACTATAATACTGCCCCTATGTACAATAATATAACTACTATAATACTACCCCTATGTACAAGAATATAACTACTATAATACTGCTCCTATATACAAGAATATAACTACTATAATACTGCCCCTATGTACAAGAATGTAACTACTATAATACTGCCCCCTATGTACAAGAATATAACTACTATAATACTGCTCCTATGTACAAGAATATAACTACTATAATACTGCCCCTATGTACAAGAATATAACTACTATAATACTGCTCCTATGTACAAGAATATAACTACTATAATACTGCCCCTATGTACAAGAATATAACTACTATAATACTGCCCCTATGTACAAGAATATAACTACTATAATACTGCCCCTATGTACAAGAATATAACTACTATAATACTGCTCTTATGTACAAGAATATAACTACTATAATACTTCCCCCTATGTACAAGAATATACCTACTATAATACTGCCCCTATGTACAAGAATATAACTACTATAATACTGCCCCCTATGTACAAGAATATAACTACTATAATACTGCCCCCTATGTACAAGAATATAACTACTATAATACTGCCCCTATGTACAAGAATATAACTACTATAATACTGCTCCTATGTACAAGAATATAACTACTATAATACTGCTCCTATGTACAGACTATAACTACTATAATACTGCCCCTATGTACAGAGTATAACTGCTATAATCCCTTTCTCTGTGTTTTTCTTACCTTCTCGCTCTCGTCCTAGATCCGTATGTGAAGGTGTCACTGATGTGCGATGGTCGTAGGTTGAAGAAGCGCAAAACCACCACAAAAAAGAACACCTTAAATCCGGTCTACAACGAGGCCATCATATTTGACATCCCTCCGGAGAACATGGACCAAGTCAGCTTGTCTATCGCCGTCATGGATTATGATCGGTATTAGCTTTGTCATTGGAAATGAAGCGATATTTCACTTTTATTTCTAGAGATCCCCTCTAATCCTTTGTTTTGCTCCTGTCTCCCGGAGGATTAGTCTCGGGAGGATGAAGGTTTTGGCTGCGGATTTTCCTTCTTTTGATAAACAGATCTGACTTTTCCTTACAGGGTGGGACACAATGAAGTCATTGGGGTGTGCCGAACTGGAGTGGATGCCGAGGGGCTTGGCAGAGACCACTGGAACGAGATGTTGGCCTACCCAAGAAAGCCAATCACCCACTGGCACGCATTGGTGGAGGTAACGAGACGTCAACTTTTTTTTTCATCCTTGACGCGTTTAACCATTTAATCTTTCCATTTTCTTGACTTTGCGGTGCTACAGAAAAGTAGAACCGATGCCCGTGGACCCCCTAAGATTGCTCCTATAGGTCCAAAATTGGCGGAACAATTAAAGCTGAAATCCGATTGGCTGATATTTGCTAATACTATCAAATAAGTAGACTGTGTGGTATTAAAACTTTAACTAAACTTTTTTCCCACTAAATAGTTCAGAACTATTAAGGGACAGTACTTCTAGGTAGAAAGGTATATTTACTTACATGTTTTATTATTATTTATTTATTTTTTATACATTTTGGATGTAAGGATTAGGATTTAAAATACCGTATATAATTTTTTTTTTCAATTTATTCAAATGTGTTCAAATATATATATATAATTATTAATACTTTTTATTTACTTTAAATATACAGAACTTTTTTTTTTTCATTTTGGACTAAGCCGTAAAATTGAACATTTTAAATAAATAAATAATAAAAAAAAAATCCCCAAATAATATTTATTCATATCCTAGTTCTTATTGATTTAAATATTAACTTTTAAGGACTTATCAAAAATGAAATAAAGAAAGAAAAATAAATCTAATTTTTTTTCTTATATCTAGACCTTTTGTTTTTGCAGCTGGATATAAAAAAAAAATGTAAACTTGGTTTTGTAATTTTTCATTTAAATAATATTATAATAAAAATAAAAAAGTAACTAAGCATATACAACGTTCTTCTAATATCAAAAAAGTTCTGTTTCTCTGTCCGGAATATATAAAGTAATCATTTTTTCTTGGCTAAAACTCAAGGATAAGGATGTTAATTTGAAAGAAAAAAAAGATAATAAAATAAAACGTTTATTAAATTATTTTACATATTCGTATGCAGGGCCAGAACTGATTGATACAGGGAACAAAATTCTATTTAAATAGATTAATTTTATTTATTTTTTTCAATTTTTGTAAGGCAAAATTTCAAGGATTAAGGTTTAATTTTAAAAAATTTAATTATAAACACTTTTTAAAACTATTCTATAGATATTGTGTATGCAGCTAGAACTGACTGATATAGGAATAAAATTCAATTTGAATAGATTTTCTATTTTTTTGTACAATTTTTTTTGGGGGGGGGCTAAGTCTCACATTCCATAATAGCTCAGTGTGTTATTAGGTTGATTCCCAAAAGAAAAGTCATTGGTTCGAATCAAGGCGCAGCCATGAAGAAGATTTCCCAAGGAAAGAGAAACTGCATCATCCAGTTCATCGATTGCCGTCTCTCGGCCAAGAAAATTGACAAACTCCATTATATGAGCGCCATGACTGGTTGAAGAATACGAAATGAAGCCTGTCCATCCATTCAGAAGCCAAGAGGTGGACGTCCAGGCAAAATATCGGAATCAACAAGTCGGGCCGTCTCTCGGCCAAGAAAATTGCCAAACTCCATTAAATGAGCGCCATGCCAGGTTGAAGAATACGAGATGAAGTCTGTCCATCCATTCAGAAGCCAAGAGGTGGACGTCCAGGCAAAATATCGGAGTCAACAAGTTGGCTCATCACAAGGTCTATCAGTTCTGGGGCGGCAAACGCAGCAGTGGAGGTGTCTCGTATGCTTTATTATAGTGAGGTCACAGACTTCCATGTAAGCACCTTGCGACGCGTGTTACATAAGTCTGGAATGGTGGCCCACAAAAGGTGAAGAAGCCTCGACTTAAATATCGTCTTAAAAAGCATCGGCACGAGTTTGCAAAAAACTAGGAAGAGTGGACAGTAGAAGATTGGAAACGGGTGATTTGGAGCTATGACATGAAAGTCAATAGACTAGACTCTGATGGGTGCAAATGGGTTTGGAAGAAACAAGGGAAAAATGGGCCAACGGATCGAGAAATTGAAGGAACTTTGAAGTTCGGTGGAGGAAGCCTGATGATATGGAATTGTTATGAAATTGTTTCACAGCCAAAGGAATTGGATACTTGACCAGGATCTATGATCTCAATACTGAGCTATATGTGAGTGTCCTACAAGACGAGTTACTTCATACACTCAAGTACTATGGGGATGAAAAGGACAACAGTGTTCCAGCAGGAGAACGACCTGAAGCAAAGGTCGAGATTGGTGAAGAAATGGTTCAGTGACAATGAAGTAGAGATGCTAGATTGGCCAGACAGTCTCCAGACCTCAGCACTCAACTTAGCGGTGATGAAAATATAGAGGATTTTATTCATCCAATGTAAGCCAAACGTTTCGGTCCCTAACCGGGACCTTCATCAATGACAAAAGTATGTAATGAAAATGACTCGAGGGAGAATTAGATGAAACGAGGACTAAACCTGAGTCCTGGTGGCCGCGGCATCCACCGCTGTCTAAACAGCGGTGGATGCCGCGGCCACCAGGACTCAGGTTTAGTCCTCGTTTCATCTAATTCTCCCTCGAGTCATTTTCATTACATACTTTTGTCATTGATGAAGGTCCCGGTTAGGGACCGAAACGTTTGGTTTACATTGGATGAATAAAATCCTCTATATTTTCATCACCGCTAAGTTGAGTGCTGGGTTATGTTTTGATTGTCATTATGGTTTGGGAACCTACCCAGGCACCACTATGTTAGTTGTGCACACGACGTTCGTACCACTAGTCTCCAGACCTCAACCCAATCCAACACATGTGGGTAGAGGAGAAGAGAAAGCTGTATAATTACCCAAGTGAGGCGACCAGTATGCACCAACTCTGGGAACTCGCAGAAGAGACCTGGGATCAGGTTTTGGTTGAGACATGTTTGAATCTAAGCAGCCCAGAAGGATTCAGGCCGTGGTGAAAGCCAAAGGTGGATTTACAAAATCAGCCAAACAGAATCTGCATAACTAATCATATGCTAATTAGCCGCAAGTCAAATATATGTATGAGATAGCCAAGATGATAGTCTACAAGATGATGGTAGTCTCAGGTTTGAAGTCTGTAGTGGATGGTGAGATATGGAGCCTCCAAGAAAAAGGTTCAAAACATTGTTACCCTTTTGCTCGTCACTATATATATCTGGATGCAGCCAGAACTGACTGACTGTGGGTAAAATATTCTATTAAAATAGATTTTTGTTTTACATTTTTGAACAAAACCTCAATACGTAAAAATATAATAAATTCTGTATTTCCAGATGCCGGGCAGAGCTACCAGTTTTGACAGTCAAGGATCTTGTTCTTCTCCAAAGCCTCCGTTGACACCTTAGAACCGCCGGTACGAGGTCTTACACGTCAACCACTTGCCTAAAACACATACGTGGCCCCATCCAGGAGCTCGGTGCACAGCAGCCAATCAGAAGTGAGTTTATTTTGCATCGTGCCAACACTCATCGTCTCCAGCAGGAGCACTCACAGTCCCGCCGATAAAACGGGAACCGGATCTGACACCGACACAAGAATTGTGAGGGCATTTTCATTGTTCCTTGTGGTGGGTCTCCCTGAAATGTGTTGTTCTGAACACAAACGCACTCAGGAGTAATATTTCTATGTCTTTTTTTTTTGTTTTATATATATATATCGTTATCTCTAACCGAACGACAGAGAGCAGTGCATTCTGGGTGTAGGGCTCCGCCCATTTATGACTCCGCCTACATCCGTTTGGGCTTAACCATCAAACCGGCGGTAAAACTTTGACCACATCGAATGAAAGCTCAGTCTTTAAGTAAAGTATCTCCAAATTTTATGCAGAATTATTTCTAGCCACTTTTTTTTGTAAAATTTCCATTCCACACAATATTAGTTGGGCTCCGAGGGGAAATGTTTAGCTGGAGATAACATTTGATGTTTTCCCTAGAGATTTTTTTTTCAGGGAGGAGGGGTTCTAAAAGTTGAATTTGTTTTCTCCAGAGGCGAAATTCAGGAATGTATTTATGAAAAAAATATCTAAAATTTTTCATCGGATTTTTAGGAGGCAATTAGGGGTTAGGGCGACATCGTTATAGGAGTTTTATGTCCATGAGTAAAACCATTGGAAATGAAAAATTGAAAAATTGGCATGAGAGGTTGACTGACCGGTCGGACATTTTGCCAATCTGTTTAGGCCAATTTTGGCATCATTGTTGGTGCCTTATGGACTCACCAAGTACCCTTTATTAAAGGAGTCTTCTAAATTATTTATTTTTAAAGGGAAGACTTCCTTCTAATTTACTAACTCGAAAAGTTGTGCGAGTCTACTACTGAAGCCAATCAGAACTTTGCCATCATTACGTTACCGGCACGTCCTGATTGGCTCCTATGGTTCAGTTGGAATTTTTTACCCAAAATGTTAAGCTAACTAACTGTAAGTCCATGTTGGCTTTCTTAAAAATATTTATATTAGGCCAAATTTAGTTTTTAATTTGAAATTCAGTCTTAATGTTGCCATGTTGTTGAGTTATTGGGCAGGAAGCTTCCTGTGCTTACACTAAATGTTTTCCCCAGTGTAATCAGTTCTACTCGAAAACCAATGTAGTAACGGTTCCTTATAAACACCCTTTTTTTAATGTACCGTTCCTTTAAGTACAGATACAGGGAATTCCATTTGGCTTAGATCAAAAAGTAGAACAAGAAATTATTCCTTCTCGATATTCTTACACAGAGTTGATAGTTTTGGTCTTATATTGGTTTTTTCGGGACTTGGTCTTACTCAATACCATTGACTTTTTTTCTGGTGCTGCCAGTCTTGAGATACATTGACGATCCTTCCACGGTGATGTCATGTTACTACGTCCTCTAATGAAGGCCTCAGTGAACATTACATCTAAGGTGCTTGCATAGGGCTAGTGGATCCTACCAAGAGATGTGGAGAATTCAAAATGTATATTTTTTTTACATATTCTGAAAAATGTAAAATGTCCCAGAATTTCCCTTAAAAAGGTAAAAACAGATTGAAAAAAATCACTAAGTTTTAGAATTTTTCAAATGTTTCCTATGGGAAGGGTTTAAAAATATTTTTGTTCCCGACTTACGTACGACTTGGTTACAAGCATAAGATGTGGGAAAAAAAAGAAAGAAAACTTATAGTCCTCTCATCGCCGATCCCTCCGGCCTACCCTCTGCTCACCTCCCACCTGCCGTCCAGTCCTCTTCTTTCTGCTGTCACGCCTGAGAAGCTGGGATGTGGCCAGAAGTTCTGGCTTGTAATGAAAATTCCAGAGATGCGGTTCGTGATGATAAACGAAGGACCAGATGGCGGGCAGCGAGCAGTACTTAGCAACAGTAGCAAACATCTGCAGAAAATGGGTAAAATACATTTTTTGGAACACTATAACCAGGGATGAGGAACCTTTTTTTCTGCCAAGGGCTATTTGAGTGTTTATACCGTTCTTCGGGGGCCGTACAAACAGTACACTAACTCCGCCCACAAGGTACATCTTTGGCACTGGCGTCAGGCTGTAATATTTCATTGCACCCATCTCGAGGTACAGTAGACCATGCAGCGCGTGCCCACGGAGGAAGAAGAAATTAAAGGGCCAGTGGCAGTCAAAACACAGCTGTCGGATTGAGCACCTCGGTCTCCGGCATTCTTCCCAGCGGCCAGATAAAAGGTAACCTCCAGCCAAAGGTTCCCCAACCCTGTTGGTTGAAAAACGCTAAATTGAGCCCAACTTGCTGATCATTGGGGGTCCGAACGTAGTGACCACTTCCAATCTTAGAACAGGACTCTAAGGATGGAACAGTAGAGGAGATACCGGATCTCGATCCTAACGGGGCATTTCTGAGCCCTGTTTTGTAGATGGGTGAGTTGGGGTAATCACATATAAAAGGCCCATCTCTAAATCTTATCCCTTTAAGAATAAAAAATTCAAACGTGGATAAAAGTAGTATTTTTTTTATCATTTTTTTCCTAGATACATACTGCAGATCAATTTGCAGAAATAAATGCAGCATTTCCAGAGAGATGACTGATCACTTCCCTGAATAAATAGGGACTATTATTAGCAGTCGCCCCTGACCTTACGATTTTCTGGCACATGCCTGGGGAGTCCATTAGACCCATCGCCTATTATAATGTTGATGAAAGAGCCAATTAACACAGGGGCTGTCTGTTGCCATGACACGGGCCATTCAATGCCTGCACAGACAGTCGTGCTCGCATACAAAGAGCCGCGTCCCTGCTCTGTGCAGCAGCGGAAATATTTTTATAGACTGGGAAAAAAAAAATCTAAAAGGAAATCAGATACTGAAACAAATCTTTAAATATTAGATTATATTCTTTTGGGAAAAAACGATCCTCCTCAAGATGTACGAAGATGATTGGGCCAGGATTCACTGTTTTCCGCCACCCATCATTAACTATGTCCTTTGGTCCCTTGTGGCCCACTTTGATTTACATTGATTTGAATTCTGCCATTTAGAATTAGTCACCTGAACAACAGTATCTAATTTGTTGTTATTTTATCCCCACTGAGTATTCCGTTTTTTTCCTTTTTCAAATCCGACTTACGGTTCCAGAGATATGAGCTTTTTTTAATTTTTATGGTCTTTACTACGAGGGTGGAGCTCACTAAAGACCCGCCCTTGAGGATCTTATGAGAAAGGCTCTCATTGGTGAAGATCATAAAAAGGCCAATATCTTTGAAACTGTATGCCGGATTGAAAAAAAATTAAATACTCCGCGGAGCTGAGAGTAATATCTGGTCACTTTTAACCTGGTGTCAGATCTGCCTTAATTTGGGACTTTTACAAACATTTTTTTAAAATTTATACAAAATTTAAAATTTGGGCTGTAAATTTAAAAATGGCTAAAATTTCATAATTTTTTTCTTTCAATTCCCAAAATGAAGGGACTCGTTGACACTGATTTTTTTTTTTTTTTTTTGTGAAGCATTTTATTTTTGCTCCGTTCCTGTCTTGGCAGCAACCTGGCAACATTTTAGGAATTTGGACAAGTTGTAAAATTGTATTATTTCACCAATGAATTGACGCTTTTTCCTACCTACTAGTGCCAAAAATTAAGTTAAAAAAATTCCAATGGTTTGACTTACACAATTTTAGGAAGATTAATCCAGCGAAGCAAAAAAATGTTTTATTGTTTTTCATTTTGTTGATTTTATTTTTTTATTTTTTATTTGTTAAATTCCCCAAGTCATCAATGAAGGACGCCGATTATTAATCTCCTCTTCTTTTTCACTTGATTCCTGCCTGTGACACTTTATTTGAATGTACTTTTATGTGGTGCGTGTGTAGAGTTGTGTGTTTTTCGAGCATCACGATACACTGTAGCAGCAATATCTCGAGACTGTTATACATCAATTCCAGGTAGTATGGTTTGATATTTACCAATACAAGTATTAACTTCAAATCTAAATAGACGCTTATGCTTCGAAGAGGCCATTTGGGCTAAAAGGGAATTTTATCGATGAAAAAAAAGCACAATTTTTATTATTTTTGAATTATTTTCTTATTTATGGATCATTAAAAAAAAAAATTCAGATGATCTAAAATTGTAGATTTTACAAAGTTTAATTCTCAAACATATTAGAATGTGATTTATATAATTTGCCAGTAAGTTATTTTACATTTTATTTGAAATTCCTTGTGCTTTATTTAAATTTAATTTTATTTGATTTTATTACAATTATTTATTTATTTTTTTACTCATTTACACACTTATTGGATACTAAAATGTGATGTAAGCCTGCCATGTTTTTTTAATAGCAGATGTCTATTAACAGATTTATTAGATTAGTGATCAAATTAGCTTAAAGTGCAGGTTATGTTAAAGACTTGTGTGGATCGCTGACGTCCGGTCTCCTAAATCACCGGCATGCTGTACACAGTTATGATGTAAAACGCAAGGCCTGTCAAAGTGGACGTGCTCATTAGTCTTGGGATGGCTGAGTCCACCGATGAATATGTCCCAGTCATGGCCAAATTAATTTTTTGGGCGGTTCTCTTTGTGAGAATCCAGAAAGTTTATGGCCGGTTTTCTGGATTGTAGAAACCTGGGAAAGAGGTTAAAAAAAAAATTAAAAAAAAATGGTACACTGAACTTGGCCACGCCGTGTCCTGCTGCTTCAACTTTCCACCCTATCCTCCGTTGACCACCAAGCATAAGAAGCTCCTCATTGTCCATCCTTTTTGCTGGCAAATCTCCATCCACCTAACCTAACTGACAAGCTCCTCAGTGTCCCTCCTCCCTACTACTGCTGAACGTCCACCCAACTAGCCTGACTGACAAACTCCTCAGTGTCCCTCCTCCCTACTACTTCTGAACCTCCACCCAACTAGCCTGACTAACAAGCTCCTCAGTGTCCCTCCTCCATGCTAATGCTGAACTTCCACCCAACTAGCCTGACTAACAAGCTCCTCAGTGTCCCTCCTCCATGCTAATGCTGAACTTCCACCCAACTAGCCTGACTGACAAGCTCCTCGGTGTCCCTCCTCTCTGCTAATGCTGAACCTTCACCCATCTAGCTTGACTGGCAAGCTCCTCAGTGTCCCTTCTCCATGCTAATGCTGAACCTCCACCCAACTAGCCTGACGGACAAGCTCCTCAGTGTCCCTCCACCCTACTACTGCTGAACCTCCACCCAACTAGCCTGACTTGACAAGCTCCTCAGTGTCCCTCCTCCCCCCTACTACTTCTGAACCTCCACCCAACTAGCCTGACTGACAAGCTCCTCAGTGTCCCTCCTCCCTACTACTTCTGAACCTCCACCCAACTAGCCTGACTGACAAGCTCCTCAGTGTCCCTCCCTCCTGCTAATGCTGAACCTCCACCCATCTAGCTTGACTGGCAAGTTCCTCAGTGTCCCTCCTCCCTGCTAATGCTGAACCTCCTCCCATCTAGCCTGACTGAGAAGCTCCTCAGTGTCCCTCCTCCCTGTTACTTCTGGACCTGCACCCATCTAGCCTGACTGACAAGCTCCTCACAGTTCAGCCTGATCCACCTAGCTTGAATACCAAGCTTATCGGTGTCCCTCCTTCCTGCTGATTAATATCCATCTATATAGCCTGATTCACAGCTTCTCAATGTCCCTCCTTCTTGCTACTGCTGAACCTCAAACCAACTACGCTAACTGACAAGCTCCTCAGAGTTCAGCCTCCCTGCTTCTGGATCTCTGACACCTAAAAAAAGCAGGCTCCTCAGTGTCCCTCCTCTTTGCTGCTGCTGAAGCCTTCTACAACTAGCCTGACTGACAATCTCCGCAGTGTGCCCTTCCCTGCTACTGCTTTAGCTCTTTCCCCTTAGCCTGAATTGCAAGCTCATTAGTGTTCCTCCCTGCGGCTTAATATCCATCTACGTCTTACTACTCTAGTCGAGTGTCTCGAGACCAGGAGCTCCTTCAATGTCCCTAATGCTAGGTGCGCTCTATGGTTAAGACACCGGGGCCACCTTGTCTTAGGTACCTTACCTCCTTAATCCGCCCTCAGTCTGTACCCTTCCCCCACCCAGGAAAAAGGAAAGTAGTAGTGTACCGTGATACACCAACCAGAATAACCAGGTAATACGAACAGGGATAAAGGAAAATACCAAACATACAAATATACACACACACAAACAGAGGTAAACATTGGGGAGTGGAGGATGGGGGAAAAACCAAAGTAGGAGAAGAAAGGGAATTAACACACACTCAAAACCTAGCAACAGTCACAGATAAATCTACCAAATGCCTTCTCCAATAACCACGAGCAACAACCTCCATGCATCCAGCATAAGCTAGCTCTGACAATGAGTGCTATCCAGGGCCCAGATTATATAGGAGATCGGAGAGGCTAACAGTGCACAGCTGAGCCTTAACTCTCCTGGAGCTCTCAACTGAGCAGATTAACCCCTACACTGCAAAAAGAAACTTACACCATTTAATACGAAGGGAAGTGCTTCTAACCAGTGCAGGAGTAGGAGAAATCAGACACTGCGGTCTTCTGGCTCCTCTCTGTCGTGACCCTACGTAGTCTGACAGCTCTTCAATGTCCCTCCCTCCACCCACCTAGCCTGACTGACAAGCCGGACACTTCACATGCTCATTTTAACATCCGGATTGAACCCCCTCGATTCTACAATAGTAAGTCTACCAGCCTCATCAAGATCTGCTATAAAATGACACAGTGAAAAATTACTTTTAAGTTGAAATACATTACATTTTTAATATTATTAACGGTGAGACTGGAAAAGAAGAGAAGCCATTGTAGTAAACGGGGAACGTGGGCGAATTCTTAGATGATGTCCTTTCAAGCTAAATTGATACCTGTCAGATAAGTGCAGACATTTACAGAGAAGATGAGAAATCAAGCTGCTGCGCTCCTCGGCGACGAGTTACATAATGGGATTTCTTCTACAGGCGGCAGCAAAGAAAGAAAACATGTTATTTTATTATTATTATTATTAATGAGTTCATTGAAATTTTTTTTTTTTTTATTATTATTAAATCTAATTTTATTAGATCATCCGTGTAAAATTCTGATTAAATTTACATCAAACTAAAAAAAAAAAAAAAAAATTGAGGGATTGTTTAAAATTTTTTTTGTAATTTTTAGGCTACGTTCACATTTGCGGTCGGCGCCGCAGCGTCGCCGCATGCGTCATGCGCCCCTATATTTAACATGGGGGCGCATGGACATGCGTCGCACTTGCGTTTTGCGCCGCATGCGTCACTGCGGCGCCCGCGTCCGGGCGCAGAGGACGCAACAAGTTGCATTTTTGCTGCGTCCAAAATCAATGAAAAAAAGGACACATGCGGCGCAAAACGCAGCGTTGTGCATGCGTTTTGCTGCGTTTTTGTTTGCGTTGTGCGTTGCGGCGCCGACGCTGCGGCGCACAACGCAAATGTGAACGTAGCCTAATGCAGATGTTAACCCCTTAAAAAAATTATTTTCTCACAAACTTCCAAACATTTTTTTATCACTTTTTCTTATACAACCAAGGAAGCAAATTACACTTCCATTAACGTAGACCACCCATCAACTATCCTAGACCACCAGGGGAGTAAATAATAATCCTTCCAGTACCCTAGATCGCAAGGGAAGGAGGCATTAACCCCTTTATGACCCTAGAGCACCAGGAAAACAAAAATTGATCCTTTGATAATACCATAGACCACAAGGAAAATAAAATATTAACCCCCTCCATAACACTAGACCACCAGGGAAGCAAATCTTAATCCTTTCATTCTTGACTATTACACACTGTGTACAGCATACCGATGACTGGAAATCAATAAAATAGTCCTCACATGACCACGGAAAACCAAAGTGTGTGTTTTGTTTTTTTTTTGTTTGTTTTTTTTTGGGGGGGGGTAATTTTTTTTATTATCAATTTTACTCGAATATGTATATTATTTGTAAATCTCACTGGTATTTCCTTATGGTTGAGGGGTGAATTTACAGGAATAGTTTATTTAGTCATTTTTTTTCCCCCAAAATATCGATTGCATCAGGAAAGTCTGCAGCTAAAAAAGACATAAAATAAAAAAATATAAAACCGATTAAGAATAAGATTCTAGTAACGTATAATAAACAATTAAAAAAAAAAATTCTAAATATTTCACAATAAATAACCTTTTTCCTTGTATTTTTTACAAAGCGGAGCAACTCCTCAGAACCTTGCTTCCAGAGGTATAGGCGGGAGAAGTCTTTGCATTGGGGCCCGGAAGCTTCTGCAATGTCTACTTAGATGAACCTTTTTTTCCGTGCCTCAGTATTCCGTTTTTTAAAGAGAAATAACCGGTTATTTGTACAGCGACCACTTTCCAACAAAAACGTACCTGACAAAAAAACGCGTTTCTGAATATCGGAAATTGTTCCTTTCAAATGTAGCATTCTAGAAATATATGTTTAATTTATTTTATTTTTTTTAAATTACCGGACGTGTTTGTTGTGTTCGAGTTGTACAGATTTCATTTTTGCAATTAAATTATTGGGGAATTTTTTATTTAATAAAAAAATTATCGAATGAAATGTGCAGAGATCAATGGTGGGAAAAAAAAAACAATAAAAAAATTAGTGCAGCCATGTAATCTGGCCAGTAAACGCACAGGCGAAAAAGAAATACCTAAATAATAATAATAATAATAATTTAAAAAAAAAATGATAGACTCCTTTTTAATTAGGCCGTATATGGGATTTTTTTTTAAATTATTGAATTTGTATTATTTTTTATCATTTGTCTCTTGTTTATTATTATTTTTTTTTGTTATTTGCCCCTTATTCACATGTAAAGTGCCATGGAATAAATGGCGCTATATAAATGTTTAATAATAATAATTGTTTAATTAGTATTAAAATATTTGTTTTCCATATACTAAAAAACGGTTACTTATGTATCACAAATATATGTAGAGTTTTAAGAAGTGTTTTTATTTAAAAAAAAAAGTAGAAAAAAACTTTCACATTTTAATAAGTGAAGTTTCATAACGTGAAGATGAAAATATACGATAATGTGAACATTATAATAAAAAAAATATAGTAATCATTTATTTCACCAAGTACCATAAAAAAATAATAAAATATATGGGTTCTATAGGATTAAAACAAAAAAAAAATATGCAATTTTGAAAATAAAAATATTGGGCAAAAATAATTTATGCAAAAATGTGTTTGTCACACAATTATGCAATTTTTTGAAAATGTATTCCAGAATAAAAAATAATAATAATAATTTCATTCATTGTAATTCAAAAGGCCTTTTCTTAAACTTGTAAATTATTATTTCTCCTAAAAAAATAAAAATAGGTTAATCAGATAGGAAGATGGGGTTGGGGGATAGGAAGTTGGAGTTAGAGTATGGGATGGATGTTCAGAATGGGATAAATGCTGGGGATAGGGAGGATATTGGAGATAGGATGGATGTTGGGGGATAGAAAGGATATTGGAGATAGGATGGATGTTGGGGGATAGAAAGGATATTGGAGATAGGATGGATGTTGGGGGATAGAAAGGATATTGGAGATAGGATGGATGTTGGGGGGTACAATGTTGGGGGATAGAGGATGTTGGGGATAGGGAGAATGTTAAGGGATGGATGTTGGGGGATAGGATGGATGTTGGGGGATATAATGTTTGGGAATAGGATGGATATTGGGGATAGGATGGATGTTGGGCAATGGGATGGATGTTGAGGGATGGGATGGATGTTGGGGGATAGGGAAGATTTTGGGGATAGGGAGGATGTTGAGGGGTTAGGCTGGATGTTGGGGGATAGGGAGGGTGTTATGGGATAGGATGGATGTTGAGGTGTAGAGAGGATGTTGTGGGATAGGATTGATGTTGGGGATAGGATGGATGTTGGGGGATGGGATGGATGTTCGGGGATAGGGAGGGTGTTGAGGATAGAAAGAATGTGGCGAATAGGATGGATGTTGGGGATACAATGTTGGGGATAAGGATGGATGTTGGGGATAGGATGGATGTTGGGTGATGGGATTGGATGGATGTTGGGGGATAGTGAGGGTGTTGGAGGATAGGGAAGATTTTGGGAGATAGGGAAGATTTTGTGGGATAGGGAGGATGTTGGGGTTAGGCTGGATGTTGGGGGATAGGGAGGGTGTTGGGGGATAGGATGGATGTTGAGGTGTAGAGAGGATGTTGAGGGATAGAATGGATGTTGGGGGATACGATGGATGTTGAGGGGTTAGGATGGATGTTGGGGATAGGGAGGGTGTTGCGGGATAGGATGGATGTTGAGGTGTAGAAAGGATGTTGAAGGATAGAATGGATGTTGTGGGATACGATGGATGTTGGGGGAAAGGATGGATGTTGAGATGTAGAGAGGATGTTGAGGGATAGAATGGATGTTGGGGGATACGATGGATGTTGAGGGGTTAGGATGGATGTTGGGGATAGGGAGGGTGTTGCGGGATAGGATGGATGTTGAGGTGTAGAAAGGATGTTGAAGGATAGAATGGATGTTGTGGGATACGATGGATGTTGGGGGATAGGATGGATGTTGAGATGTAAAGAGGATGTTGAGGGATAGAATGGATGTTGGGGGATACAATGGATGTTGAGAGGTTAGGATGGATGTTGGGAATAGGGAGGGTGTTGGGGGATAGGCTGGAGGTTGGGGATAGGATGGAGGTTGAGGTGTATGGAGGATTTTGGAGATAGTGAGGATTTTGGGGGGTAGTGAGGATGTTGGGGGCTAGTGAGGATGTTTGAGGGATAGGATGTTAGGGGAATGGTTGTTGGAGATAGGATGATGGGATAATAGGGATGGACGTTGGGGGATAGGTTGGATGTTTTGGGATACGATGGATGTTGGGGATAGAATTTTAGGGATAAGAAGTTAACTTAACAGTTGGGGTTAGGATGGATGTTGAGGGATAGGGAGTTATGGGATAGGGTGCTAAGGTTAAGGCATTAGTGTTAGGAGATTGGATGTTAGAGAAGTGGTTGTTGGGGATAGGATGATGGGGTAATAGGGTATAGGATGGATTTTGGGGGTAGGGTGCTAAGGTTAGGGCATCAGTGTTAGGGGATAGCATGTTAGGGTTTTCCCCAACCCTATTTTTTTTCACTCTTTCCTAACCAAGGAAAAATAGCGAGATAGAGAGTTTGCCAGGTTACAATGCTGCACTTTACGAAGTAGTGATTTTTTTTTTTCTAGTTGTTTTTGTGTATATTTCATAAGCCTCTATTTATAGTGGAATTTTTAAGTACATTTAATAAATGAGCTCTATGGAAAGATACATTGGTCAAAAAAAAAAAAAAATCTCTTGCAGGATGTCAATTATTTGTGCTAATTGTCGTTGGCTGACTTACAATACTTGAGCGTTTTGTACACTTTTACTTGTGTCCAGCAAAATGTGAATTTTTAATGGGGTTTGTGATTTGATACTTGCCTATTGTTGAAGTCAATATCTCCAGCTTCTGTACTATTTAAGATGAAGACAAACTTTTTGGAACAATTGTGTATCTGGCTTTTTGTACGCGCTGACTCTAATGTTTGTGAAATTTTGAGCTACAAGAGAGTATTTACCTATATATCAGAATCTATTTATTGTACGACCTTCGATCTCTGTTTTTCTGTTTTTGTTTTTTCTTCTTTTATTCCATTGATTTGCACTGGTCTGGAAAAGATGTATCGCATTTCAGTATTTTCAAAAATCGTCTGCTCTGGAAAAATGTGCAAAAATGTTTGTCATTACAGATGAGTACTGAAACAGCAAAACCTCAACATTATTTGTCATGGAGTGTACAGTTTGTGATAATTTTCTAAAAAATAAGTGAAAAAAAATGTAATAAAGTAAAAAAAAAAAGATATTAAAGATATTAAATATAATTTTGATCTGTTTCATATGTATTTTAAAAGAATAAAGATATTCTAAATTCACGACTTACAGGTTGTGTTTATTTGGTATCCATTTTTAAAATTTGCTTTATATTTTTTTTACATTTAAATTTTTTTAAAAATTTTTTTTACCTCTTTGAATTTTTTATTTTTGAAATAGTTTGACATTCTTAAAAAAACTTAATTTTGTTTAGTTTTAAAAAATTTTATTTTTCAACCTAAAAGCAACAAAATCAAATATGTAATAGGCGATGCCATTAGACAAACTGTTAAGCAAAAACGAAAAAGACCCGTGTATAAGGGCAAAAATACGTTATTATCCTGTCTTGTAATATTATATAGTTTGGATTTTATCCTTATATTTTTTCCAAGTGCATTTTGTGCTTTTGCATCCTTTTAACTTCTTTTTCTTCTTTTACAGTATGTTTTATCCACCTGAACAGGACTGTAGATGTGAGCTGCAGGACCAGGCACAGTCGCTATGAAATGTGCGGCACTAAGCCTAGTACTGCAGGTCTGTCTCATTCATTTGAATAAGACAAAATTCATGTGAACTGCAGTACCAGGCACAGACACGGCCACATGTACATCACTGTGCCTGGTACTGTATCACAGTCACAGGACCTGCTTGATATGAGCTACAGAACCAGGCACATTCACTCCTAAATTAACAACTCTCAGCCTGGAACTACAGCTCAGACCCATCCATGTGAATAAAATTAAGTTGATGTGAACTGCAAGTCCAGGCAAGGTCAGTGCCAAATGTAGGTCATTGTGCCTAGTACTGCAGCTCAATCCTTTTCACTTGAACAGGACAATCTTGATGTGAGCTGCAGTACCAGGCACAATCACGGCCAAATGTACCTCTCTGTGCCTGGTACTGTATCTGTCTTTTTCTCTTGAACAGGACAAACTTGATGCGAGCTGCAGGGCCAGGCACATTCACTAACAATTGTACAACACGGCCTAGTACTGCCGCTCAGATGCATTCATTTGAATAAAACTAAACTGAAGTGAGCTGCAGGTCCAGGCACGGTCACTGCCAAAAGTACATAATTGGGCCTAGTTCTGCAGCTCAATCCTTTTCAGTTGAACAGGACAGTCTTGATGTGAGCTGCAGGACCAGGCGCAGTCACAGCCTAATGTACATCTCAGTCCTATTCATTCGAATAAGTCTAAATTCACGTGATCTGCAGAAACAGGCACAGTCACAGCCTGATGTACTTCACTGTGTCTGGTGCTGTATCTCAGTCTTATTCCCTTGAACAGGACAAATGTGATGTGAGCTGAGGAAGGACCAAGCACATTCACTAACAATTGTAGAACACTAAGACTAGACCTGCAGCTCAAACGCATTCATTTGAATAAAATTTAATTGATGAGAGCTACAGGACCAGGCATGGTCACAGCCTAATGTACTTCACTGGGTCTGGTGCTGTATCTCAGTCTTATTCCCTTGAACAGGACAAATGTGATGTGAGCTGAGGAAGGACCAGGTACATTCACTAACAATTGTAGAACACTAAGACTAGTCCTGCAGCTCAGACGCATTCATTTGAATAAAATTAAATTGATGAGAGCTACAGGACCAGACATGGTCACAGCCAAATGTACTTCACTATGCTCAATCCTTTTCACTAGAACAGGAACAACTTTATGTGAACAGCAGGACCAGGCACAGTCATAGCGTATTGTACTGTACATCACTGTTCCTGGTACTGTATCTCAGTTTCTTGCTCCTGAACAGGACCAAATTGATTTTAATTTGCAGAACCAGGCAAAATCACTATCAAATGCACGGCACTAAGCCTATTACCACAGCATGGGCACATTTATTTGAATAAAACATAGAATGATGTGGGCTTCAGGACCATTAGCAGTCATTGCCCAATGTACGTCACTGTGCCTAGTACAACTACAACAGCTCAATAAGTATTGAACATGTCACCAATTTTCTACTTAAATCTTTTTCTAAAGGTGCTATTGAAATGAACTTCTCACCAGCTGTTGGTAACAACCCATCCAATCCACAGTATTTCATCATCATCCTGGTAGACGGCAGCAGATTTTTATCAACAATGTCTCGATATATTTGTCCATTCATCCTTCCTTCAATTGTATAAAGTCTGCCAGTGCCGTATGCTGAAGAACACCCCCGACATCATGATGTTTCCACCTCCAAAAACTTCACTGTTGGTATGGTGTTTTTGGGGTGATATGCAGTGCCTTTTGGCCTCCAAACATGGTGTATATTTAGACCATCCAAAGAGTTCAATGTTGGTCTCATCTGACCAGACTATATTCTACCAGTATTTCACAGACTTGTTTAAATGTTGTTGAGCAAGCAGTAAACATGCTTGACCATGATTTTTCTTCAGCAATGGAGTCTTAAATGGTGAGCGTGCATACAGGCCATGGAGTCTTAGATGGTGAGCGTGCATACAGGCCATGGAGGTTGAGTGCATTACTTATAGTTTTCTTTGAAACAATTGTACCTGCTGATTCCAAGTCTTTCTATAGCTTTCCTAGATGGTCTAGACTCTTGGACAACTCTTCTGATAATTGTTTTTACTTCTCTGTCTGAAATCTTTCAGGAGCACCTATTCATGGCTAGTTATGGTGAAATTATGTTCTTTCCAAATTAAGGCGCCACTGGAACCTTCAGTATTTTAGAACTTCATCTGTAACTAATGGCATCAGTATGTTTTGCAATAATAAGGTTGCAAAGGTCTTGAGACAGCTCACTGGTTTTTCTTGTGTGGCACCTTGATAATGAGACACCTTGTGTTAGGCCAGCTGCCTTTTTTTTGGTGACGTGTTCAATACTTATTTCACCCGAGGTATATCATCTGAAAATGGCCAACATGGCCGCTATAAGAATTGCTTTCACCATTCGTGGAGGAGAGGGTGCCTTTTAGGTAGTGAAGAATTGAGCTGATCAATGATGTTTGCCGACTCGTTGGTAAACACGTGATTGGTTTACAACCTCCCCTGCCTCCAAGTCAACCAATCTCCAGAAAAACATTTAACCGAAACAGACGGACGTATTGGACGCCACCAGTTCCACATGCTGTGTATAATGTGCATGTATAGATATATATCTTCCGCTCTGTTTATACGTTGCCGGCCGGGCTGCTGGGAATGAAGGGCACAATGACCTCCTGGTTACTTCACATTCCGCGAGGGAGGACAATGATCACATATCTTCAATTCTTCTGACAGTCTTCAAAAACAAGATGACAAAACCATCAATCAAAAACTAACAGTATGTGTTATCACAGATATCAGTTCACCTGAGCAAGATGACAGCAGATCTACATCTACACTCTATGGAGAAAAGTATGTGCCCCCCACCCCACATCTACTACAGGATCTTTCTTGACCTCCCATCCTCCCGCCATAGAAATTAATGTGAAGTCGGCCCCTCTACAGATATAACGGCTCCACTCTTCTGGAACGGTTTTCTACAAGATTTTGGAGGCGTCTGTGGGAATTTCTGCCCCTTCATCCAGGCCATGAAGCTCCCAGTGGGGTGCAGTGTTTGTGCTTATACCAGAGAAGGTCTGGACTCTACAGCTATGGGGTCAGCAGAGCGGTGGTGACTTTTCTGCCCTCTGCTCCTCAGCACTTGGCCCGCCGCTCTGTAACATTACGAGGTCTTCACTTCATGGCTGAGTTGCGGTTCCTTCCACTTCTCAGTAATATCAGTCACAGGTTATGCGGAAAATTCAGGAGGAAGAACTTTCATGGATGGACTTGTTCCCCCGGTGGCTCCTACTACAGGACCGCACTGGTATCCGTGAGCTCAGCACCTCTGGCCTGTCACGTGATAGTAGAGGCAGACGTTACGGCAGGGGGCAGCAGGTTACATACCGGGGGGTTATGGAGATTATACACTGAGGGGTAATGGGACTGGATGTTATACACTGGTGGTGAAGGGCCATATGTTATACCCTGGGGGGCGAGGGGCTTGATTTTATACAGCGGGTTCAAGGGGGCCAGATATCATACATGGGGGGAGTTGGGCGAGGGGCTGGATGTTATATTCGGGGAGCAAGGGGACGAATAGTATACACCAAGGGGCAAGGAACTGGATGTTATACAGTGGGGGCGATGGGACTGGAAGTTATACACGGGGGAGATGCTGTAGACCTGGGGCTGAATGTTAGACACTGGTGGGCAAGGGGCTGGATGTCGTACTCAGTAATACACCGGGGGCGTGAGGGTGTCGGATGTTATACACCGGGAGGTTGAGGGGGTTGGATGTTATACACCGGGGGTGTGAGGGAGTTGGATGTTATTCACAGGGGGCTAAAGAGGGTTGGATGTTATACACCGGGGGCATGAGATGGTTGGATGATATACCTTGGGGGCGATGGAGTTGGATGTTATACACCAGGGAGCATGAGGTCGTTGGATGATATACACCGAGTGGAGGGGGATTGAAGGGATTGGATGTTATACATCAGGGACATGAGGGGGTTGGATTATATACACTGGGGGTCAAAGGAGTTGAATGTTATACATCAGGGTGCATGAGGAGGTTGGATGATATACGTTGAGGAGGTTGGATGTTATACCCTGGGGTCATGAGGTGGTTGGATGAAATACCTCGGGGCGAGGGGGTTGGATGTTATGCATCGTGGGTGGGAGGGGGTTTGATATTTTATACGCTGGGGCAATGGGGCTCATTGTTACACATGGGTAGGGGGCTGGTGTTATACACTGTTTTTCAGCACTGATCATATTGATGAACTCAGGGACAAGAGAGAGCTATCTGTGCAGCTGCCCCAAACCCACTCCTCCGGGCTCTCTATGATAAGGCAATCACCATTAGGCCAAAATATACAAGCGGTAGCAAGGTCAAGATGGTGAGGGTTAAGTGCTAGTGTAGCGATGTGGACTGTCTTACCCTGTTCCTGCCCCTGAAGATAACAGATGCGTCATGTGAATACCGTCGTACGGTTTTATATGTAAAAGTAACGTGTGTCTAATGTAATGTATTATGGTGATATGCAGTATGTAACGTGTTAATGCATAATGTGAGTATAGCATAGGATAAGCTTAGCACACCATAATATATAGAATAAGGATAATAGGTTAGCATGCTAGATAGGAAATGGTTATTGGCCAGTGGGGGGGGCACGTCCTGGTTAGAGTGAGTTCAGTGAAGTGTGGGGGCGAGTTCAGGTTCAGGTGCGGGGGGCTGCTAGGGGCAGCATGGGCCGAACATTCAGGGCAGAGGGCGGCCAAATGGAGATCCCTGATGGACATTTTAGCAGCATCCTGAGCCTGGTTTTCAGGCCAGATACCATGGAGAAGGCTTGGTCTTCCAACATCACAAGGTCGGTGGACATGGAGTTCCACGAGGGGCAGGTAGCCGGACCCAGGTGCACTGCAGCAGTGGACAACGAATACCTGGGGCTGATGGAGTCAGTGGGCTTGGGGATTGTCCAGTATGAACAGGTGGAAGAACAGAAGAGTTGTGCTAAGGAGGAAGGAAGTGCGAATTGCTGTGCCGTATCCCACCTGCATCTACCTGATGAACTTAATAATTGTTGGTCCATTGCAAAGAACCTGGTGTCCCATACATTGTGTGCGGTGGCTCCTGATGATGGAGGCCTGGAGGCAGCGGAGTCCTGCGGCCCACAAGTGAGTGTGATGCCCCCCACATCCTACAGCACACTGGGACTGGGACATGCCTTGTCTGTAAAGTGCCAGAGCCAAACCGGACAACAGCTCGGTCGCGACTACCGCTCTGCAGCACTTTACACTAGCACTTCAGGGCTTGGTTAGGAGTTCACCTGAAGTGTTTTGCTAAGGACCAGTTCATGGGTTCAGCTTGTGGTCACTGGTGAACCAGTGAGTCTGCTGGATGCAGCAGAGGTGAGTGTAAGTGCAGCGCCCCAGAGTCCTGGTCGTTGCAGTACTGTGGCTCCGCCACTAAGGGGAGCTATGGTACGTCTGATGGCACTGAAGGAGTTCATCTGAGCAGGTATCACAGACACCAATACATTTCACCGCCGGGCCTCCAGGGGGAGCTAAGGGTTCTATTTACTAGGCCACTCTCCACACACTGGTAAAACTGGGGGTCAGGCAGGAAGTTAGATAGAAAGCTGACTGGGTTGGAGCCAGGCAACACCTTGTGGCAGAGGGTGTTGCAGGGGAAGATTCGGTAGGGTCTCTGTCAGGGGTGGGATCCTGACAGAGGCTTGGCAAACTGAGAGAACGTAACGGGACCGTGCCTGCTCAGTATAGCGGCGGTGCCCAAGGAAGGACTAGAAGCGAGATAGATTGTGCTGAGTGAGAAACGAGATCAAAGCAACAAGGAGAATACCAGTAGGGGTCGTGCTGTAAGACCGAGGCAACATCCTACTGAGGCGTAAACAACCGGTGGCCGGAACGCCGAAGGAAGTATTTCTATATACAGCTTCAGGCAATACTTCGAACCTACGGCAGGACAGTCAGTCTCAGGCGGGCTGTCTAACTTAAATCATCTATGCAGTCTTGGGGGGCAATTTATGGAGAGGGGCGACTCTAGGGTCCCGGAAGAGCTCCGAGCCTACCCGTCAAACGGGTGCCGTCCTAACCGTAACATCAGGGAGGGACGGACGGAAGATTAGCAGAACATCATTTAATCGAGTTGTGAGGGAACTTAAGAAACAGACACAACAGTTGTGGGGACTTTCCGTAAGCACAGCAGGGAAGGAACACATAGCGCAAGAAGGAAGGCACAGATTTCCACCTGTTAAGAGAACTCTGGAGGTGCCATCGGACCGGCCAGACTTGCGCAGCCTGGTGAACCGTATTCTGGACTGAGGACCCAGAGATCTTCAGTAAAGAGTAGTGTTGAGCATTCCGATACTGCAAGTATCGGGTATCGGCCGATACTTGCTGTATCGGAATTCCGATACCGAGATCCGATATTTTTGTAGTATCGGGTATCGGTATCGAAACAACATTAATGTAAAAATGTGTAAAAGAAAGAATTAAAATAAAAAATATTGCTATACTCACCTCTCCGACGCAGCCTGCACCTTACCGAGGGAAGCGGCAGCGTTCTTTGTTTAAAATTCGCGCTTTTCTTTCCTTTACAAGAAGTCCAGGCTTGTGATTGGTTGCGTGCCGCCCATGTGGCCGGGACGCAACCAATCACAGCAAGCCGTGACGTAATTTCAGGTCCTTCAGGATTTTAAAATTACGTTCCGGCGTTGTGATTGGTTGCGTCGCAGTCACATGGGCGACGCAACCAATCACAGCAAGCCGTGACGTCATTTCAGGTCCTTAAGGATTTTAAAATTACGTCCCGGCTTTGTGATTGGTTGCGTCGCAGTCACATGGGAGACGCAACCAATCACAAGCCGTGACGTCACGGGAGGCTGGACACGCGCCCATTTTAAAATGCGCGCGTGTCCAGCCTCCCGTGACGTCACGGCTTGTGATTGGTTGCGTCTCCCATGTGACTGCGACGCAACCAATCACAAAGCCGGGACGTAATTTTAAAATCCTTAAGGACCTGAAATTACCTCACGGCTTGCTGTGATTGGTTGCGTCGCCCATGTGACTGCAACGCAACCAATCACAACGCCGGAACGTAATTTTAAAATCCTGAAGGACCTGAAATTACGTCACGGCTTGCTGTGATTGGTTGCGTCCCGGCCACATGGGCGGCACGCAACCAATCACAAGCCTGGACTTCTTGTAAAGGAAAGAAAAGCGCGAATTTTAAATAAAGAACGCTGCCGCTTCCCTCGGTAAGGTGCAGGCTGCGTCGGAGAGGTGAGTATAGCAATATTTTTTATTTTAATTCTTTCTTTTACACATTAATATGGTTCCCAGGGCCTGAAGGAGAGTTTCCTCTCCTTCAGACCCTGGGAACCATCAGGAATACCGTCCGATACATGAGTCCCATTGACTTGTATTGGTATCGGGTATCGGTATCGGATTGGATCCGATACTTTGCCGGTATCGGCCGATACTTTCCGATACCGATACTTTCAAGTATCGGACGGTATCGCTCAACACTAGTAAAGAGGTAAAGAGACTGCAACCTGGTGTCCTCGTTATTTACCGCGACCGGCACTTCATCACATCACATTATCATCATTTATCCACCCCTTTCATTGGGCGCCCCTCAGCAGGGTCACGGACCGGATCTAGCCACCGTGACAACCCCAGAGCAGAGACTCAGAGGCCCGGTACCGGGTACCCCTCGGCCCTGCGGCAGTGGGGGCGCTGCAACTTGGCGTCACGAACAGGATCTACTTAAGCCTGAAGAATCAGGTCATGTGTGCCTTGGAACTGTGATTTACTGGGCTTGGACTGTGCTTTATTGAGAGACTGTGTATTGCCGTTTACCGCCAGAAGTTCCCACCAAAAATCGCCGCCATTGCTACACCAAAGAAGAAGGAGGGCGTGCCATGGGAGGAGACTACCGAAGTGGCGACCGCCCCTGCGCCTCTTACTGCAAAGCGAGGACCTGCCTCAAAGCAGAGGACCACCTATTGATTTGCAACGGCGGGAAGCGGGTGACGGAGAAGCTCGACCCCGGAGAAATGGCGGAGCTAGGTGCATGCACTGCCACCGACTATCAGACAGCGATGATGAACAGCAAGTGCCTGAACCGGGGAGGAGTGACCCCGGCTTGCCCTCATCCACCAGAGGCGGACCTACGTCCACCGCAGCGGAAGGATCTGAAGTCCTCGGAACCGGCTGCGGAACCGAGTCTACCCATCCCGTCCTCAGAGCCAGCGGAGGAGGAACCATGGTGGGCGGAGCCTCATCCGGGGACCACATTGGAGGAGCCGCGGTCCGGGCTGCAGCCGACTCCAGCATCCTCGTTAATGGACCGGATCGACATCGGTGGAATCACATCAGGCGCAGGTATGGAAGACGCCCCTGCTCCCCCGCTCGGTCCCGCTCCCGCAACCGGCCCTCACTCCAGTAAAAGCCGTCTCCTTTCGGCAGAGCTAGTAGTGTTACCCCCCGATGCGATGGGGAAGCTGGTACCACCGCTGCCGACTAGGATGGGAGAACCCATCGACGTGGGCCCAGATGGGGTGATCCTCCAGTGGGACACCCCCCGGGCTGGGCCAGATGGAGTTCGGGAGGAAGGATTCACCCTTGCTGTGCTTACTTGGGAACAATACAAACAATGCTTGATCCTACATTGGAAAAGGCAAAAAGAGGCAGAGCTGACCGACCCACCGAGGGTACAACAATCGCCTCTTGCATGTGATGACAGGGACATGGTAAAGCGGGGCACTGTGTTGGCCTTCCACCCGAAGAGGGGATGGGGCTCCATACAGGAACCGGGGCTACTAACTGACGTCTTCGTTGCCAGTTGCAACGTGAAGACTCCCTGCTGTGGCCGAAGTGGTGACCCATTGCAAAAGGGGGATCAGGTGACTTATACCCGTCATCGGAATGCATACGGATGGTACGCCCGGAACGTTCGCCGCTGTGAACTTGGGAGAGTGGCATCTGTTGCTTCAACCATGATGGAACCGGATGTGACAGATCTTACCAACATTGCCGCTGTACGTCTTATTGCAGCAACTGAGCTGGCGGCTAGAGTTCGCCTTCAAATCCAGACATCGGGTGGTCTGACTGCACCCGGGAAACCCACCAGTGACACTGGTGCTGCATCAGCTGCTGACCTAGGATCAAAGCCTGCAGTCGAAAGGTGCCCACTTTCGGCTGATGTCTTGTGAATTACTATGAAGATAAACCTCGATACCATGAGAATGTAAATAGTTCCTTGTTTAACTGTTTGTCTACTCTTTGCTGCTAAGCCCGTCCTGGGTTAACTTTTAAAGGGATCCCTTTGTTGACCCGGGATCCCTATTGTTTTGTTTTGTTTGTTTTTCTAAGTTTTGCACAAGTTTTCAGAACTGCCGCAATCATGAACAGTGCATGATACAAACTTTTTGTAAATAGTTTGCACCTTCTTAAAGGTGCTCCCTACTGGTTTTACTTAAAGAGAGACTCTTTGCGAAGATACCGCACCGGAGCCTTTGATGAGTATGGACTGGTAGCCTGAGAGGATATGCTACCTCATAAAGACTTGGTCCCCTCTTAAAGGGGATGTCTATCTGTGTACTTATGAGTAATACTGCCTTAAAACAGTAAAGTGATAACGATGCCTTGAAAGAAAATGATAATGTTTACATGTAAAAGTTATATGTATTGAACTAGTTAATTGTAAAAGAATGCTGATAATGTTTCCCGAAAGAAAGTGAAAGTTAGAAGAAAAGATGCAGTAGGCCCGTAGGGGTAGACGTAGTGTCCTGCATAGTTGCTAGTAAGAAAGTAATGATGGAAGTTAATGCTTTAAGAAAATGTTGATAACGTTGATAGAAAATGAGGATAGAAGGTAAACCTTGAGTCCTCCTAGGAGCCATATAGAGATGGCTCAGTGCTCTTAAAATTGAAAGTAATGTTATGTTCTATACTGTGTATAGTAGTTGAAAAGACAGAAGGCTCGGGCTGAAAGGAGCGGTCCTGTAAGAAAGGAGAGGCAGTAGGTCTGGTGCCGTTAGGACAGGCGGTCCTGCAGATTTAAAGAAGGAGAATGAAAAAGTTAAATTGCCTTATAATGTGATTATAAGAGGGTCTTTAGCGGATATTGAGTGTACGTCCTTACAGGCAATGTTAAATTATTGTTCAAGAATTTGTACTAAGTAGAATACCCGGTTGGGTAAGAAAAGTTACTTATAGCATGTTGCTATGATATTTAACCATGTTTGTAACGTTCAATTGTCCTCACCTCCCATAAAGGGAAGCTCTGTTCAAGTATACGTATTGTTATTTGCACTCAACAAATTGTATGTCTTTTTGCTAACCTGTATTGTTGTTTTCTTCCCAGTCCCGGAGTACTGGATTTAACCAGGGGGGAGTGCAGCGCCCCAGAGTCCTGGTCGTTGCAGTACTGTGGCTCCGCCACTAAGGGGAGCTATGGTACGTCTGATGGCACTGAAGGAGTTCATCTGAGCAGGTATCACAGACACCAATACATTTCACCGCCGGGCCTCCAGGGGGAGCTAAGGGTTCTATTTACTAGGCCACTCTCCACACACTGGTAAAACTGGGGGTCAGGCAGGAAGTTAGATAGAAAGCTGACTGGGTTGGAGCCAGGCAACACCTTGTGGCAGAGGGTGTTGCAGGGGAAGATTCGGTAGGGTCTCTCAGGGGTGGGATCCTGACAGAGGCTTGGCAAACTGAGAGAACGTAACGGGACCGTGCCTGCTCAGTATAGCGGCGGTGCCCAAGGAAGGACTAGAAGCGAGATAGATTGTGCTGAGTGAGAAACGAGATCAAAGCAACAAGGAGAATACCAGTAGGGGTCGTGCTGTAAGACCGAGGCAACATCCTACTGAGGCGCAAACAACCGGTGGCCGGAACGCCGAAGGAAGTATTTCTATATACAGCTTCACGCAATACTTCGAACCTACGGCAGGACAGTCAGTCTCAGGCGGGCTGACTCACTTAAATCACCTATGCAGTCTTGGGGGGCAACTTGTGGAGAGGGGCGACTCTAGGGTCTCGGAAGAGCTCCGAGCCTACCCGTCAAACGGGTGCCGTCCTAACCGTAACATCAGGGAGGGACGGAAGATTAGCAGAACATCATTTAATCGAGTTGTGAGGGAACTTAAGAAACAGACACAACAGTTGTGGGGACTTTCCGTAAGCACAGCAGGGAAGGACCGCAACACATAGCGCAAGAAGGAAGGCACAGATTTCCACCTGTTAAGAGAACTCTGGAGGTGCCATCGGACCGGCCGGACTTGCGCAGCCTGGTGAACCGTATTCTGGACTGAGGACCCAGAGATCTTCAGTAAAGAGGTAAAGAGACTGCAACCTGGTGTCCTCGTTATTTACCGCGACCGGCACTTCATCACATCACATTATCATCATTTATCCACCCCTTTCATTGGGCGCCCCTCAGCAGGGTCATGGACCGGGTCTAGCCACCGTGACAACCCCAGAGCAGAGACTCAGAGGCCCGGTACCGGGTACCCCTCGGCCCTGCGGCAGTGGGGGCGCTGCATAAGCTCATGAGTGACCAGCCAAGATGTGAGCTGTAGCTGGGAGAGAGACAACTGAAGGTCTCTCTCTGAATGGAGTGACTGGGGAGTCGGCTGAGGAGCTGAGCGGTCTTTGGTCATAGTGCTCCTACCTCAAGCACTAGCTGAGCGAAACCCTACAGCGGGTATACTAAGTAATGTATCCTATGCGTTGTGGCCTCTTTGCGACACAGAGTCAAATCAACGCGGCTCAAAAGTAGGCACCAGGAAATAATACTTTTTATATAATGGGAGATGGGATTGGGTGTTGAATGTGAGCCTAACAAAGATATCCTCAATCTATGGGATATTGGAACATTTTCACACCCCATATAGACTTGGTTGTGATATACAGTTTTTTTTCTGCGTTTCTTTTAATTACCCATAACCCCTACGCAGATAATAGAATTTGTTGGAATTATTACAATCTGATGATAAATTAATAATTGAAGACACTTTCCATGGAGGTTTTTCAGCTGCCTGCACTTACATACCATCCACATCTAACGGCAGTGAAATAACTCGGCAGCGGCTCCTCATCAATCTTCACGAGTCACCGGCACTGACACCAGACAAATAGATTATCTTCCCCATCCGTGTCATCTCTGATTGTGCAGGCCGGAAAATCAATGCAGCAAATAAGTTGCTTGTCTTTTCTGTCTGTCAACAGAATTGAACAAAATGACTGAAGAGAAGAAGTATCTGGTGTATAAAATATCCCTGAAAGGCTGTAACTCTGCCTGTACGAGGGTCTGATGGTACCGGGTGGCCCTTGCCCCTAAATACGATGGATGGCACCTGGATACATTGACTTTCATTGTGATTCTTGCCCATGATGCCAAAAAACAAACTCTTTGTGAATATGAAAAACACATTCTTGTTGTCTCCCGATTGTCCTTTGATGGGTAGATGGTCTGGCCCCTGCATCCTATGTCCCTGGAGCTCGGCCACCCACATCGGAAAAGCTGGTCTCTTGACAGAACTCTCTTTGTTCACAGCGTTCAGGTTGACCAAACTGGAAACCACAAGAAAAAGTCCCAGGAGAAGACCCTCTAGGTGGTATAGAATCATCCAATAATGTTTATCGGTATCAACTTTGTAGTAACTCCCAAAAGAGTCTCTCATCCTCTTTATGACATTATTGTTCTGTGGATTTCAAAGTGCCCGTGCCCCACTCTTTATCATTTCGTTGAATGAAGGGTTTCTAGACATCGAAAAATGGCAGCTGTAGTGTCTCACTATTGTCCCTCATTCCCATGGACTAAGGGTTTCTAGACACAGAAAAATGGCAGCTGTAGCGTCTCACTAGTGTCTCTCATCCCCATGGAAGAAGGGTTTCTAGACATCGAAAAATGGCAGCTGTAGTGTCTCACTAGTGTCTCTCATCCCCATGGAAGAAGGGTTTCTAGACATCGAAAAATGGCAGCTGTAGTGTCTCACTAGTGTCTCTCATCCCCATGGAAGAAGGGTTTCTAGACACAGAAAAATGGCAGCTCTAGTGTCTCACTAGTGTCTCTCATCCTCATGGAAGAAGGGTTTCTAGACATAGAAAAATGGCAGCTGTAGTGTCTCACTAGTGTCTTTCATCCCCATGGAAGAAGGGTTTCTAGACATAGAAAAATGGCAGCTGTAGTGTCTCACTAGTGTCTCTCATCCCCATGGAAGAAGGGTTTCTAGACATCGAAAAATGGCAGCTGTAGTGTCTCACTAGTGTCTCTCATCCCCATGGAAGAAGGGTTTCTAGACACAGAAAAATGGCAGCTCTAGCATCTCACTAGTGTCTCTCATCCTCATGGAAGAAGGGTTTCTAGACATAGAAAAATGGCAGCTGTAGTGTCTCACTAGTGTCTTTCATCCCCATGGAAGAAGGGTTTCTAGACATAGAAAAATGGCAGCTGTAGTGTCTCACTAGTGTCTTTCATCCCCATGGAAGAAGGGTTTCTAAACATAGAAAAATGGCAGCTCTAGCGTCTCACTAGTGTCTCTCATCCCCATGGAAGAAGGGTTTCTAGACATAGAAAAATGACAGCTGTAGCTTCTCAATTGTGTCTCTCATCCCCATGGAAGAAGGGTTTCTTAACATAGAAAAATGGCAGTTCTAGCTTCTCACTAGCGTCTCTCATCCCCAGGGAGGAAGGATTTCTAGACATAGAAAAATGGCAGCTGTGGCGTCTCACTAGTGTCTCTCATCCCCATGGAAGAAGGGTTTCTAGACATAGAAAAATGGCAGCTCTAGCTTCTCAATAGCGTCTCTCATCCCCAGGGAGGAAGGATTTCTAGACATAGAAAAATGGCAGCTGTAGCGTCTCACTATTGTCTCTCATTCCCATGGACTAAGGGTTTCTAGACATAGAAAAATGGCAGCTGTAGCGTCTCACTAGTGTCTCTCATTCCCATGGAAGAAGGGTTTCTAGACATAGAAAAATGGCAGCTGTAGCGTCTCACTAGTGTCTCTCATCCCCAGGGACGAAGGATTTCTAGAGATAGAAAAATGACACCTGTAGTGTCGCACTAATGTCTCTCATTCCCAAAGACGAAGCGTTTCCAGGCATAGAAACATAACAGCTGTAGTGTCTCGCTGATGCCCTCTGAACATTCTCTGATAGTTTCTCTGAGAAGAACTAGAAAGGCTGGAAGGTCTTAATAGTGATCCCTCGGACAGGCTTTGCGCTAGCTAGTCTGTTTAGCAGATCCCAGGGGAACCCAGACCCCACTTATGACTCCCAGCAGAGATATATATCTTTCCTGTCCCAGCAGAGAGTAATTTACAACAGAATAATCAGTTCACGGCAGAAACACATATAATGGTTGGAGGAACACAAGTCCCAGCAATGCTCAAATTTAACTGAAACGCGCTCAATCATAGCATTATTGAGGATAGTTTCTCACCTGAAACGCGTGAGAATTTAATGTCCTCGTATCTGTTCTGGTTTTTGTTTTTTAATGGACCAATAATAAAGTATCCAATTTTTATACTACTAACGGATGGATTTGCAGAACGTACTTTCAATTGTCATCTACTAGGTCGTTGACTTCCCACAGGGTTGAAGTTCTCACATAGCACACATCACATTACAAAATCACACCCACAGTCCACATGGACTTCCCAATGCTCTTCTCAGGGCTAAAGGTAATTACAACCCGCTACTTTATAGAGCTGACCCTGTGTTTCTTGAGAAGACTTCTGGGCCATGTGACATGATAGCAATAGATAACCACACTGTTTTATGTAATTTTGTGATGGTATTACCTACCCAACGCTGGACTGCCCCAATCCTACACAAAACTCTCATTTTTGGGTGAGGTTTGTGTAAACTCCACTGCCTTTCAGTTACATATAAATTTGTTGCGACTGTTTCTGAAAAATGTGGGCAATTCTGGAAAATCCACGACTATTGGCAACTACAGGTTCTCTGTTCCTCTGGGTCACCATAGAATCATCCACTGCACCATGAACCTCATCACTCTCTCCAGATTCCAGTCTCTCATTATGGATAATGCTGCTCATGTCTCCAGCCCACCAACTCTTTCATAGTCAACAAGTCTGTTCCGTCTCCAACTCGCCAACTCTTTTATGATGAACAAGTCTAACAATTTTTTCATGATGGACAAGTCTATTCCAGTTTCCAGCCCACTAACTCTCAACTCTCTCATGATGGAGAAGTCTACTCCAGACTGGAGCCCACAATCCATTTCATCATAAATAAATCTACTCCATTCTCCAGTCTCATTATGGAGAAGTCTATTCCATCTTTAGCTACCCAAACATGGACAACCCTACTCTAGTCTTCAGCCCACCAACTCATTCAGGATGGACAACTCTACTATAGTCTCCAGCCACCCAACTCTTTCATGATGGACAAGTCTACTTTGGTCAACAGTCCACTAACTCCCTCATTATGGACAAATCTAATCTAGTTTGCAGCCCACCAACTCTCTCATGATGGAAAAGTGTACTATAGTCTCCAGCCATTCAACCCTTTCATGATGAACAAATCTAGTTCAGTCTCCAATCAAACTATCTCAAGATGGACATGTCTACTCTAGTCTACAGACCACCAACTCTCTCATGTTGGACAAATCTACTCTGGTATCCAGCCCACCAACTGTCTCATGATGGACAAGTCTACTCCAGTTTTCAACCCATCAACTCTTTCATGATGGACAAGGCTACTCTGGCCTCCAGCCCATAAACTCTTTCTCTCGTAATGGACAATTCTACTCCAGTATCCAGCCCATCAACTCTCTCATGATGGATAATTCCCCATTCTTTCATAATGAACAAGTCTATTCTGGCCTCCAGCCTACCAACTCTCTCTAGATGGATAAGTCTACTCTGGCCTCCAGTCCATCTTCTTTCCCTTAATGGACAAGTCTACTCTGGATTCCACCTCATCAATTCTACCATGGTGGACAAGCCCAGGCACAATAAGTACAAAGGTCAATAAGGTGTTCTACAGAAGCCTGACACTGTCTAACAACACTCTCTTCTGGTACCTTCCTATTTTTACTTGGGGCAAATCTAACTTATTCTATGTGTCCCTGTCATTTCTATGTACCCCTTTGACAAAAGGATAAAAACTGATTGGCCTCCTGTGAACCCAGTCCCTGGTATCTTGCTGCCTTTAGCCAAAATCTACAGGAAAATATAGTGTTCACATTCCCTACAGCGCCTCTAAAGGCAAAATGAAGCATTACGCAACTCTCAATGAAATCAGTGCAATGTCTGTACGATGTATAGATACTTTTGGTCCTCCAGGGCAAAAGAAGTTGTTTAAACCACTGTAAATAGACATTCGTACAACTACAAGTCTAAGCGTGCCCCATTTCTGCCAAAATATAATTCCCATCCTCCACAGCCAGGGCCAATAAATGATGCATCTATAATGAATGCTAGCAGAACCTATAAATGAATGGTGATTCCTCTAAATCTTTGGCAGAAATTACATTTATTACTCCTGGGAGAAAAGCGTGAAAAATAAACAGATTAAATTAATGGGATAATTTACATGAATTAAATTAGGTGTCGCTTTTCCCCCATGGCAATGACAGCAGCGCGGGTTATGGCCTTCGAAGTATCTGGAAGAAACGATGCAAATATTAATTTATCTATGGTAATGAAGACCGGAGAAGGCAATTTACTACAGATGTTTTTATAATTAAAGGAGAATTCCACATCTGTTTTTCATTATACTGTAGCTATATAATAATTCGGGATCATGGCTGTGCATCCTACATTCACCACCATCCATTATACTGTAGCTATATAATAACTCGGGATCATGGCTGTGCATCCTACATGCATCACCATCCATTATACTGTAGCTGTATAATAACTCGGGATCACGGCTGTGCATCCTACATTCACCACCATCCATTATACTGTAGCTATATAATAACTCGGGATCATGGCTGTGCATCCTACATGCATCACCATCCATTATACTGTAGCTGTATAATAACTCGGGATCACGGCTGTGCATCCTACATTCACCACCATCCATTATACAGTAGCTATATAATAACTCGGGGTCACGGCTGTGCATCCTACATGCATCACCATCCATTATATTATAGCTATATAATAACTCGGGGTCATGGCTGTGCATCCTTCATTCATCACCATCCTTTATACTGTAGCTATATAATAACTCGGGTTCATGGCTGTGCATCCTACATTCATCACCATCCATTATACTGTAGCTATATAATAAGTCAGGATCATGACTGTGCATCCTACTTTCATCACCATCCATTATACTGTAGCTATATAATAACTCGGGATCATGGCTGTGCATCCTACATTCATCACCATCCATTATACTGTAGCTATATAATAACTCAGGATCATGACTGTGCATCCTACATTCATCACCATCCATTATACTGTAGCTATATAATAACTCAGGATCATGACTGTGCATCCTACTTTCATCACCATCCATTATACTGTAGCTATATAATAACTCGGGATCATGGCTGTGCATCCTACTTTCATCACCATCCATTATACTGTAGCTATATAATAACTCAGGATCATGGCTGTGCATCCTACATTCATCACCATCCATTATACTGTAGCTATATAATAACTCAGGATCATGACTGTGCATCCTACTTTCATCACCATCCATTATACTATAGCTATATAATAACTCAGGATCATGACTGTGCATCCTACTTTCATCACCATCCATTATACTATAGCTATATAATAACTCGGGATCATGGCTGTGCAACCTACATGCATCACCATCCATTATACTGTAGCTGTATAATAACTCAGTATCATGGCTGTGCATCCTACATTCATCACCTTCCATTTTACTGTAGCTATATTATAACTCGGGATCATAGCTGTGCATCTTATATTCATCACCATCCATTATACTATAGCTATATAATAACTCGGGATCATGGCTGTGCATCCTACATGCATCACCAGCTATGAGTATGGGAGTGGCAAAAGGGGTGTAGTGCTGAAAAAATATGCACACTATGCAAATGTACTGTCACTTTATGGGCGGTCTCAAAGGGATTGGAGTGGAGTCTAAATATTTCAATCATTGGTTGGTGTCAGCAAAGAAAAAACATCAGTCCAGTGGTCCGGGGCGGTGCAGTGTATGTGTGACCAGAGCTCTATCCACTTCTATGGGTATGTGGCGCTATTATGTGCATTCTCGCTGTTCACGATACTGGTGAATATTCTGGGAAATGCCTTTTTCTCCTTTATTAAACTGACGAGAGCCATTTTCCTGACAGCCCATTCATCAGAAGCTGAGCCGGTTACCATGGCCACGCACGCTGCTCCCCGTCATTACAGCACAAGGCATTGTGACTGTGCCGAGCAAAAAACAGGATCTAGAATGAAAATTACACAGGTTTTAGGTTGTTCATAAGTACATGGTACACAGCCCCACCGCTCATTACCCCCGTGTGCTGTACACAGAGCTGCAAAGCACAACACATCCACACGGAGGAAATTACAGAGCAATACCGCCAAAATAATCCCCAAATAACAGTACAATGCCAAAATAATACTGCAATGCCATGACTAAAGAGAGATTTATTAATACTGGTTATATTATTGTACATAGGGGGCGGTATTAAAGTAATTATGTCCCTGTACATGGGGGCAGTATTATAGTAGTTATATTCTTGTACATAGGGGCAGTATTATAGTAGTTATATTCTTGTACATAGGAGCAGTATTATAGTAGTTATATTCTTGTACATAGGGGGCAGTATTATAGTAGTTATATTCTTGTACATAGGGGCAGTATTATAGTAGTTATATTCTTGTACATAGGGGGCAGTATTATAGTAGTTATATTCTTGTACATAGGGGCAGTATTATAGTAGTTATATTCTTGTACATAGGAGCAGTATTATAGTAGATATATTCTTGTACATAGCGGGCAGTATTATAGTAGTTATATTCTTGTACATAGGGGCAGTATTATAGTAGTTATATTCTTGTACATAGGGGGCAGTATTATAGTAGTTATATTCTTGTACATAGGGGCAGTATTATAGTAGTTATATTCTTGTACATAGGAGCAGTATTATAGTAGTTATATTCTTGTACATAGGGGGCAGTATTATAGTAGTTATATTCTTGTACATAGGGGCAGTATTATATTAGTTATATTCTTGTACATAGGGGGCAGTATTATAGTAGTTATATTCTTGTACATAGGGGCAGTATTATAGTAGCTATATTCTTGTACATAGGAGCAGTATTATAGTAGATATATTCTTGTACATAGCGGGCAGTATTATAGTAGTTATATTCTTGTACATAGGGGCAGTATTATAGTAGTTATATTCTTGTACATAGGGGGCAGTATTATAGTAGTTATATTCTTGTACATAGGGGCAGTATTATAGTAGTTATATTCTTGTACATAGGAGCAGTATTATAGTAGTTATATTCTTGTACATAGGGAGCAGTATTATAGTAGTTATATTCTTGTACATAGGGGCAGTATTATAGTAGTTATATTCTTGTACATAGGGGCAGTATTGTAGTAGTAATATTCTTGTACATAGGGGCAGTATTATAGTAGTTATATTCTTGTACATAGGAGCAGTATTATAGTAGTTATATTCTTGTATATAGGAGCAGTGTTGTGAACTATACTTTTTGGCTCCCTCTTGTGGTCACTAGTGATTTGGCACTTGGATTGTCTTTTACCAGGTTGGTGCTCACCTGCTTCGTTAGGCCTGGGGTGTTGCTATTTAAACTTCCTGGATTCTCAGTCCAGTGCCTGGCATCGTTGTAATCAGTTCACTTCTGTTTGCTCCTGTCTTCAGGTCCTGGTTCTTTGCAAGATAAGCTAAGTCCTGCTTTCGTACTCTTGATCATTTGCATTGTTCATATTTTTTGTCCAGCTTGTACAATATGTGATTCCTGTTATTGCTGGAAGCTCTAGGGGGGCTGATATTCTCCCCCCACACCGTCAGTCGGTTTGGGGGTTCTTGGATATTCAGCGTGGATATTTTGCAGGGTTTTTTGCTGACCATATAAGTCTTCTTACTATATTCTGCTATTAGTCAGTGGGCCTCTCTTTGCTAAATCTAGTTCATTCTTACGTTTGTCTTTTCTTCTTACCTCACCGTTATTATTTGTTGGGGGCTTGTATTACTTTGGGGTCTTTTCTCTGGAGGCAAGAGAGGTCTTATTTTCCCTGATAGGGGTAGTTAGTTCTCCGGCTGGCGCGAGACGTCTAGGATCAACGTAGGCACGTTCCCCGGCTGCTGTTAGTGTTTGCGCTAGGATCAGGTATATGGTCAGCCTAGTTACCACTTCCCTATGAGCTGGCATTTATGTTTTGCAGACTTTGCTGTAATCTTTGAGGTCCCCTGCCATTGGGATCATAACAGTATGCCAGGCCCATAAATAGTTAATGCATTGCTGAAGTGGGATTTAAAGAAAAGAAGTTCCGAGTTTTTTTTTTTTTTTTTTCTTCCTCCCCTTTATCTCTGAGTGGCTTGAAGCTTTGTTGCAGACATGAATGTTCAGACCTTGATTACTAGTGTGGATCAGCTTGCTGCACGTGTGCAGGGCATTCAGGATTTTGTTGTTAGCAGTCCTATGTCAGAGCCTAAGATACCTATTCCTGAGCGGTTCTCTGGAGATCGATTTAAATTTAGGAATTTTAGGAATAATTGTAAATTGTTTCTATCTTTGAAACCTCGTTCGTCTGGAGATTCAGCTCAGCAAGTTAAAATTATTATCTCCTTCTTGCGTGGCGACCCTCAGGATTGGGCTTTCTCGTTAGCGCCAGGAGATCCTGCATTGGCGGATGTTGATGCGTTTTTTCTGGCACTCGGATTGCTTTATGAGGAGCCTAATCTTGAAATTCAGGCAGAAAAAGCCCTACTGGCCATCTCTCAGGGCCAGGATGAAGCTGAGGTGTACTGCCAAAAATTTCGGAAATGGTCCGTGCTTACTCGATGGAATGAATGTGCTCTGGCCGCAAATTTCAGAAATGGCCTTTCTGAAGCCATTAAGAATGTGATGGTGGGTTTTACAATTCCTACAAGTCTGAATGATTCTATGGCGCTGGCTATTCAGATTGATCGGCGTTTGCGGGAGCGCAAATCCGCTAAACCTCTGGCGGTGTTGTCTGAACAGACACCTGTCTCAATGCAATGCGATAGAATTCAGACTAGAACTGAACGACAAAATCATAGACGTCAGAATGGGCTGTGTTTTTACTGTGGTGATTCTACACATGTTATATCAGCATGCTCTAAACGCCTAACCAAGGTTGTCAGTCCTGTCACCATTGGTAATTTGCAGCCTAAATTTATTTTGTCTGTGACTTTAATTTGTTCATTGTCCTCCTACCCTGTTATGGCGTTTGTGGATTCAGGTGCTGCCCTGAGTCTTATGGACTTGTCGTTTGCCAAGCGCTGCGGTTTTGTCCTGGAGCCTTTAAAGGTTCCGATTCCTCTCAGAGGAATTGATGCTACGCCACTGGCGGAAAATAAACCGCAGTATTGGACACAAGTGACCATGTGCATGACTCCTGAACATCGGGAGGTGATTCGTTTTGTTGTTCTGCATAAAATGAATGATTTGGTCGTTTTAGGTCTGCCATGGTTACAGACGCATAATCCTGTTTTGGATTGGAAGGCTATGTCTGTCTCAAGTTGGGGTTGTCAGGGAATTCATTGCGATTCTCCGCCGGTGTCTATTGCTACTTCTACTCCTTCAGAAGTTCCTGAGTATTTGTGTGACTATCAGGATGTATTCAGTGAGTCTAGGTCCAGTGCTCTTCCTCCTCATAGGGACTGTGACTGCGCTATAGATTTGATTCCAGGCAGTAAATTTCCTAAGGGACGATTATTTAATTTGTCTGTACCCGAGCATGCCGCGATGCGTTCTTATGTCAAGGAGTCTTTGGAGAAGGGGCATATTCGTCCATCCTCTTCCCCTCTCGGTGCGGGATTCTTTTTTGTGGCCAAGAAAGACGGGTCTTTGAGACCTTGTATAGACTATCGGCTTCTGAATAAAATCACTGTTAAGTTTCAGTATCCGTTGCTGCTATTGTCAGACTTGTTTGCTCGGATTAAGGGCGCCAAGTGGTTCACCAAGATAGATCTTCGTGGTGCGTACAACCTTGTGCGCATTAGGCAGGGAGATGAATGGAAAACTGCATTCAATACGCCCGAAGGTCATTTTGAATACTTGGTGATGCCCTTTGGGCTCTCTAATGCCCCTTCAGTGTTTCAGTCCTTTATGCATGATATCTTCCGGAAGTATCTGGATAAATTTTTGATTGTGTATCTTGATGATATTCTAGTTTTCTCGGATGATTGGGATTCTCATGTAAAGCAGGTCAGGATGGTGTTTCAGGTTTTGCGTGATAACGCTTTGTTTGTGAAGGGCTCAAAGTGTCTCTTTGGAGTGCAGAAGGTTTCCTTTTTGGGTTTTATTTTCTCCCCTTCTGCCGTGGAGATGGACCCAGTCAAGGTCCGAGCTGTTCATGATTGGACTCAGCCCACGTCTGTTAAGAGTCTTCAGAAGTTCTTGGGGTTCGCTAATTTCTACCGTCGCTTTATCGCTAATTTTTCTAGCGTTGTTAAACCTTTGACGGATATGACCAAGAAAGGTTCTGATGTGGCTAATTGGGCTCCTGCAGCCGTGGAGACCTTCCAGGAGCTGAAGCGCCGGTTTACTTCGGCGCCTGTTTTGTGCCAGCCTGATGTCTCACTTCCCTTTCAGGTTGAAGTGGATGCTTCTGAGATCGGTGCTGGGGCTGTTTTGTCGCAGAGAGGCTCTGGTTGTTCTGTGATGAGACCATGTGCCTTTTTCTCTAGGAAGTTTTCGCCTGCTGAGCGGAACTATGATGTTGGTAATCGGGAGTTGTTGGCCATGAAGTGGGCATTTGAGGAGTGGCGTCATTGGCTCGAGGGTGCTAAGCATCGTGTGGTGGTCTTGACTGATCACAAAAATCTGATGTATCTCGAGTCTGCTAAGCGCCTGAATCCTAGACAGGCTCGTTGGTCATTGTTTTTCTCTCGTTTTGACTTTGTGGTCTCATACCTGCCTGGTTCGAAGAATGTTAAGGCTGATGCTCTCTCTAGGAGCTTTGTGCCTGACTCTCCTGGAGTCTCGGAGCCAGCTGGTATTCTTAAAGAGGGAGTGATCGTGTCGGCCATATCTCCGGATTTGCGACGTGTGTTGCAGAGATTTCAGGCTGGTAGACCTGACTCGTGTCCACCCGACAGACTGTTTGTTCCTGATAAATGGACCAGCATAGTCATTTCCGAGGTTCATTCCTCGGTGTTGGCAGGGCATCCGGGAATTTTTGGTACCCGAGATTTGGTGGCTAGGTCCTTTTGGTGGCCTTCCTTGTCACGGGATGTGCGGTCATTTGTGCAGTCCTGTGGGACTTGTGCTCGGGCTAAGCCTTGTTGTTCTCGTGCTAGCGGGTTGCTTTTGCCCTTGCCCGTCCCGAAGAGGCCTTGGACGCACATTTCCATGGATTTCATTTCTGATCTTCCGGTGTCTCGGGGAATGTCTGTCATCTGGGTGGTGTGTGATCGTTTTTCCAAGATGGTCCATTTGGTACCCTTGCCTAAGTTGCCTTCCTCTTCCGATCTGGTTCCTTTGTTTTTTCAGAATGTGGTTCGTTTACACGGCATTCCGGAGAATATCGTGTCCGACAGAGGATCCCAGTTTGTGTCCAGATTCTGGCGATCTTTTTGTGCTAAGATGGGCATTGATTTGTCGTTTTCATCTGCCTTCCATCCTCAGACTAATGGTCAAACGGAGCGAACTAATCAGACACTGGAGGCTTATTTGAGATGTTTTGTTTCTGCGGACCAGGATGATTGGGTGACCTTCTTGCCATTGGCGGCGTTTGCCCTTAATAATCGGGCTAGTTCCGCTACTTTGGTTTCGCCATTCTTCTGCAACTCTGGTTTTCATCCTCGTTTCTCCTCGGGTCATGTTGAGTCTTCTGACTGTCCTGGGGTGGATTCCGTGGTGGATAGGTTGCAGCGGATTTGGAATCATGTGGTGGACAACTTGAAGTTGTCACAGGAGAAGGCTCAGCGTTTTGCCAACCGCCGCCGCGGTGTGGGCCCCCGACTTCGTGTTGGGGATTTGGTTTGGTTGTCTTCTCGGTATGTCCCTCTGAAGGTTTCCTCTCCTAAGTTTAAGCCTCGCTTTATTGGTCCTTATAAAATTTTGGAAGTTCTTAACCCGGTTTCTTTTCGTTTGGATCTTCCGGTGTCGTTTGCCATTCACAACGTATTCCATAGGTCTTTGTTACGGCGGTACGTTGTGCCTGTGGTTCCTGCTGTTGAGCCTCCTGCTCCGGTGTTGGTTGAGGGCGAGTTGGAGTACGTGGTGGAGAAGATCTTGGATTCTCATCTCTCTAGACGGAGGCTCCAGTATTTGGTCAAATGGAAGGGCTATGGTCAGGAGGATAATTCCTGGGTGGCCGCCTCTGATGTTCATGCGGCCGATTTGGTTCGTGCCTTCCACGCTGCTCATCCTGGTCGCCCTGGTGGTCTTGGTGAGGGTTCGGTGACCCCTCCTTAAAGGGGGGGTACTGTTGTGAACTATACTTTTTGGCTCCCTCTTGTGGTCACTAGTGATTTGGCACTTGGATTGTCTTTTATCAGGTTGGTGCTCACCTGCTTCGTTAGGCCTGGGGTGTTGCTATTTAAACTTCCTGGATTCTCAGTCCAGTGCCTGGCATCGTTGTAATCAGTTCACTTCTGTTTGCTCCTGTCTTCAGGTCCTGGTTCTTTGCAAGATAAGCTAAGTCCTGCTTTCGTACTCTTGATCATTTGCATTGTTCATATTTTTTGTCCAGCTTGTACAATATGTGATTCCTGTTATTGCTGGAAGCTCTAGGGGGCTGATATTCTCCCCCCACACCGTCAGTCGGTTTGGGGGTTCTTGGATATTCAGCGTGGATATTTTGCAGGGTTTTTTGCTGACCATGTAAGTCTTCTTACTATATTCTGCTATTAGTCAGTGGGCCTCTCTTTGCTAAATCTAGTTCATTCTTACGTTTGTCTTTTCTTCTTACCTCACCGTTATTATTTGTTGGGGGCTTGTATTACTTTGGGGTCTTTTCTCTGTAGGCAAGAGAGGTCTTATTTTCCCTGATAGGGGTAGTTAGTTCTCCGGCTGGCGCGAGACGTCTAGGATCAACGTAGGCACGTTCCCCGGCTGCTGTTAGTGTTTGCGCTAGGATCAGGTATATGGTCAGCCTAGTTACCACTTCCCTATGAGCTGGCATTTATGTTTTGCAGACTTTGCTGTAATCTTTGAGGTCCCCTGCCATTGGGATCATAACAGAGCAGTATTATAGTAGTTATATTCTTGTACATAGGCGCAGTATTATAGCAGTTATATTCTTGTATACAGGGGCAGTATTATAGTAGTTATATTCTTGTACATAGGAGCAGTATTATAGTAGTTATATTCTTGTACATAGGAGCAGTACTATAGTAGTTATATTCTTGTTTATAGGAGCAGTATTATAGTAGTTATATTCTTGTACATAGGAGCAGTATTATAGCAGTTATATTCTTGTACATAGGGGCAGTATTATAGTGGTTATATTCTTGTACTTAGGAGCAATATTATAGTAGTTATATTCTTGTACGTAGGAGCAGTATTATAGTAGTTATATTCTTGTACATAGGAGCAGTATTATAGTAGTTATATTCTTGTACATAGGGGCAGTACTGTAGTAGTTGTATACTTGTACATAGGGGGCAGTATTATAGTAGTTATATTCTTGTATATAGGGAGCAGTATTATAGTAGTTATATTCTTGTATATAGGAGCAGTATTATAGTAGTTATATTCTTGTACATAGGGGGCAGTATTATAGTAGTTATATTCTTGTACATAGGGGGCAGTATTATAGTAGTTATATTCTTGTACATAGGAGCAGTATTATAGTAGTTATATTCTTGTACATAGGAGCAGTATTATAGCAGTTATATTCTTGTACATAGGAGCAGTATTATAGTAGTTATATTATTGTACATAGGAGCAGTATTATAGTAGTTATATTCTTGTACATAGGAGCAGTATTATGGTAGTTATATTCTTGAACATAGGAGCAGTATTATAGTAGTTATAGACTTGTACATAGGGGGCAGTATTATAGTAGTTATATTCTCATACATACTGTAGGAGCAGTATTATAGTAGTTATATTCTTGTACATAGGGGCAGTATTATAGTAGTTATATTCTTGTACATAGGGGCAGTATTGTAGCAGTTATATTCTTGTATATAGGAGCAGTATTATAGTAGTTATATTCTTGTACATAGGGGCAGTATTATAGTAGTTATATTCTTGTACGTAGGGGCAGTATTGTAGCAGTTATATTCTTGTACATAGGGGCAGTATTATAGTGGTTATATTCTTGTACTTAGGAGCTATATTATAGTAGTTATATTCTTGTACGTAGGAGCAGTATTATAGTAGTTATATTCTTGTACATAGGAGCAGTATTATAGTAGTTATATTCTTGTACATAGGGGCAGTACTGTAGTAGCTGTATACTTGTACATAGGGGGCAGTATTATAGTAGTTATATTCTTGTACATAGGGGGCAGTATTATAGTAGTTATATTCTTGTACATTGGAGCAGTATTATAGTAGTTATATTCTTGTACATAGGAGCAGTATTATAGCAGTTATATTCTTGTACATAGGAGCAGTATTATGGTAGTTATATTCTTGAACATAGGAGCAGTATTATAGTAGTTATATTCTTTAACATAGGAGCAGTATTATAGTAGTTATAGACTTGTACATAGGGGGCAGTATTATAGTAGTTATATTCTCATACATACTGTAGGAGCAGTATTATAGTAGTTATATTCTTGTACATAGGGGCAGTATTATAGTAGTTATATTCTTGTACATAGGGGCAGTATTGTAGCAGTTATATTCTTGTACATAGGAGCAGTATTATAGTAGTTATATTCTTGTACATAGGAGCATTATTATAGTAGTTATATTCTTGTACATAGGAGCATTATTATAGTAGTTATATTCTTGTACACAGGGGCAGTATTATAGTAGTTATATTGTTGTACATAGGGGCAGTATTATAGCAGTTATATTGTTGTACATAGGAGCAGTATTATAGTAGTTACATTCTTGTACATAGGGGGCAGTATTATAGCAGTTATATTCTTGTACATAGGAGCAGTATTATAGTAGTTATATTCTTGTACATAGGAGCAGTATTATAGCAGTTATATTCTAGTACATAGGAGCAGTATTATAGTAGTTATATTCTTGTACATAGGAGCAGTATTATAGTAGTTATATTCTTGTACATAGGAGCAGTATTATAGTAGTTATATTCTTGTACATAGGAGCAGTATTATAGTAGTTATATTATTGCACAGAGGGGCAGTATTATAGTAGTTATATTGTTGTACTTAGGGGCAGTATTATAGCAGTTATATTCTTGTACATAGGAGCAGTATTATAGTAGTTATATTCTTGTACATAGGGGCAGTATTATAGTATTTATATTCTTGTACATAGGAGCAGTATTATAGTAGTTATATTCTTGTACATAGGGGCAGTATTATAGTAGTTAAATTCTTGTACATAGGAGCAGTATTATAGTAGTTATATTCTTGTACATAGGGGCAGTATTATAGTAGTTATATTCTTGTACATAGGAGCAGTATTATAGTAGTTATATTCTTGTACATAGGGGCAGCATTATAGTAGTTATATTCCTGTACATAGGGGGCAGTACTGTAGTTAGTAGTTTTACAATGATTTGCTCTGTATAATTTGTGATAGATGGTTGTGCCATTTGCAGGATTTTGTTATGTATTCACTCAGAGTAGATGGAGGAAATATCACAGACATTTCCAGTTTTCCACATGTTCGTCTGACTCTATTATCACATAAGGGGATGACTAATCCTAATGATAACACTTGTTAAGGAAAAAAATAATTATAGATTGCCGACTGAAGAGAAGACGTGCGCTTTGTGCCTGAGAACAGAACGTATCAGCCAATACAGAGCGCAGCTGTATCCAGAGGCACTTACAGAGCAGTTAAAGAGACAGTCTGAGTATATAGAAATGTAATAGCTTTGTTTTCTTTAACTTTAGTTATTTCTTTAAGAAGTGCTGCTGATGCTTATATGTTTGGGAGTTTATTTGGAGTTCCTCAAAGTGATTATAGGACCTTCATGGAATCGATGTGGGGTATCTTTCTTTTTACGTTTATACTTTTTCTGATTTTAGGAGTGTTGTCGTGTTGCTCTTTGTCATTCTGTGTATGCCCTCTAATGTGACAACACAGCATTTAATCTTAATTATCCCATCTATTTTCAGTAGATCAAGAAACACAGACTATTGTTCGTATGAACCTGGATATTGACTTTTGAGTTGCTGTTAGTTGCCGCTCATTGTACTAATATCTTTACAAGACCTGAACATAGGGTAATTGAACAATAGATGTTTGTTAATATGTTGATTACACATTGTACCAGGTCATCTAGTTTGTTGACCTGCAAAACAGAGGAGGACAAACTAGGTCGATTGATTCAATACTCAAACAATGAGAGTCAAACTCATCCTACCTCCTCCTTGACCTGTGGATGATGACCTGAAAATGTGGGTATAAAGAGAGAGATTCTACTTTTCTGAGAACAGAGACCAGTAAGATAGATCCTTTGTGGGATGATGATGCTAAGGCCAGCACCTCATAGTGACTTGGAGAAACACTGATTAGCCTGGAAAATGCTGCTGGAGGATCCTATATGGAGAAGTATGTGGAGCCGCACTGCCATATCGATCTCTAAGGGGAGGGTTGTTACTCCCATCTCCCAGGGCATTTATCCCATTAATGTACTGTATTCATGTTCCTGGACTATTTTATCCTCTATGTGGTGGATTGCTTTTATGGAACTTTTTCGGTTTGCATGTAGTAAGGGTACTTGGGACTGTTCACTCATCTCTTACTCTGTTGATTGCGTGATACCAGATTAGGACCGCGTGACAACTGGTGGCAGCAGTGGGATCAGTAGAACGCAACCCAATGGAGAACCACCCATAGAGTGAATACAGAAGCTGGGCTGTATCCAGTCTACAGGAGGGAGCCAGAGATCTGGGCCTGAAAGATCTGGGACTGACTAAAGAGGCCTTAATTGATCTCCTAGTGGGTGCTAACCAGATCACCTCCTCCCAGATGTTTAGTGGACAAGCGTTGGAGACGGGGATCCCCGCCCCCAAAAGTTAGTGTTTGGTTTAGTATGAAGAAAAGATGGCGGCTCTGGGCCCAGGCTTCTCTCAGGAGTGTAAGGAGGAGGCTGCTCTCCGACAACAAAGGAGACAAGAAGCAATGGAGCCCGAAAGAGGGAGTATTGTGGCTTTAAGTGTAAAACTAATGATTCGGGGGCCTGTATGGTTCACCCGGTTGGACAGACTTCAAGCCATTAGATGACGCTTCTGAAGATGTGGAGGGATTCTTCACAGACTTTGATCAAGAGTGTATCGTGATGTAGATGAGTAGCCCCGCCAGGGCCGTGGGATACTCGGAACTGGGTCCGGTGTTTCACAGGGGGATGTCACGGTGGCGACCCGGTCCATGGCCCTGGGCGCCCATGTAAAAAAAGAAAGGTATTTAAAGAGAATAAAGTTTATGTTCGTGACGCCACCTGTGGTATTCGGTCAGTGGGTACCGACGCTGCTTTAAAGAGGTCCTCTGTGGTGATGTTACGGCAGCTAGATGGTATAACTTCCCACAGGTGAAGTATAGCCCCAGGGCTACAGATGTGCAGATGGAAGATGGTGAATGACGCAGTAAAGAACGAGGACACAGGTTTGCAGTCTCTTTACCTTGTTTACTGAAGACTTCAGGCAGCTACAGTCCAGGGCACCAGATCACAGGGCAGGCAGGGTCCGGCCGGCTTGGAAGCGAATCCAGAGTCACCTTTACCAAGTGGAGTTAAAAGCCTTCCTCTAGCGCATTAGGGTTGTAGTCCCTTACTGCCTACGGCTTCAGATAAGGTCCTCAGAGATGTTCTCTCTCTGTCCCCCGTATAGGATAGGACATAACCCATATGACTGATGACTTGAGCCTGTTTATAGGGACTCTAGCTCGCCCCAGGCTCTAAAGGTGTCACCATGTCTTCAGGTGTGTGTCGGGACAGATAACTTGCAATTCAGCTGTCCTGTCGGTTTCTGCTGTAAGTCTTAGAGGTCCTTACAACCTCGGTGGTCCAGCTACCGTTATCTGCGTTTCAGAGGGAGGCAGCCTGATCTTAGCTGGTCTCTCCTGATGTTACTCTCCTGTGTTTCGCTCTCCGTCACCCTGACTGAACAATGTTCGGCTTTCTGTATGTCTCTACCTCCAGGGGCTGCAGTACTTCAGACTACAGGCCCCTTCAGACCTTCTGACACTCTATATCGGTCTGCTCTCTTCTCTTTCTCTCACTTTCTGAACTGAAACTGAAACTGAACTCTTTCCCTCCAGATCAGGATGTATTTATAGGGGAGTTCACCCTAAAGTAGGCTTAGAGCTCCCCCTTCTGATCTGGAGTGTAAACATGTTGTATGCATTGAAGTTACCTGATAAAAGATCTCCTTCATCGCTTTCAAACGTTACATCACTCTCCCCGTGAGGAAAGCAATGCTGCTGTGATGACCAGGATCCTGGGGCACCACATAGGCGCCCCACTTTGGCTCCATTAATTAGTGGGACTCCTGAACGGAAGCATGGCAAAGGCTTACAGAAACGTTGTTTCACAGCGGAACCGGGATTATAACATTGCCAAATGGACTATTCTGGATTACCATGTTATTATTACCCCAGACTCATATAGGGCCCAGTTCCGAGACCTCACATGCACCACGGGGGGGATCGTTTAGGAAGTATGCCCATAGGATGTCCCAGTCATGACACGCTGCGCACATTTCATAGAGCTGCAGCCTTGGCCGATGAGGTCCTTACTATCCAACCACAATGGAGGAGGCTTCTGGAAGGCTTCTTTACAATAAACCACAGCCTGCTCCTGTGCCCTGGCCCTCTCAGGTTACATCAGCCCCTTCATCCAGCTGCAGGCCGATGACAACGACGCCTCACAATCCTGGGCCCCAACAGTTCCGACCACAACCTGGAGGAGATCACAGCGAGAAGATGTTATGGGTGTGGGCAACCTGGGCACCTGCAAGCCAGCTGTCCCTCAAGGACTAGGAGGGAGACCCACGCACCCTCACTTTGTCCAGTGCATCTTGCCTGAGGAAGAGATACAGTGCAATTTTGTGGGAGCCGAAATGTGGGTATAAAGAGGGATTTTCTATCCTCCTGAGAAGAGAGACCAATAAGATAGATCCTTTGTGGGATGCGGATGCTAAAGCCAGCACCCCAGAGAGACTTGGAGAAACTCTGATCACCCTGGATAATACTGCTGGAGGAGCCTATACGGAGAAGTATCTGGAGCCGCCGTGCTATATCGATCTCTAAGCGGAGGATTGTGACTCTTATCTCCCAGGGCATTTATCCTATTACTGGACTGTATCCGGGACTGGTATCTCTGTAAAAGACTTCCATGAGCCTTTCACACTTATGTGACAGGTGGCTGCAAGAAAGTCTTGATCAAAAATCTTGTCCTCTTTTTCATATACAGCCCCTAGTAAGACCTATGTGTTGCCATGGCTACAGACTACAGACGCACCGTGCGTAGTCAGACCTTGCATTTACTTTACTTTCCTTGCATCGTTCTGAAGAAGATTGTGTCTCATCCATATCTGGTGCAGAATGGCCTGAGGTCCCACATCAGATAATCTGTCACCATGATAACGCAAAGTATCCTGAGTGGCCACCGGACGGAGAATAAATGGCGCCACACGGGTAAAACTCCCACAGCACAAAGTTCTCATTGCAGAGTCGAGACCTGTAATTAACTCCTGAGCGTCACCGGAGATGATTTCTTGCGCTTTTCTAGGAGAATGATTGACAGTCGAGGAAAACAAATCAGCCAAAATTGCTTCGCAATTAACTGATGTTTAATGATATTACATCTGTGTTTATGGGTCTGAGCGAAATGTAATTATACAAGATACTTGGCGGATACAATGTTTCTGCTGTTTGACTGATGTTGAATCAAATTCTACAATTTTCTAATTCAACTGCAAGTGAATGTTTTGTATTCGCTGCCAAACTGTGACCTACGCAGAAATAAGGGGAATCCGATAATACTCTACATGAGAATTTACTGTAATACTGCCTCCTATGTACAAGAATATAACTACTATAATACTGCCCCTATGTACAAGAATATAACTACTATAATACTGCCCCTATGTACAAGAATATAACTACTATAATACTGCTCCTATGTACAAGAATATAACTGCTATAATACTGCCCCTATGTACAAGAATATAACTGCTATAATACTGCCCCCTATGTACAAGAATATAACTACTATAATACTGCCCCTATGTACAGGAATATAACTACTATAATACTGCCCCTATGTACAAGAATATAACTACTATAATACTGCCCCTATGTACAGGAATATAACTACTATAATACTGCTCCTATGTACAAGAATATAACTACTATAATACTGCCCCTATATACAAGAATATAACTACTATAATACTGCCCCTATGTACAGGAATATAACTACTATAATACTGCCCCTATGTACAAGAATATAACTACTATAATACTGCCCCTATGTACAGGAATATAACTACTATAATACTGCCCCCTATGTACAAGAATATAACTACTATAATACTGCTCCTATGTACAAGAATATAACTACTATAATACTGCTCCTATGTACAAGAATATAACTACTATAATACTGCCCCTATGTACAAGAATATAAACAATAATACTGCCCCTATGTACAAGAATATAACTACTATAATACTGCCTCCTAAGTACAAGAGTATAACTATTATAATACTGCCCCTATGTACAAGAATATAACTACTATAATACTGCCCCTATATACAAGAATATAACTACTATAATACTGCCCCTATGTACAAGAATATAACTACTATAATACTGCCCCTATGTACAAGAATATAGCTACTATAATACTGCCCCCTATGTACAAGAATATAACTGCTATAATACTGCCCCTATGTACAAGAATATAACTACTATAATACTGCCCCTATGTACAAGAATATAACTACTATAATACTGCCTCCTAAGTACAAGAGTATAACTACTATAATACTGCCCCTATATACAAGAATATAACTACTATAATACTGCCCCTATGTACAAGAATATAACTACTATAATACTGCCCCTATGTACAAGAATATAAACAATAATACTGCCCCTATGTACAAGAATATAACTACTATAATACTGCCTCCTAAGTACAAGAGTATAACTATTATAATACTGCCCCTATGTACAAGAATATAACTACTATAATACTGCCCCTATACACAAGAATATAACTACTATAATACTGCCCCTATGTACAAGAATATAACTACTATAATACTGCCCCTATGTACAAGAATATAACTACTATAATACTGCCCCTATACACAAGAATATAACTACTATAATACTGCCCCTATGTACAAGAATATAACTACTATAATACTGCTCCTATGTACAAGAATATAACTACTATAATACTGCCCCTATGTACAAGAATATAAATACTATAATACTGCTCCTATGTACAAGAATATAACTACTATAATACTGCCCCTATGTACAAGAATATAACTACTATAATACTGCTCCTATGTACAAGAATATAACTACTATAATACTGCCCTTATGTACAAGAATATAACTACTATAATACTGCCCCTATGTACAAGAATATAACTACTATAATACTGCTCCTATGTACAAGAATATAACTACTATAATACTGCCCTTATGTACAAGAATATAACTACTATAATACTGCTCCTATGTACAAGAATATAACTAATATAATACTGCTCCTATGTACAAGAATATAACTACTATAATACTGCCCCTATGTACAAGAATATAACTACTATAATACTGCCCCCTATGTACAGGAATATAACTACTATAATACTGCTCCTATGTACAAGAATATAACTACTATAATACTGCTCCTATGTACAAGAATATAACTACTATAATACTGCCCCATATGTACAGGAATATAACTACTATAATACTGCCCCCTATGTACAGGAATATAACTACTATAATACTGCTCCTATGTACAAGAATATAACTACTATAATACTGCCCCCTATGTACAGGAATATAACTACTATAATACTGTCCCTATGTACAAGAATATAACTACTATAATACTGCTCCTATGTACAAGAATATAACTACTATAATACTGCTCCTATGTACAAGAATATAACTACTATAATACTGCTCCTATGTACAAGAATATAACTACTATAATACTGCTCCTATGTACAAGAATATAACTACTATAATACTGCCCCTATGTACAAGAATATAACTACTATAATACTGCTCCTATGTACAAGAATATAACTACTATAATACTGCCCTTATGTACAAGAATATAACTACTATAATACTGCTCCTATGTACAAGAATATAACTAATATAATACTGCTCCTATGTACAAGAATATAACTACTATAATACTGCTCCTATGTACAAGAATATAACTACTATAATACTGCCCCATATGTACAGGAATATAACTACTATAATACTGCCCCCTATGTACAGGAATATAACTACTATAATACTGCTCCTATGTACAAGAATATAACTACTATAATACTGCCCCCTATGTACAGGAATATAACTACTATAATACTGCCCCCTATGTACAGGAATATAACTACTATAATACTGCTCCTATGTACAAGAATATAACTGCTATAGTACTGCTCCTATGTACAAGAATATAACTACTATAACACTGCCCCTATGTACAAGAATATAACTACTATAATACTGCTCCTATGTACAAGAATATAACTACTATAATACTGCTCCTATGTACAGGAATATAACTACTATAACACTGCCCCATGTACAAGGATATAACTACTATAATACTGTCCCCTATGTACAAGAATATAACTACTATAATACTGTCCCCTATGTACAAGAATATAACTACTATAATACTGCTCCTATGTACAGGAATATAACTACTATAATACTGCTCCTTTATACAAGAATATAACTACTATAATACTGCCCCTATGTACAAGAATATAACTACTATAACACTGCCCCCTATGTACAAGAATATAACTACTATAATACTGCCCCTATGTACAAGAATATAACTACTATAATACTGCCCCTATGTACAAGAATATAACTACTATAATACTGCCCCCTATGTACAAGAATATGACTACTATAATACTGCTCCTATGTACAAAAATATAACTACTATAATACTGCCCCTATGTACAAGAATATAACTACTATAATACTGCCCCTATGTACAAGAATATAACTACTATAATACTGCCCCCTATGTACAAGAATATGACTACTATAATACTGCTCCTATGTACAAGAATATAACTACTATAATACTGCCCCTATGTACAAGAATATAACTACTATAATACTGCCCCCTATGTACAAGAATATGACTACTATAATACTGCTCCTATGTACAAGAATATAACTACTATAATACTGCCCCCTATGTACAAGAATATAACTACTATAACACTGCCCCCTATGTACAAGAATATAACTACTATAATACTGCTCCTATGTACAAGAATATAACTACTATAATACTGCCCCTATGTACAAGAATATAACTACTATAATACTGCCCCCTTTGTACAAGAATATGACTACTATAATACTGCTCCTATGTACAAGAATATAACTACTATAATACTGCCCCCTATGTACAAGAATATAACTACTATAATACTGCCCCTATGTACAAGAATATAACTACTATAATACTGCCCCCTATGTACAAGAATATGACTACTATAATACTGCTCCTATGTACAAGAATATAACTACTATAATACTGCCCCTATGTACAAGAATATAACTACTATAATACTGCCCCTATGTACAAGAATATAACTACTATAATACTGCCCCTATGTACAAGAATATAACTACTATAATACTGCCCCTATGTACAAGAATATAACTACTATAATACTGCCCCTATGTACAAGAATATAACTACTATAATACTGCCCCTATGTACAAGAATATAACTACTATAATACTGCCCCCTATGTACAAGAATATAACTACTATAATACTGTCCCTATGTACAAGAATATAACTACTATAATACTGTCCCCTATGTACAAGAATATAACTACTATAATACTGCCCCTATGTACAAGAATATAACTACTATAATACTGCCCCCTATGTACAAGAATGTAACTACTATAATACTGCTCCTATGTAGAAGAATATAACTACTATAATACTGCTACTATGTACAAGAATATAACTACTATAATACTGCCCCTATGTACAAGAATATAACTACTATAATACTTTCCCCTATGTACAAGAATATAACTACTATAATACTGCTCCTATGTACAAGAATATAACTACTATAATACTGCCCCTATGTACAAGAATATAACTACTATAATACTGCCCCTATGTACAAGAATATAACTACTATAATACTGCCCCTATGTACAAGAATAGAACTACTATAATACTGCCCCTATGTACTGATGTAGGGGATGGTACAGTTACTATTTTCCTTTTTTCTCCTCCACCGTCGGTGGTCCGGGGCATTTCTTGGTGTTTCTATGATAGGAGATTACATGGCCTCACTTCCAGGTGACGATGTGGGTTTTCTGCTCTCGGTAATTATCGCTCTGAATACCAATGCCATTATGCGGTGTAAGATTCCTTGTTGTCAGGGTAACAGGTGTCTCCATCCTGCGCACAGAAGACCTCCGCCTCTAATTGTATCCCATAAATATCTGGGACCAGCAGGGACCTTGTGATCGCCTCCCATATTGTTGGGCCCATTAGATAATGCCGGGTGGGATCGGCAGCACTGATTCGTTACTGATATGTCAGCTTATATACAATATACTCTATGTGGCTCATAGACTTCCTGCTTCCCGGAATCCTTATACTCCAGTCACTACCAGAGCTGCATTCATAGTGCTGCTGGGAGTGTGACTATGATATATTGCCTCTGTAAGTGTGGTTGACCATGGATATCTCGTTCCTGCCCCTGAAGACACCAACTGCCTTGTATGGTGGTGTAAACTATGTCCTACGGCTTTTACATGAATATATCGTGTGATGTGATGTAATGAATCAAGATGGTAGTGTACAATATAGGAAAGCATAGGGTAAGACATAGCTCAGGACATAACATACAGTGAGTGGAAATAAGTATTTGATCCCTTGCTAATTTTGTAAGTTTGCCCACTGACAAAGACATGAACAATCTATAATATTAAGGGTAGGTTCTTTTTAACATTGAGAGATAAAATATCAAAAATAAAATCCAGAAAATCACCTTCTATAAATTATATACATTTATTTGCATTTTGCAGTGAGAAAGAAGTATTTGATCCCCTACCAACCATTATGTTCTTGCTCCTACTGACCAGTTAGACTCCTAATCAACTCGTTACCTGCATTAAAGACAGCTGTCTTACATAGTCACCTTTATAAAAGACTCCATTAATCAGTTAGACTCTGACCTCTACAACATGGACAAGACCAAAAAGCTTTATAAGGATGTCAGGGACAAGATCATAGACCTGCACAAAGCTGGAATGGGCTACAGAAAAATAAGTAAGACACTGGGTGAGAAGGAGACAACTGTTGGTGCAATAGTTAGAAAATGGAAGAAATACAAAATGACTGTCAATCGACATCGATCTGGGGCACCATGCAAAATCTCACCTCGTGGGGTATCCTTGACCATGAGGAAGGTGAGAGATCAGCCTAAAACTACACGGCGGGAACTTGTTAATGATCTCCCACAGTCACCAAGAAAACCATTCGTAACACATTACACCGTAAAGGTTTACAATCCTGCAGTGCCCGCAAGATCCCCCTGCTCAAGAAGGCACATGTGCAGGCCCTTCTGAAGTTTTAGAATAAACATCTGGATGATTCTGTGAGTGATTGGGAGAAGGTGCTGTGGTCAGAGGAGACAAAAGTTGAGCTCTTTGGCATTAACTTAACTCGCCGTGTTTGGAGGAAGAGAAATGCTGCCTATGACCCAAAGAACACCATCCCCACTGTCAAGCATGGAGGTGGAAACATTAGGTTTTGGGGGCCTTTCTCTGCTAAGGGCACAGGACTACTTAACCACATCAATGGGAGAATGGATGGAGCCATGTACCGTAAAATCCTGAGTGACAACCTCCTTCCCTCCACCAGGACATAAAAAAGGGTCGTGGCTTGGTCTTCCAGCAAGACAATGACCCAAAACATACAGCCAAGGCAACAAAGGAGTGGCTCAAAAAGAATCACATTAGGGTCATGGAGTGGCCTAGACAGTCTCCAGACCTTCGTCCCATAGAAAACTTATGGAGGGAGATGAAGCTCCGAGTTGCCAAGTGACAGCGTCAAAATCTTAATGACTTAATGATGATCTGCAAAGAGGAGTGGAGCAAAATTCCTCCTGACATGTGCGCAAACTTCATCATCAACTACAAGAAACGTCTGACTGCTGGGCCTGCCAACAAGGGTTTTACCACCAAGTATTAAGTCTTGTTTGCCAGAGGGATCAAACACTTATTTCTCACTGCAAAATGCAAATAAATTTACATAATTTATACAATGTGATTTTCTGGGTTTTACTTTTGATAGTCTACCTCTCAATGTTAAAATTAACCGACCCTTAAAATAATATACTGTTCATGTGTTTGTCAGTGGGCAAACTTACAAAATCAGCAAGGGATCAAATACTTATTTCCCCAACTGTATGTAGCATATTATAGTTGACTGTAGTTAGGTAACATTAGGGTAAGATATAATTAATTTTCGGGACTAGCCCATAGTGGAAGGGGCTGAGTGTTTGGGCACAGCTGCTACCTAAGATTGAGAGTTAGAGCTGAATAGAAAGGGGAAGAACTAGGCAATACGAGGCCTTACTAGAATTCCCTGGACGAACATACTCCTGTAATGTCTGGAGCTCAAGGCTCGATCCTGGTGCTTTGGCGGGCACTTTGACCCCTTCCATACAGAAGAAGATTAACATGGAGTCACGAGTGGGAGAAGTAACGGACCTCGGATGTACTGCGGGACTGGGTTGGGGATCCCTGGGACTTACAAGATCAGTGACAGCAGGGATAGTCCAGGCCAAACGGATGGAAAACCTGGAAGTGTAAACTCCTCTGTCATGAAACAGACTGGGGGGTCTCCTGATTCCGGGGTCTCCGGAAACTGAAGACCTGGACACAGCTGAGGGCTGCGGCCTACAAGAAGTGGGTGCAACATACCCCACGCACCATGGCACATTCACCTGGGACACAGATTTTCTGTAGAGTACCAAGCCGACATGAAACAGCAGCTCAACCACGACTACCGACCGCCAGCACCCTACACTGGTTGGGGATTTGTCTACATTACGGGGGTCGCTTTAGGGTCTGTATATATTCAAGGGGTCTGATCTTGGGTCTGTATTTATTCACAGCTTTTGTATGAGATCTGTGTTTAGGGTTCTGTTCTGAAGTCTGTGTATAAAGTATTTAGGTGGTCTGTGTTTAGGGGGGTCTGGTTTTGAGTTTTAAATATTTTGGGGACCTGGTCTGGAGTCTGTATTTATTTAGGGGTTCTGTCTTTAGGGATTATGGTCTGGGGGCCTGTAGTTATTTAGGAGCATGGTCTGAGGTCATTGTTCCTTTTTTTAAGGGGAGAAAGTTATGGTTAGTGGGGGTTCTCTATTTATTTTAGGGAATTGGTCTGGCGTCTGTATTAATTTGTGAGCCTGGTTTGTGGTCTGTATTTATTTAAGGGGTCTGCTCTTGGATCTATATTTATTTAGGGTTCTGGTCTGGGATCTGTATATATTTAGAGGTCTTGTTTTGGGGTCTGTATTTATTTAGGGGCCTGGTCAGGGGTCCATATAGATTTAAAGGGTTTGGTGTGATGTCTGTATAAATGTAAGGAGTCTGTTCTGTGGTCTGTATTAGTTTAGGGGGTCTGGTCTGGGGTCTGTATTAGTTAGGGGGTCTGGTCTGGGGTCTGTATTAGTTTAGAGGGTCTGGTCTGCGGTCTGTATTAGTTGAGGGTGTCTGGTTTGTGGTCTGTATTAGTTAGGGGGTCTAGTCTGGGGTCTGTATTAGTGTAAGGGGTCTGGTCTGGGGTCTGTATTAGTTTAGGTGGTCTGGTTTGTGGTCTGTATTAGTTTAGGGGGTCTGATCTGTTTTCTGTATTAGTTTAGGGGGTCTGGTCTGGGGTCTGTATTAGTTTAGGGATCTGGTTTGAGGTCTGTATTAGTTTATGGTGTCTGGGCTGGGGTCTGTATTAGTTTAGGGGGTCTGGTCTGTTTTCTTCATTAGTTGAGGGGGTCTGGTCTGGGGTCTGTATTAGTTTAGGGGGTCTGATCTGTTTTCTGCATTAGTTTAGGGGGTCTGGTCTGGGGTCTGTATTAGTTTAGGGGTGTGGTCTGGGGTCTACATTAGTTTAGAGGGTCTAGCCTGAGGTTTGTATTTATTTAAAAGTCAAGGATACTTAGGGTACCGTCACACAGTACCATTTACATCGCTACGACGGCACGATTCGTGACGTCGCAGCGTCGTATGATTATCGCTCCAGCGTCGTAGACTGCGGTCACACGTTGCAATCACGGCGCTGGAGCGATGCCGAAGTCCCCAGGTAACCAGGGTAAACATCGGGTTACTAAGCGCAGGGCCGCGCTTAGTAACCCGATGTTTACCGTGGTTACCAGCGTAAAAGTAAAAAAAAACAAACAGTACATACTCACCATCTGATGTCCGTCAGGTCCCTTGCCGTCTGCTTCCCGCTCTGACTGAGATCCGGCCGTACAGTGAGAGCAGAGCGCAGCGGCGACGTCACCGCTGTGATCTGCTCTCACTTTCCGGCCGGCAGTCAGAGCGGAAAGCAGACGGCAAGGGACCTGACGGACATCAGATGGTGAGTATGTACTGTTTGTTTTTTTTTACTTTTACGCTGGTAACCACGGTAAACATCGGGTTACTAAGCGCGGCCCTGCGCTTAGTTACCCGATGTTTACCCTGGTTACCAGCGAACGCATCGCTGGATCGCTGTCACACACAACGATCCAGCGATGACAGCGGGAGATCCAGCTACGAAAGAAAGTTTCAAACGATGTGCTACGACGTACGATTCTCAGCTGGGTGCCTGATCGCAGTAGCGTGTCAGACACTGCGAGATCGTAACGATATCGCTAGAACGTCACGAATCGTACCGTCGTAGCGATAAAAATGCCACTGTGTGACGGTACCCTTAGTTGAGAAGATCTAGGGTCAGCATTAAGCTATGGGGTCTGATCTGTGGGTGGAAGCTCTACAATCGTTTCTGGAGTCTGGTGGGGTTTGTACTTATTTTGAGCTATAAACATCACTTCCATTTAATATCCCTTAGGTCGGGGCACGTCCTACATAAGTATTTGGGGCAGATTTAAAAACTGTTTGCTTTTCGGAGTTTTCATGATGTTTCCTAGAAGCCATAAATGGATCCCATTGACTAATAATCCATCAGGTTTCCGGTGAATTTGAAGCCAAAGATAGCGAGGAAATAACGTGAATGTGATTGCAGTTGCACATTTCCATGATCGCCGCCTGTGCGATACATGTGATAAACTTCCGATTATTCCTGCTCTATTTCAGGCGGTACGGGGATGAGATACGTAGAGAGCTCGGTAATTCTCTGTAAGATGATGTATACTTTCCTCTGCCAATCATTCCGTCTTATCTGTGCTATATAAAGGCTTAAATTACACTTTCTTTCTATAATATGTTTTTAATGATAGTTTAATCATCACCCGCGCTCCCCCGCTGTCCGCCATTATTATATTGTTCTGCTTGTTTACTGTAAATTTACATATCCGAGAAGCGGTAAAATAACACCAAGTTTCCGGACGCCATTTTTCATGACAACTGTTACATTTTGCCCCCATTGTATTCCTTCAACTAAACCCATAAAGTAATCTGCACATGTGTCACCATGTGTATGCAAATAAATGACCCTAAGGACAAAAGGAATGACCAAAAGGACAAAAGGAATGATCCAAAGGACACAGGGAATGACGCAAAGGACATAAGGAATGACCCTAGGGATAAAAGGAATGGCCCAAAGGACAAAAGAAATTACCCAAAGGACAAAAGGAATAACCCAAAGGTCTAAAGCCCAAAAAGAGAGACACTAAGGACCAAAGGACATAAGGAATGACCAAAAGGATAACAACATTACCCTAAGGATAAAAGGAATGACCATAAGGACAAAAGGACTCATACTAAGGACAAAAGGAATGACCCAAAGGACAAAAGGAATGATCCAAAGGACAAAAGGAATGACCCAAAGGACAAAAGGACATAAGGAATGACCCTAGGGATAAAAGGAATGGCCCAAAGGACAAAAGGAATGATCCAAAGGACACAGGGAATGACCCAAAGGACAAAAGGACATAAGGAATGACCCTAGGGATAAAAGGAATGGCCCAAAGGACAAAAGGAATGATCCAAAGGACACAGGGAATGACCCAAAGGACAAAAGGACATAAGGAATGACCCTAGGGATAAAAGGAAAGGCACAAAGGACAAAAGGAATAACCCAAAGGTCAAAAGCCCAACAAGATGAACACTAAGGACCAAAGGACATAAGGAATGACCAAAAGGATAACAAAATTACCCTAAGGATAAAAGGATTGACCCAAAGGACAAAAAGAATTACCCTAAGGGCAAAAGAACAAAAGGAATGGCCCAAAGGACAAAGGAATGACCCTAAGAACAACAGGAATTGCACTGCCTGTGTTGGGCTGACCAGAGGAGCAGAGCCGTGTCCCTCATCTTGGCCATAGAGTTGAGGTGTATTTTTTTTCTTTTTTTTTAATTCACAAAGAGGGTATGAAAGTATCATTATATGAGGGGGGGGGGCACAAAGGGAAAGCTAAGAATACATGGACGCACAAGGAGGCAAAATTAATATATTGGGGTATTATTAATACTGGGGCATTACAAATATATGCTGGTACAAAGGTGTATTAATATATTGAGGCACAAGGGGGCATTAATAATATGTGATGGCACAAAGGGGCATTAATATTACACAAGGGCATTAATATTACATGGTGGCATCAATATTACATTGTGGCAAAGGAGGGCATTAATATTCTATGGTGGCAAAAAGGGGCATTAATAAGACATGGTGGCTCAAAGGGGCATTAATATTACATGGTGGAACAAAGGGGCATTAATATTACATGGGGGCACATGTTGGCATTAATAATAGATGTGGCACAAAGGGGAAATAATAATATATGGGGGTGCGTGAGAACATTATTACTATGTGATGGCACATGAGGCATTAATATAAGGTGCAAGAAGTTGGTATTACAGATACTGGTAATATTGACATATATGTATAGCTAATAGGGGCCCTGGCTGGGAATTGGCCTCAGAACCTTAGGACTCTGGATAGACCCCAATTTCTGGGCCTGGATTTATAAAGAGTGGTAGGTACTAAGGCAGAGGGTCCTGCTACTCCATCACCCCACAACATTGGTTTTGTGTAGGGTCTTCAATAAGATGAGGCAAAGTTTCTGTGCTTATTATTTGACTACATAGTGTCTGGAGTTAATTTCGACTTGGTTAGAAAATGTTTAGAAAGTTGTGTATTTAGTGGAGAAATAAACCCACTGAATGCAGCACTGTTTCATTTATATATAGGTGATTAACACGGCTTTGGTTGGTGTAACTCGCTTTGCTATGACAAGTAAATCAGTGTCATCCATCTAACCCTAAAGATCAGAGGTGTCAAATTGCATTCCTCGAGGGCCGCCAACAGGTCATGTTTTCAGGATTTCCTTGTATTGCACAGGTGATAATTTAATCACCTGCACAGAATGATTCCAGCACCTTGTGGAATGCTAAGGAAATCCTGAAAACATGACCTGTTGGCGGCCCTCGAGGAATGCAGTTTGACACCTCTGCTAAAGATCGTTGTCAAATTTGGTGGAGGATGCGGGCACAAAAAAAGATCTTATGGAAGTAATGCCAGAAGCTCGATTTGTGAGAGACTGTTCTCTGCTGATTGAAATAGAATGTTAATGCTGCTGAAAACTGCTTATGTCCTGGTTGAAATCCGTTGCCACCTTACAAACCTATTCAAGTGCCACGGAGGCGCTAATTAGGTAAATGGTTTTGTAACAGTAGTATGGGATCAAGTTACTGCACTTAGAAAGACTGTAAGTAAGAAAGTGTGCAGAGATCTTTGCAAAGTATCACACCTGAGGATGACGTTGAGGCCTACCTGACAATATTTGCTGATGTTCTCACACCCCATCTAATGGATAAGCCTCAAAAAAGCCTACTGTGACATTAGCGACCAGGATGCCGAGGACTATGCTAAAATGAGAAGATAAAAGCAGAGGTTCTTGCTTGCTTTGGGTAGTAACAGCTTCTCTTTGAGCCAAAGACCATGGCTGGTTGATCAAGGTGGACAAACCTGTCAGGTTCGAAAAGTATGGTCTCTTCTACCTGGTAAAAAAATGGATCCAGGTTCCTCTACACCAGTACTGATCGTCTGTGTCTAACTGGTGACCTTCAGAGCTAGGTCAGATATGTAGGCCATGTTGATGTAGGCCAACCTGATGGAAAGGTAACTAGATACTAAAGGCAACAGGCTATGAATAAGAAGTACCACTGCGAAACGCATCAATCAGGACCCTGAATCTTTTTCTTGGGACTTTTTCCTCAGATGACATAACTTCTCATTTGAATATGTGAATTTTCCTTTGAACAATGTTTTTATTGATGGAATAAACTTTTTATCTGCTGCTTCAAATTCCCCCCTTTTCATTGTCTTTCCTTGGATCTTGGATCCTGTGCACTCGTGGATTGATGTTCTGATCATACTTTTTAAGTTCCTTATACTGAGGACAACCTCTGTAGTGCCCCTGTGGCTCAGTCAGGTCCCAGGAGGACAAACTCTACAATATGTCTCCAACTTGTAAGATGTTCTCTAGAAGAAGAGTTGAAAAATTCAGAAAATGGTAGAATGTTCTCATGGTAGTTCATAAGTGATGGTGGCCAAGTGGTCCTAGAAAGGATTCTTCAAGAAGACCAATACTAATCCAGTTCTGGAGATGCTACGTGCTGAGACATATTGCTGTTCATAGGCATTAGACCCAAGGAAAAGTTACGATGGATGGCTTCAGTCACCGTACCAACCCCAGGAATGCTAGTTGAGATGAAGATATCAAGGAAAATTGAGTTCTTCAGCAAAACCAGATGGATGAATTTTTGGGACTTGTGTTTTTCTGGAGGTGCAGGTAGGTTGATACTGGGACCTTTCACTCGTTTACCCTTCAGTACTGACTGGGCCACAGAGAATTTAGAAAGTCATATTGACATACCGGGAAAGTTTGGTCCACGGAAAGATATATTTTCCTAATAGTGGCCACTGTAGAAGAAATGTGGGGCCACTTTCTAGATACTTCACTTTCAGCTTAACTTTCCCTCACACAAAGAAAATAAGTGGTCCAAGACGGGAGGCTTCTTAGCGCCCCCAGCTCTCTTTTTATAGGTCATATGACTCGCTTTTTAAATGCCTCCTAATCTTCACCCCTGCTCGAAACCTATTATTTCTAACAAATATTCAGGTCCCCTTTTACCAAAATTCACCAACAGACGTGAACCTGCACAGCATCATAATTATCTTTCCCCTTTCCAGACTCTTCTAAATAACCTGTTTGTATCACGAAGAAAAATAAGTAATTCCAAAAATAGCAGCACTCGCCCATCCGCCGCGCCATACAAAACAAACTGCTCCAGATACTAGAATTGCCGATCCCGGCTTGACATTCTGTATGGATCGAGAAGTGACAAAAGGAAGGAGGAAATTGGAGAGAACATCAATTGGACAATCACCAGGAGACTCCTCATAAACGCAGACAGTGATAAATGTGTAAATGACCTATCGAGACACATGGAAGAAGAAGCAAGAACAGAAGCCCAAAGTCTGTGATGGCAAAAATACTTTCTTCTTATGTTTCATAGTATATTGTTCACGGATCACGTACAAAGACAGCTAGAATGCTCCCAGTGTTGTATGAAGACCTCTAGAATGCATTGTGCTAGAATCATGAGAATGCTCTTTGTATGGGGATCACTAGAATGCTAAAGAAGAAAAATGTCCAGCTTCACCGAATCCGCGAAAATAAAGTTTCTTTATTCACAAACTTGTAACACAGAGGATACAAACTTCAGCACAAGCCATGTGGATGTGAATCTCAACGAGTTTCTGGAGACTAAGCTCCCTTAATCATGACCAACAACAACTCTTTCTTTTGTATTGGGATCACTAGAATGCTCCCTGCTCTGTAGATCACTAGATGCTTCCTGCTCTGTAGATCACTGGAATGTTCCTTGCTCTGTAGATCACTAGAATGCTTCCAGCTCTATGGATCACTAGAATGCTGCTTGCTCTGTAGATCACTGGAATGTTCCCTGCTCTGTAGATCACTAGAATGTTCCCTGCTCTGTAGATCACTGGAATACTCCCTGCTCTGTAGATCACTAGAATGTTCCCTGCTCTGTAGATCCATGGAATGTTCCCTGCTCTGTAGATCACTAGAATGCTGCCTGCTCTGTAGATCACTAGAATGTTCTCTGCTCTGTAGATCACTAGAATGTTCTCTGCTCTGTAGATCACTATAATGCTCCCTGCTCTGTAGGTAACTAGAATGCTCCCTGCTCTGTAGATCACTAGAATGCTCCCTGCTTTGTTGATCACTAGAATGCTCCCTGCTCGGTAGATCACTAGAATGCTCCCTGCTTTGTTGATCACTAGAATGCTCCCTGCTTTGTAGATTACTAGAATGATCCCTGCTCTGTAGGTAACTAGAATGCTCCCTGCTCGGTAGATCACTAGAATGTTCCCTGTTCTGTAGATCACTAGAATGCTCCCTGCTCTGTAGATCACTAGAATGCTCCCTGCTTTGTAGATCACTAGAATGTTCCCTGCTCTGTAGATCAGTAGAATGTTCCCTGCTCTGTAGATCACTAGAATGTTCCCTGCTCTGTAGATCACTAGAATGCTCCCTGCTCTGTAGATCACTAGAATGTTCCCTGCTTTGTAGATCACTAGAATGCTCCCTGCTCTGTAGATCACTAGAATGTTCCCTGCTCTGTAGATCACTAAAATGTTCCCTGCTCTGTAGATCACTAGAATGCTCCCTGCTCTGTAGATCACTAGAATGTTCCCTGCTCTGTAGATTACTAGAATGTTCCCTGCTCTGTAGATCACTAGAATGTTCCCTGCTCTGTAGATCACTAGAATGTTCCCTGCTCTGTAGATCACTAGAATGTTCTCTGCTCTGTAGATCACTAGAATGTTCCCTGCTCTGTAGATCACTAGAATGTTCCCTGCTCTGTAGATCACTAGAATGTTCCCTGCTCTGTAGATCACTAGAATGTTCCCTGCTCTGTAGATCACTAGAATGTTCTCTGCTCTGTAGATCACTAGAATGCTCCCTGCTCCGTAGATCACTAGAATGTTCCCTGTTCTGTAGATCACTAGAATGCTCCCTGCTCTGTAGATCACTAGAATGCTCCCTGCTTTGTAGATCACTAGAATGTTCCCTGCTCTGTAGATCAGTAGAATGTTCCCTGCTCTGTAGATCACTAGAATGTTCCCTGCTCTGTAGATCACTAGAATGCTCCCTGCTCTGTAGATCACTAGAATGTTCCCTGCTCTGTAGATCACTAGAATGTTCCCTGCTGTGTAGATCACTAGAATGTTCCCTGCTCTGTAGATCCATGGAATGTTCCCTGCTCTGTAGATCACTAGAATGCTGCCTGCTCTGTAGATCACTAGAATGTTCTCTGCTCTGTAGATCACTAGAATGTTCTCTGCTCTGTAGATCACTATAATGCTCCCTGCTCTGTAGGTAACTAGAATGCTCCCTGCTCTGTAGATCACTAGAATGCTCCCTGCTTTGTTGATCACTAGAATGCTCCCTGCTCGGTAGATCACTAGAATGCTCCCTGCTTTGTTGATCACTAGAATGCTCCCTGCTTTGTAGATTACTAGAATGATCCCTGCTCTGTAGGTAACTAGAATGCTCCCTGCTCGGTAGATCACTAGAATGTTCCCTGTTCTGTAGATCACTAGAATGCTCCCTGCTCTGTAGATCACTAGAATGCTCCCTGCTTTGTAGATCACTAGAATGTTCCCTGCTCTGTAGATCAGTAGAATGTTCCCTGCTCTGTAGATCACTAGAATGTTCCCTGCTCTGTAGATCACTAGAATGCTCCCTGCTCTGTAGATCACTAGAATGTTCCCTGCTTTGTAGATCACTAGAATGCTCCCTGCTCTGTAGATCACTAGAATGTTCCCTGCTCTGTAGATCACTAAAATGTTCCCTGCTCTGTAGATCACTAGAATGCTCCCTGCTCTGTAGATCACTAGAATGTTCCCTGCTCTGTAGATTACTAGAATGTTCCCTGCTCTGTAGATCACTAGAATGTTCCCTGCTCTGTAGATCACTAGAATGTTCCCTGCTCTGTAGATCACTAGAATGTTCTCTGCTCTGTAGATCACTAGAATGTTCCCTGCTCTGTAGATCACTAGAATGTTCCCTGCTCTGTAGATCACTAGAATGTTCCCTGCTCTGTAGATCACTAGAATGTTCCCTGCTCTGTAGATCACTAGAATGTTCTCTGCTCTGTAGATCACTAGAATGCTCCCTGCTCCGTAGATCACTAGAATGTTCCCTGTTCTGTAGATCACTAGAATGCTCCCTGCTCTGTAGATCACTAGAATGCTCCCTGCTTTGTAGATCACTAGAATGTTCCCTGCTCTGTAGATCAGTAGAATGTTCCCTGCTCTGTAGATCACTAGAATGTTCCCTGCTCTGTAGATCACTAGAATGCTCCCTGCTCTGTAGATCACTAGAATGTTCCCTGCTCTGTAGATCACTAGAATGTTCCCTGCTGTGTAGATCACTAGAATGTTCCCTGCTCTGTAGATCACTAGAATGCTCCCTGCTCTGTAGATCACTAGCATGCTCCCTGCTCTGTAGATCACTAGAATGCTCCCTGCTCTGTAGATCACTAGAATGTTCCCTGCTCTGTAGATCACTAGAATGTTCCCTGCTCTGTAGATCACTAGAATGTTCCCTGCTGTGTAGATCACTAGAATGTTCCCTGCTCTGTAGATCACTAGAATGCTCCCTGCTCTGTAGATCACTAGCATGCTCCCTGCTCTGTAGATCACTAGAATGCTCCCTGCTCTGTAGATCACTAGAATGTTCCCTGCTCTGTAGATTACTAGAATGTTCCCTGCTCTGTAGATCACTAGAATGCTCCCTGCTCTGTAGATCAGTAGAATGCTCCCTGCTCTGTAGATCACTAGATTGCTCCCTGCTCGGTAGATCACTAGCATGTTCCCTGCTCTGTAGATCACTAGAGTGCTCCCTACTTTGTCCTGGGATCACTGTTTTCTGCTCTGTGCTGGGATCACTAGAATATTACCTGAATGTACTGGAATCACTTTGCTTTGAATTGGGGTCACTAGAATTCTCTCTGCTTTGTGCTGTGATCACTAGAATGTTTTCTGCATTGTACTATGATCACTAGAATGCTCTCTGCTTTGTGCTGGGATCACTAGAATGCTTGTTGCTTTGTATTTGTTGGCATATGCAACAGATTAGGACTTATTATAAGTGAAAGGAGGACTTTACACTAACTAGACAGCAGATGGCGATAGTGTGTAAAGTTATATACTTGCTGTAATGTGGGGAGGGAAACTCTCAGTTGTTGGTTGTTTTTCTTACTTCCTGATTCTTCATGTTATTCTTCTTGAATGTATTGCCTCAGTGCACGGTCTGTGTGAAACTGAATTGTATCTCATGTTTACCAGTATGAAGTAAATACTGTTTACTCAAGATATCTTGCTGATTGAAGCTCTCCTAACTACAGCGGTGACTGCAAGAAAACGCACTCTGCAACAGGTTATGGGCCCAGGCACCCCAGACACTACAGATCTGTACTACAAGCCCAGCAGAAGGATCCTGGTTTATAACCCCAGATAACAACGGAGCACACAGATAAGCTCTGTAAACAGAAGGAAATCCAGATACAGAGTGACAGCGGAATTCATCTTCCCAGGAGCTGGACATACAGGAGAATATCTTCAGTACAACTCTCTAAACAAGTAAGACTATATAAAGATGATGAGTAACACAGAACTGACATTTACAGTAGCTAAACTGAATAGTGAAAATTATCAGTTATGGAAATTCAGAGTAGAGATGTTGTTATCTAAGGATGATCTATGGGAAGTAATTGTTACAGCAAGATCAGATCAAGATAATCAGACATGGGATAAGAAGAATATGCAAGCTAAAGCCACCATTAGCTTATTAGTGGATGATGCTCAATTAATACATATAAGAAATGAAGAAACAGCTAAGGGAATGTGGGAAGCATTAAGAAAACTGTATGAAAGACCTAGCTTGAATCACAAGTTATTTTTATTAAGAAAGCTGTACAGTATGTGATTGAGTGCAAATGACGATATGCAGAAGCACATATTCTCAATGATGGAAGTGATATCACAGCTAAGATCTATTGGTGAAGATGTTAAAGAAAGTCATGTAGCAGCTATATTGTTGTGCAGTTTACCAGATTCGTATACAGCCTTGATAAATGCCCTTGAGACGAGACCAGAAACTGACATTACATTAGATTTTGTGAAAACAAGACTAATAGATGAATATCAGAGAAGAATAGTACAAAGAAATGATTCTTCTACTGAAAAGGACAGTGAAAACGCTCTTAAAGCTACAGAATTCAAAAAACCCTATAATAAAGAGACAAGAGAATGCTTCAGATGTAAGAAAAAAGGTCATTTAAAGAAAGACTGTACCATATGGAAAGCAGAACAACAAAAATTACAACATAAACAGCATACACAGAAATTAATAAGAAACACAATTTCCGATTCATGTGAGAATAATTGGAATGGCACATTTAAAGTAACAGACAAGAAATCATCACTTGGTTGGTTTATTGATTCAGGAGCAACGAGTCATATGACAAGTGACAAGAATTTCTTTACTGATCTTGATTTAGATAAGAAAGAAGCCATTTATCTTGCAGATGGAAGCAAAATAACCGCAGAAGGTATCGGACAAGGTATGCTAAATTGTTCAAACGAGTTCGGACAAGATTCAAAGATACTTGTACAAGATGTGTTGTATGTTCCAAACTTGGAAGGCGGATTATTGTCTTTGAAACGTTTAACAGCAAAAGGACTTACAGTGAAATTCAAAGACAATGAGTGTGCAATTATTGCAGGAAATAAGGTGATAACCAAAGTCAAGGCAGATGAACAATTATATCATTTTGACACACCAAAGGAACAGATGAAGGTATGTACACATGATCACAAAAACTGTATTCACATGTGGCATAGATGTATAGGACATAGACACCCTGACAGTATAAGGGAGCTACAGAGAAAAGAATTGACAAAAGATTTAAAGATATCAGATTGCTCAATTACCATAAGATGTGAATGTTGCATAAAATCCAAAGCCACAAGGATATCTATTCCAAAAGAAAGTGAGATGAAAAGCGAAAGACCACTTGATTTGGTGCATACTGACGTATGTGGACCCATGAAACTGACTACATCAGGAGGCAATAGATACATGTTGACTTTTATAGACGATTACTCAAGATACACAGTCACATACTTAATTAAAAACAAAAGTGAAGTTTTTGATAAACTTGTAGACTATGTAACAAGATCAAGTAACAAATTTCAACGGAAGCCAATTGTCATCAGAAGTGATAATGGAGGTGAATTTACAGGTCACAGAATAGAAGACTACTTACGAAAAATGGAATAGAACACCAGAAAACGGTTCCATACACACCTGAACAAAATGGAGTAGCAGAAAGAAAAAACAGAACTCTAACAGAAATGATAAGATGTATGCTGACGGATTCCAAACTACCAGAGAAATATTGGGGTGAGGCAGCAATGACAGCTACATATCTACAGAACCGACTTTTTTCCAGAAAACTGACGAAAACTCCATATGAACTGTGGCAAGGTATGAAACCAAGTGTCAATCATTTAAAAGTTTTTGGATGTAAAGTTTTCATATTCATTCCAACAGAAAAACGTTCCAAACTTCAAAACAGATCCATGGAAGGAATATTTGTTGGATATAGTGAGAATTGCAAAGGATACAGAATCCTAGATCCCAAAACAGACAGTTACGGTGAGTAACAGTGTGACATTCATTGAAGATTTAAATGAAGATATTATGATTTCAGTTGAAACAAAAAATGAGAAAACTAATAGTGACACAACTGAAGAAATATCTGATGAGAAAGATGCATAAATTAATGAAGAACAAAATACTGAAAGTGAAGAATCACAACTACAAACAGACACAGAACCAAGACGTTCAATGAGAGAGAACAAAGGAAAACCACCAAAACGTCTCTCATACAAGACAAGCACAAGAAAAATCTATGAGCCTACCTCTTGGGAAGACATATCTAACCTTCCTGTAGAAGAAGCTAATAAATGGATAGAAGCAACAGAAACAGAAATTAAATCCATGCAAGATTCAAATACATGGACACTAACAGATTTACCAGAAGGAAGAAAAACCATAGGATGTAAATGGATTTTTAAAGTTAAATACCAAACAGATGGCACAGCTGAAAGATACCGAGCAAGACTCGTAGCTAAAGGGTATTCTCAAAAATATGGAGAAGACTATGATGAGACATTTGCTCCAGTTGTCAAGCACACTACAATAAGAACTTTACTTACAGTTGCAGCAATGAATCAGATGCAACTGAGACATCTGGATGTAAAGACAGCTTTTCTGAATGGAGATTTAACAGAAGACATTTATATGGAACAACCCCCAGGATTCAAAGATGAAAGAAATCCAAACAAAGTTTGTAAACTACAGAAAAGCATATATGGTTTAAAGCAAGCAGCTAAAGCGTGGAATGACAAAATCACGGAAGTACTTACAAATGAAAAATGTCAAAGAAGCAAAGCTGATCCATGCTTATACACAAAAAGGCTGAGTAATAGATGGATTTATATACTCATATATGTAGACGACATTTTGATTTGTTTTGAACAAGAAAGGGATAACGAAAACTTTCTAAAAATCCTGAAGCAACATTTCGAAATCAAAGACTTGGGAAATATAAAGCAATATCTAGGAATACAGGTAGAAAGAGAAGAAGACGGAAGTTTCCTACTGAATCAAAACCACATGATTGAAGACATAACAGAAAAATTTGGATTAAAGGATGCAAAAACAGTAAAGTCTCCAATGGAAACTAATTATCTCAAAGAGATGAACAGTGAAAAAAATATGCTACCAAATAATGAAGAATACAGAACAGCAATAGGAAAACTACTGTATCTAGCGACCGTTACAAGACCAGACATCGCAGCAGCAGTAGGAATCCTGAGTAGAAAGGTATCAAAACCAAATAAAGCTGATTGGAACGCCATGAAGAGAGTAATGCGTTATTTGAAAGGAACTAGCAATGTTAAGCTGAAATTACCCACAAGTGATGATTGCATTCTAACAGGATATGTTGATGCAGATTGGGCTGGAGATCCAACTGACAGAAGATCTACCAGTGGACATATTTTTTTTCTCTCAGGTGGACCAATAAGTTGGACAAGTAAGAAACAGTCAATTGTGACACTGTCTTCAACAGAAGCAGAATATGTTGCCGCAGCACATGCGAGTCAAGAAGTACTGTGGTTAAGACAATTGTTGACAGAATTAGGACAACCACAGTTGGCACCAACAAAACTGAAAGAGGACAATCAAGGATGTCTTGTTCTTGCTCAGATGGAAAGAGTCAATCCAAGAACCAAGCATATTGATGTGAAATATCATTTCTTGAGAGATCATCAGGAACTAGGAGTCTTGAAGTTAGAGTACTGTCCTACTGAAGAAATGACAGCAGACATCTTCACGAAGGCGTTGAATGCTGGTAAACATCAGAGACTAATAAAAATGTTGGGTTTGATTGAATAAGTCCTTACTGTTGAGAAAGGGTGTTGGCATATGCAACAGATTAGGACTTATTATAAGTGAAAGGAGGACTTTACACTAACCAGACAGCAGATGGCGATAGTGTGTAAAGTTATATACTTGCTGTAATGTGGAGAGGGAAACTCTCTGTTGTTGGTTGTTATCTTACTTCCTGTTTCTTCTTCTTCTTCTTGAATGTGTATTGTGTTCAGTGCATGGTCTGTGTGACACTGAATTGTATCTCATGTTTACCAGTATGAAGTAAATACTGTTTACTCAAGATATCTTGCTGATTGAAGCTCTCCTAACTACAGCGTGACTGCAAGAAAACGCACTCTGCAACAGTATTGACATCATTAGAATGCTTTCTGCTTTGTATTGAGGTCCCTAGAATGCTCTCTACTTTGTGATAAGTCACTAGAATGCTCTATGGTATCACCAGAATGCTCTCTACTTTGTGATGAGATCACTAGAATGCTCTCTACTTTGTGATGATATCCTAGAATGCTCTATGGTATCACCAGAATGCTCTCTACTTTGTGATGAGATCACTAGAGTGCTCTCTACTTTGTACTGAGATCACTAGAATGCTATATGGTATCACCAGAATGCTCTCTACTTTGTACTGAGATCACTAGAATGCTATATGGTATCACCAGAATGCTCTCTTTGTGATGAGATCACTAGAATGTTCTCTACTTTGTGATGAGATCACTAGAATGTTCTCTACTTTGTACTGAGATCACTAGAATGCTATATGGTATCACCAGAATGCTCTCTTTGTGATGAGATCACTAGAATGTTCTCTACTTTGTGATGAGATCACTAGAATGCTATATGGTATCACCAGAATGCTCTCTTTGTGATGAGATCACTAGAATGTTCTCTACTTTGTGATGAGATCACTAGAATGCTCTTTACTTTGTGATGAGATCCTGGAATGCTCTATGGTATCACCAGAATGCTCTCTTTGTGATGAGATCACTAGAATGTTCTCAATTTGTGATGAGATCACTAGAATGCTCTATGGTAACACCAGAATGTTCTCTACTTTGTACTGAGATCCTAGAATTTTCTATGGTATCACCAGAATGCTCTCTACTTTGTGATGAGATCATTAGAATGCTCTCTACTTTCTGATGAGATCACTAGAATGTTCTCTTTGTGATGAGATCACTAGAATGTTCTCTACTTTCTGATGAGATCACTACAATGCTCTCTACTTTCTGATGAGATCACTAGAATGCTCTATGGTAACACCAGAATGTTCTCTACTTTGTGAGGGGATTGTAAGAACGTTCTCTCTTTCGTATTATACAAAGACCACCACATATTTCTCGGTATTGTCCGGAGACCACTAGAATGCTCTCGGGGTGGACATGTGATCAGTAGAGTGCTCTCTTCTCTGTAGTCTTATCATTCTGCTGCTGTTTTCTTTTCCCTTATTTCGTTCGTCTGAGCGTTCCGTTTCCGCGCTCGATACATTTTGCGATAACATTTCGAATACTCTCCACTTCTGCTCCTTTCATGTGTTACTTTCTTCTCTTCCTGTCAAGTGGAGTCGAAACACTTTGGTTCATTCCTGATGACTTCAGTCTCGCGCAGAGAGCGCAGTATGTCTCATTACGGAGAAAGACGCCGAAATCCTCAACACAAATTATCCCGAGGGATTCACTTCATTAGCCGGATAAGTGTGAAAATAACATGTGTCGCTGTGAATGGAGCGGTCGTCACTGTTTACACTACACTGTCTGAGTGCACGGTTCCCGTATAGTGTACGCAGCTACGCCGCACAGAATCGCTGCCCCGACGAGCTATATACTTGGAGATTACATTATAGTAACTTTACATGTTGGGGATGTGACCTTAAACTCCTTGATTAGCCTAGACCACCAGGGATGTCACCTTAAAGGTCCTTATACCATAGACCACCTAGACCACCAGGGATGTCACCTTAAAGTTCTTTATACCATAGACCACCAGGGATGTCACCTTAAAGTTCTTTATACCATAGACCACCAGGGATGTCACCTTAAAGTTCTTTATACCATAGACCACCTAGACCACCAGGGATGTCACCTTAAAGGTCCTTATACCATAGACCACCTAGACCACCAGGGATGTCACCTTAAAGTTCTTTATACCATAGACCACCAGGGATGTCACCTTAAAGTTCTTTATACCATAGACCACCTAGACCACCAGGGATGTCACCTTAAAGGTCCTTATACCATAGACCACCTAGACCACCAGGGATGTCACCTTAAAGTTCCTTATACCCTTGTCCACCAGGGATGTCAGCTTAAAGTTATTGATTAGCTTAGACCACCAGGGATGTCACCTTAAACTGCTTTATTAGCCTGGACCACCTAAGATTCCATCTTAGTGTGCTTGATTACCCTAGACCACCAGGGATGTCACATTAAACTGATTACCCTAGACCGCAAGGGATGTTACCTTAAACGTCTTTATACCCTAGACCACCAGGGATGTCACCTTAAACTCCTTGACTACCCTAGACCACCAGGCATGTCACATTTAACTGTTTGATTACCCTAGACCACCAGGGATGTGACCTTAAATTTCTTGACTACTCCATACCAATAGAGATGTTATCTTTATCCTTAACTACCCTAGACCACCAGAGATGTTGGCAATAACCCTTTAAATGCCCCAGATTATACTGAATGCTAACATTAAACTCCTCACTATCCTGGACCACCAGGTATGGTATCAGACTACCTTCAACACCCTAGATCTTCATTATTGATAACTTTGACCTCTTTATTACCCTAGCCTCCCAGGGATGGAGATATTAACCCTCTTTATTGCTCCAGAACCCCCGTGATGCAGAAAATGAATCCCTTCTGTGCCCTAGATATCGGAGATCATACCATAAAACCCTTAACTACTCTAGACCACCAGGGATGTTAGTTTTTATGATCCAGTGGTAAAGATCTTTCCCCTCCATGGCCCAAAACCTCGAGTGATGTTCTACCCTGGACCCCAGGACTTTACCAGAAATGCTTTCACTGCACTAGACCACCAGGGATTTTGGCATTAATGTCCTAAGTCCAGGACCCCCGAGATTCATAAACCCTGACCACCAGGGACATTCATGTTACCTTTATGACTTGCTGCCTCAATCACTGCCTAATGGTAAATCCTGCCCTTTATACCCCTGCTAGGCACTAAGATGTGGGTTTTCTGCCTCTGACCATGGGTCCCCTTTTTGATGGGGCATATTGGCCCTGGTGGGCAAGTCATCATTAATTTTTCTGATATAGCCGATGGATGGCATCTCCCCGAATGTAACATCTGGGAAGTTTTCATGAAGTGTTCACTTTTCATTATAGTCATTTTTGAAGCCAAAATTGCCTTGTCACCATGGTTACTGCAAACAGGTGGGGAAAGGAACACAGACCGGAGAACATGGCAACACGAGAAACAAGCCAGAAAGCTTAAAGGGGACCTGGAATAAGCCTAAGAGGGGTGATCCCCTTAATATGGCAGCTCAAATGTATTGCGGTGCAGAGATCCGCCAACTCCCTGCACTGCGAGAGCTATGGTGGCCACCGGCCTATCAGAGGCCGGCTTCTGAGGTCAGCATGCTGACGGGGGGCGTATGGCGTTATTTACATGCGCTGACAACCCCCCTGCATCAGCAATAGAGGCCACAGGAGCAAGGAGCAAGGTGAGGATAATTGGTTTATTTTTTTTAGAAGGAGAGGGATACTACTACAAGAAGGGGCTCAGGATGGGAGACATTACAGAAAGAGACCAGGATAGGGGACATTATTACAGTATAAGGCCAGTACAGGGGACATTGTTACAGGATGAGGCCAGGATAGAGGACAGGGAATATTATAACAGGATGGGGTCAGGATCGGGGACATTATTACAGGATGAGGCCAGGATAGAGGACATTACTACAGGAAGGGGCCAGGATAGGGGACATTATTACAGGATAAGGCCAGGACAAGGGACATTATTATAGGATGGAGTCAGGATCGGGGACATTATTACAGGATGAGGCCAGGATAGAGGACATTATTACAGGATAAGGCCAGGACAAGGGACATTATTATAGGATGGAGTCAGGATAGGGGACATTATTACAGGACGGGGTAAGGAAGGGGGACATTATTGCAGGATGAGGCCAAGACAAAGGGACATTATTTAAGGATGGGGAGCATTATTACATAGCGAGGGATATTATTATAGAAAGGATCCAGGATGGGGCCGTTATTACAGGATGGGGCCAGGATAATGGGCATTATTACAGGATGGGGGAACATTATTACAGAATGAGGGATATTATTATAGGAAGGGCCAGAATAAGGGGCATTATTACAGGATGGGGGCATTGCTACAGGGTGGGGGACATTACTACAGGATGGGTAACATTATTACAGGATGGATGACATTATTATAGGAAGAGATAAGGACAGGGGACATTATTACAGGACGAGGGACCTTATTACAAGATGAGGCCAGGATGGGTACATTATTACAGGACGAGGATAGGATAGGGGACATTATTACAGGATAGGGACTTTACTACAGAACGGGGGACATTATTACAGGATGGGGACAGGATTGGGAATATTAACACAGGATGCGCCAGGACTGGGGACATTATTACAGGACAAGGTACATTATTTCAGGGAGAGGCCAGGATAGGGACATTATTACAGGATTGGGCCTGGAAAGGGGGCATTATTACGGGTTGGGGAGTTACTACAGAAAGAGGGACATTACTGCAGGATTGGAAACATTATTACTGGAACGGACTTTGGATAGAGGACATTATTACAGGTAGGGGCCAGCATAGGGGACAATATTACAGGACGGGGCCAGGATGGGGGACATTATTACAGGAATGGGGACATTCTAACAGGAAGTTGGCATTATTACAGTAAGGGGTCCAGGATGAGGACATTATTACAGTATGTGGCCAAGATGAGGACATTATTACAGTATGTGGCCAGGATGGGGACATTATTACAGGATGGAGCCAGTATAGGGAACATTATTATAGGATGGAGTCATTCTAACAGGAAGGGGCATTATTACAGTAAGGTGTCCAGGATGGGGGACATTATTACAGGGCGGAGCCAGGATGGGGGACATTATTACAGGATGGGGTGAATTCCTATAGGATGGGGGACATTATTAGTAAAAGGTACTTAGGATGGGGGACATTACAACAGTATGGGGCCAGGAATGGGACATTATTTCAGGGCTGGGGACATTATTACAGAATAGGGGCCAGGATGGAAGGCATTATTTCAGGGGTCCATACATCTGACCAACATGCTGGCCAAATTTTGCCCCTGCGCCCATAGGACTTTAGTTACATCACTGAATTTTGATCACATTTTCCAACTCCCCAAGTTTCCCTGAGGCTCCCGGAAAGAAAATTAGACTTAGGGAAGAGTTGGCTAAACTTTTAGATTTCTTGTACATGATGCCGGGATGATAGTCAGGAAACGGGAATCGGAATGTACAGGAAGCGTGGAGTGGGCGTGGCCTGTAAAAGGGGGCGTGGTGCACACTGAGCGGGAAGCGGAGGAGGTGTGGTCTGTAAAGTGGGTGTGGCTAGATGGGGAAAATTTGGCCAAATGCTTCATATTCCAAACACAGAGGACTCCCGGAAGACCAGGAATGTTTGACGTTTCATGGCCTTGAATTTTTAGGAAATTTAGGGGGAAAAACTGAAGTACTAAAATAACCGAACAATTCGATTCACGCTGGTTTGGTTTGACCTCCTCTCTTGTCCTCCATGCCGGCTGGTCTTCACACCTGGTATCCTCGGAGCCTCTGGTACTTACTTGGCCCCGCGACGTCAGGACATTATGGAGCTTAGTGGGCCCCAGAGATGACCAGGACATGGGCCGAGACCGGTTGTCCTCTCCCCCCGGTAGTCCTTACGTCTTGTTGGAACTTCTTGTGATTTTTTTTTCCCAGCTGTAATCATCTTCTGTTCATAAATTTTAACAGAATCCATTATTTGCCTGAAACATATCAATATTGCCGGGCAATGGCCGAGACAGATGAGCCGATACCGGGACACAAAGAGAGGCCATTAGACCCACGTCTGCGCTGTGTATCTACTGATCTGCTAATTAGAATGTTCCCGTCTCTCCGCACAATATTTGGTCTCGGAGTGAAAAGTTCTTTGATGGTGATGGCCGGAGAGTGGAGATATCTGTAAAGACCAAAGTAAAAAAAAAAGAGTCGGCGGCGACTTCTAAGGTTGCTGTCATTTACGGACGCGCTCTTTCATCTACTAATTACCGACGGGGGAGAAAAAGCAAATATGGACGTCTTATTCCCCATGTGCCGAGTCCTAAAAGCTGGTCACCCCGAGCGTTCTCCCCAGAACCGAGAACGATTACTATGGGGCAATCCTGAGGAAACTCCAACGTGTTACTGTGCCCTACAAATACCCAAGTGCCAGGGGCGAAACAAGAGGGTGCTTCCACGATTTGGCCCGTGTTATAGAGGGGTTCGCGACTATTTCAGCTGGACGTGCATCGGTGCGCCAGTCACTTGAGGCACATAGCAGTGACATTTTGCGTCGCCCATAGCAGGCATGCCGAAATCAGTTGTTGGCTTCTGTGCAGGATGTAAAAAAGGAAAACGCGCGTCGGGGAAGTGTGGGAAGGTGAGAAGAATTATTTTTCCAGCAAAATGAGGGTCATTATTACAGGCCATTATTATGGCTACAGTCACCAGCAGGGGAGTTTTTGTCTCTTTTTTACAATTTTTCTTTCGTGCCCCATGTGACAGTGGGTTTTGGTTTCATAGAGGGGGCCGGACATGTTTCTTACACCTTGTGGACTCCTCAGAAGATGAACGGCCACTGCTCTCCGTTCATACAGTGGATGCAAAGGTTTTTTGAATCAATACATGAGGAGGTTTTGCTTTTCGGGATCGATGCCTGATCCTTCCTGTTGAGTACGGAGCATGAATGTCAGCACCAGGCGCTCCACCATTGAGGGAGCCATCTACAATAACGTACAGTCACATCCAAAGCTGCAGCTACACTTCTATCACACCCTGAGCTCCATGAGAAGTGTAGTGAAAAGCTGCATTCACAAAGCTGCAGGCTTCAGAGCTGAAATCTCCCAGCATTCCCTGCTTGTTCAGTGTAAGCGCAGAGTATACAGGATATAACTCAGGATCAGTAATGTAATGTATGTACACAGACAGTGACTGCACCAGCAGAATAGTGAGTGCAGCTCTGGAGTATAATACAGGAGGTAACTGAGGATCAGTAATGTATGTACACAGTGACTGCACCAGCAGAATACTGAGTGCAGCTCTGGAGTATAATACAGGATGTAACTCAGGATTAGTAATGTAATGTATGTACACAGTGACTGCACCAGCAGAATAGTGAGTGCAGCTCTGGAGTATAATACAGGATGTAACTCAGGATCAGTAATGTAATGTATGTACACAGTGACTGCACCAGCAGAATAGTGAGCGCAGCTCTGGAGTATAATACAGGATGTAACTCAGGATCAGTAATGTAATGTATGTACACAGTGACTGCACCAGCAGAATAGTGAGTGCAGCTCTGGGGTATAATACAGGATGTAACTCAGGATCAGTAATGTAATGTATGTACACAGTGACTGCACCAGCAGAATAGTGAGCGCAGCTCTGGGGTATAATACAGGATGTAACTCAGGATCAGTAATGTAATGTATGTACACAGTGACTGCACCAGCAGAATAGTGAGTGCAGCTCTGGGGTATAATACAGGATGTAACTCAGGATCAGTAATGTAATGTGTGTACACAGTGACTGCACCAGCAGAATAGTGAGTGCAGCTCTGGAGTATAATACAGGAGGTAACTCAGGATCAGTAATGTAATGTGTGTACACAGTGACTGCACCAGCAGAATAGTGAGTGCAGCTCTGGAGTATAATACAGGAGGTAACTCAGGATCAGTAATGTAATGTGTGTACACAGTGACTGCACCAGCAGAATAGTGAGTGCAGCTCTGGGGTATAATACAGGATGTAACTCAGGATCAGTAATGTAATGTATGTACACAGTGACTGCACCAGCAGAATAGTGAGTGCAGCTCTGGAGTATAATACAGGATGTAACTCAGGATCAGTAATGTATGTACACAGTGACTGCACCAGCAGAATAGTGAGTGCAGCTCTGGGGTATAATACAGGAGGTAACTCAGGATCAGTAATGTAATGTATGTACACAGTGACTGCACCAGCAGAATAGTGAGTGCAGCTCTGGAGTATAATACAGGATGTAACTCAGGATCAGTAATGTATGTACACAGTGACTGCACCAGCAGAATAGTGAGTGCAGCTCTGGGGTATAATACAGGAGGTAACTCAGGATCAGTAATGTAATGTATGTACACAGTGACTGCACCAGCAGAATAGTGAGTGCAGCTCTGGGGTATAATACAGGAGGTAACTCAGGATCAGTAATGTAATGTATGTACACAGTGACTGCACCAGCAGAATACTGAGTGCAGCTCTGGAGCATAATACAGGATGTAACTCAGGATCAGTAATGTAATGTATGTACACAGTGACTGCACCAGCAGAATAGTGAGCGCAGCTCTGGAGTATAATACAGGATGTAACTCAGGATCAGTAATGTAATGTATGTACACAGTGACTGCACCAGCAGAATAGTGAGCGCAGCTCTGGAGTATAATACAGGATGTAACTCAGGATCAGTAATGTAATGTATGTACACAGTGACTGCACCAGCAGAATAGTGAGTGCAGCTCTGGGGTATAATACAGGATGTAACTCAGGATCAGTAATGTAATGTGTGTACACAGTGACTGCACCAGCAGAATAGTGAGTGCAGCTCTGGAGTATAATACAGGAGGTAACTCAGGATCAGTAATGTATGTACACAGTGACTGCACCAGCAGAATAGTGAGTGCAGCTCTGGGGTATAATCCAGGAGGTAACTCAGGATCAGTAATGTAATGTATGTACACAGTGACTGCACCAGCAGAATAGTGAGTGCAGCTCTGGAGTATAATACAGGAGGTAACTCAGGATCAGTAATGTATGTACACAGTGACTGCACCAGCAGAATAGTGAGTGCAGCTCTGGGGTATAATACAGGAGGTAACTCAGGATCAGTAATGTAATGTATGTACACAGTGACTGTATGCAGACAAATACAGACATTATGGAATTGGCAGTTTGGGGTACAGTAAAGGGGGTCCTCTTTTTCAGTTTTGCTGTTCTTTATACAAGAGCCAATTTTATTCAGATGTCATGAAAAAACAACAACTCATTATCCTTCCAGTACTAATAGCCGGATGAGTACGGAGCGGCCATTCTACGACTTGTTCATCGACCTGAAATGTCAAGTACATCCCAGCCGGCAATAAGAAATGACAGGAGAAAAGCTGAGAAATATGAGAGCGTCTCCGGGTAATTGTCGTCCTATCAACCTATATGTTATTATTACAGAATTTGTGTGACTCTCTATCGCCCCCTACAGGCAAACACTGGTAACTACTCATAATAAATGTGTAATCATAATTGTTTTTCTGCTGATTTCCTGCAGCGCCACCACTGGCAGAATATAGTATTACACAGTTCCAAGTGAAATCTATGAAAAGCCCCTCCATAAGCCTCTTATAAGTATTGTATAAGCCGAAATTAACCCCCCCCCTGACGAGTGACGCCGTGTACGGAGCTGGTTTTATTAGAGATCCTTCTTTTCACCATATACTGCGAAATTAAAATATTTTAACAAAATGTGATCACATGTTCAAGTCCCCTAGGGGGTTTAAAAATAGTTTTAAATATTCCCAAAATTATATAAAAAGTAAAATATATATGTTTAATTAAAAATAAGTAAATAATAATTAAAATGCCAGAATTGCATGGGGAACATTTTACCAGGAAGGGGCCCAGGATGGGAGAATTATACAAGGAAGGGGCCCAGGATGGGGAGAATTATACAAGGAAGGGGCCCAGGATGGGAGAATTATACAAGGAAGGGGCCCAGGATGGGAGAATTATACAAGGAAGGGGCCCAGGATGGGGAGAATTATACAAGGAAGGCGCCCAGGATGGGAGAATTATGCAAGGAAGGGGCCCAGGATGGGGGGAATTATACAAGGAAGGGGCCCAGGATGGGGAGAATTATACCAGGAAGGGGCCCAGGATGGGAGCATTGTACCAAGAAGAGGCCCAGGATGGGGAGAATTTTACAAGGAAGGGGCCCAGGATGGGGAGAATTATACAAGGAAGGAGCCCAGGATGGGGGAATTATCCAAGGAAGGGGCTCAGGATGGTGAGAATTATACAAGGAAGGGGCCCAGGATGAGGGGAATTATACAAGGAAGGGGCCCAGGATGGGGGGAATTACACAAGGAAGGGGCCCAGGATGGGGGAATTATACAAGGAAGGGGCCCAGGATGGGAGAATTATACAAGGAAGGGGCCCAGGATGGGGAGAATTATACCAGGAAGGGGCCCAGGATGTGGAGAATTATACCAGGAAGGGGCTCAGGATGGGAGCATTGTACCAAGAAGAGGCCCAGGATGGGGAGAATTTTACAAGGAAGGGGCCCAGGATGGGGAGAATTATACAAGGAAGGAGCCCAGGATGGGGGAATTATACAAGGAAGGGATTCAGGATGGTGAGAATTATACAAGGAAGGGGCCCAGGATGAGGGGAATTACACAAGGAAGGGGCCCAGGATGGGGGAATTATACAAGGAAGGGGCCCAGGATGGGAGAATTATACAAGGAAGGAGCCCAGGATGGGGAAAATTATACAAGGAGGGGGCCCAGGATGGGGAGAATTATACAAGGAAGGGGTTCAGGATGGGGAGAATTATATAAGGAAGGGGCCCAGGATGGGGAGAATTATACAAGGAAGGGGCCCAGGATGGGAGAATTATACAAGGAAGGGGCCCAGAATGGGGAGAATTATACAAGGGGCCCAGGATGGGAGCATTATACAAGGAAGGAGCCCACGATGCGGAGAATTATACAAGGAAGGGGCCCAGGATGACGAGAATTATACAAGGAAGGGGCCCAGGATGGGGAGAATTATACAAGTAAGGAGCCCAGGATGGGAGCATTATACCAGGAAGGGGCCCAGGATGTGGAGAATTATACAAGGAAGGGGCCCAGGATGGGAGAATTATACAAGGAAGGGGGCCAGGATGGGGGGGATTATACAAGGAAGGGGCTCAGGATGGGGAGAATTATACAAGTAAGGAGCCCAGGATGGGAGCATTATACCAGGAAGGGGCCCAGGATGTGGAGAATTATACAAGGAAGGGGCCCAGGATGGGAGAATTATACAAGGAAGGGGGCCAGGATGGGGGGGAATTATACAAGGAAGGGGCTCAGGATGGGGAGAATTATACAAGGAAGGGGCCCAGGATGGGGAGAATTATACAAGGAAGGGGCCCAGGATAGGGGGAATTATACAAGGAAGGGGCTCAGGATGGGGAGAATTATACAAGGAAGGGGCCCAGGATGGGGGAATTATACAACGAAGGGGCCCAGGATGGGAGAATTATACAAGGAAGGAGCCCAGGATGGGGAAAATTATACGAGGGGGCCCAGGGTAGGGGAGAATTATACAAGGAAGGGGCCCAGGATGGGGAGAATTATACAAGGGAGGGGCTCAGGATGGGGAGAATTATACAAGGAAGGAGCCCAGGATGGGGAGAATTATACAAGGAAGAGGCCCAGGATGGGGAGAATTATACAAGGAAGGGGCCCAGGATGGGGAGAATTATACAAGGAAGGGGCCCAGGATGGGGGGAATTATACAAGGAAGGGGCCCAGGATGGGGGGAAATTATACAAGTAAGGGGCCCAGAATGGGAGCATTATACTAGGAAGGGGCCCAGGATGCAGAAAATTATACAAGGAAGGGGCCCAGGGTGGGAGCATTATACAAGGAAGGGGCCCAGGATGGGGAGAATTATACAAGGAAGGGGCCCAGAATGGGGAGAATTATGCAAGGAAGGGGCCCAGGATTGGAGAATTATACAAGAAAGGGGCCCAGGATGGGAGAATTATACAAGGAAGGGGCTCAGGATGGGGAGAATTATACAAGGCAGGGGCCCAGGATGGGGAGAATTATACAAGTAAGGAGCCCAGGATGGGAGCATTATACCAGGAAGGGACCCAGGATGGGGGGAATTATACAAGGAAGGGGACCAGGATGGGGGGAATTATACAAGGAAGGGGCCCAGGATGGGGGGAATTATAGAAGGAAGGGGTCCAGGATGGGGGAATTATACAAGGTTGGGGCCCAAGATGGGGGGAATTATACAAGGAAGGGGCTTAGGATGGGGGGAATTATACAAGGAGGGGGCCCAGGATGGGGAATTATACAAGGAAGGGGCCCAGGATGGGGGGAAATTATACAAGGAAGGGGCCCAGGATGGGAGAATTATACAAGGAAGGGGCCCAGGATGGGGAGAATTATACAAGGAAGGGGCCCAGGATGGGGGGAATTACACAAGGAAGGGGCCCAGGATGGGGAGAATTATACAAGGAAGGGGCCCAGGATGGGGGAATTATACAAGGAAAGGGCTCAGGATGGGGAGAATTATACAATGAAGGGGCCTAGAATGGGGGAATTACACAAGGAAGGGGCCCAGGATGGGGAGAATTATACAAGGAAGGGGCACAGGATGGGGGAATTATACAAGGAAGGGCCCAGGATGGGGGAATTATACAAGGGGCCCAGGATGGTGGGAATTATACAAGGAAGGGGCCCAGGATGGGGAGAATTATACAAGGAAGGGGCGCAGGATGGGGAGAATTATACAAGGTTAGGACCCAGGATGGGGAGAATTATACAAGGAAGGGACCCAGGATGGGAACATTATACCAAGAATGGGCCCATGATGGGGAATATTATAACAGAAAGGAGCTAAGGATGGGGGACGTTATACAAGGTAGGGGCCCAGAATGGGGAACATTATACCAGAAAGGGACCCAGGATGGGGAGAATTACTCCAGGAAAGGGCCAAGGATGGGGAATATTATACCAGGAAGGGTCCCAGGATGGGAAGAATTATGCAAGTAAGGGGCCCAGGATGGGGAACATTTTACCAGTAAGGGGCCCAGAATGGCGAGCATTATAACACAAAGGAGCCAGTGATGGGTGACATTATACAAGGAAGGGGCCCAGGATGGGAGCATTATACTAGGAAGGGGGACCAGTATGGGGGACATTATACCAGGATGAGCATCATTATAGCAGGAAGTGGCCAAGGATGGAGGATATTATACCAGAAAGGAGCTCATTATACCGGACTGGGGGACATTGTTATAGTAAGGCGCATTGGACAGGAGACATGATACCATGAAGGGGTCCAGGCGGAGGCTAATTATAGCAGGAAGGGGGACATTATACCAGGAAGGGTCCCACGATGGAGGACATTATAATAGCGAGAGGCTGAGGAGATATTATAACAGGAAGGGGCCTAGGATTAGAGACATTATTACAGGATGGGGGGGCCACGATGGGAGTGATTATTACATGGGGGGTGAACACGCAGGTCATTATAGGTTACAAGGACCCATACATCTGACCACGGTGCGGGTGAGGATTGAGGTCCAAAATTTGCTCCGGGGGCCCATCGGACTCTAATTACAACACTAGCTGTATAATAAGAACACCCAATGGCGGTATTACATTTTTTTTCAGGATTTCACCACAATTGATTTTTTTTTCCAGAACATGATACTGTGAAAGTGAATGTGGTCATTTAAAGAATACAACATTTCTTTGCCTCTTGCTGCCTGTGAACCCGCACCATAGGGTTACGTCCCCGGGTAATGCACCCACCCGCCGCTGATCCCTGGCGGCAGCGACGGAGACGACTGCTCGGATGTGGAAGTGATAATTGGGTCATGAATTAAATATGTTGGGAGCGCAGCTGCGTCAGGCCGGGATCGAGGAAGCGGAAAGCTTTGTTCGAGAGCCGGCGTGAGATGAGAACGTGGCACAGATAAGTACAGGCTAGGAGGGCACACGCCGGGCGAGAGCTGCAATGTTCTCGTACTCCTCAGCTTGTCATATCAAGGAGACAGCAAATTATAGTGGCGGGCCGAAAGAGCATTACCCCTCAAGAGTACAACAAAATCAGTCAATTACCAGTTTTATCAAATCCTGGAAAAGCTGAGTGACTACCAATATATATTCTTTTACTTAATTGCATGTATTTTGGGCTATATATAATTTTTACAGTCATGTTTCATTCTAAATTTTGCCCCGTTTGACTATTACAAGCCCTTTGTTTCCTCCACATTGATGACTGCAGAATGAGTTCACTGAGAATCACTCAGTGAGCTCATTCTGTTTGTTTCTTTCTGAGCTCCTCTCAGCTGATTTATGACCACATCAAAATTCGGCTGAACCTTTTGATATACTCTATGGCAAGGCTGCTGTTAGAAATTTCTGGGCCTCGGTACAATTAAATTGCCAGGGTCACGACATTCTGTCCTTGTCAGTAAATATAATCTAAAACAGCAGCAGCAGTTACAGCAGCTTCAGCAGCAGGAGTTACAGCAAGTTCAGCAGCAGCTTTAGCAGGTTCAGCAGCAGGAGTTACAGCAAGTTCAGCAGCAGCTTTAGCAGGTTCAGCAGCAGTTGCAGCAGGTTCAGCAGCAGATGGCTCACCTAGCAGAAATTGTCTGCATCCGGGGGATGGCACCACCTGGCAGTCAAAGTGAAGGTAACCTGGAGAAGCGAACAGTACAGGAGGCCTTACAGAATATGACTCTGGAGGACTATGTCTGGCTTCCCTCACTGTATTTGGGAGAGTGGCAGGCATAGAGAAGCTGCCCCAGAGCAATGGGCAGAGGTTCTAGTTCCATACCTTACCGCAGAACCATAAAAAGCACACTACGACCTTGCCCTACAGGATGCCTAGAAGTATAAGCTGGCAGGTTTGGGCGTCACTCTGGCAGTCTGGGCACAGTGGGTACACCTCTGGCGCTACGAGAGGGATAAACCTCCCCAGTTCCAGGAGTTCGGTCTTTTTCATCTAGTGAAAAAATGGTTGCAGCTCGAGACTTGTTCTTGAGCACAGAATGTGGAAAGAGTGGTAGAAGACTGATTTATCCACCCACCACCGAAATCCAGGCAAAGCATGCTGGGTGATCACCGTACGAGAACATGCAGTTTAACGTACAGGAGACGTTCAGGCCGCTGTACAATAGACTACTTCTCCATGCTGCACAGACTTGCTGGGGTCTGGGGTCTCGAGAATGCATGATGCACCAGAATGTTAGCTATAGGTAGACGCGTCGCACTGATTAGATGTATAGATTGGATCTGCCACTAATGAGCTCATATTTCGCCATTACGCCACTAGGACAATGACCTGCTACGCGGACGCCCGCCCTTACTGTATATTTATAGAATTGACACTCGGCACTGAGATTTCTATGTAGACTCGCCCTCGGGAATCTGTAATAACGAGCTATTATATTATTTTCTATCCATCGCAATCAGAGAAAAGCCGCCGCTGCCACGACCTCCGGCGCCAAAATAAACCGCGCTCTCCCCTTTAATGGATGTTTCCGTGGTGTTCTTCTAAGCACTTCATTCTTGGAAATTCCTATCCGCTGAGGTTTAATGTCAGGGCTCATTATAGAGCAGAGTCCTGCGGGTGACACCGTAATGCTCCCGACCCACGGGGCAAGGTCGCGGCTGTCTCCACCGCTATAGATATAACAGCCACAATAATGTAATCTAATTAGCAGTGGAGCGCCCCCTATAACATGGCTTCTAGACCCCAACGAAAATTATCTAACAGCCCCCAGATCTGCAATGGGCCATTTATAATATAGGGGACTACTATAGTGGCAGATTGGCCAATCAACAGGCTCATATACGGGGCCCAGGACCATCTGCTCCCTCTGCAACCCAGATCTTCTGCTACGTCTGCAACCCAGATCTTCTGCTCCCTCTACAACCCAGATCTCCTGCTCCCTCTGCAACCCAGATCTTCTGCTACATCTGCAAGCCAGATCTTCTGCTCCCTCAGCATCCCAGATCTTCTGCTCCCTCTGCAACCCAGATGTTCTGCTACATCTGCAAGCCAGATCTCCTGCTCCCTCTGCAACCCAGATCTTCTGCTACATCTGCAAGCCAGATCTTCTGCTCCCTCAGCATCCCAGATCTTCTGCTCCCTCTGCAACCCAGATGTTCTGCTACATCTGCAAGCCAGATCTTCTGCTCCCTCAGCATCCCAGATCTTCTGCTCCCTCTGCAACCCAGATGTTCTGCTACATCTGCAAGCCAGATCTTCTGCTCCCTCAGCATCCCAGATCTTCTGCTCCCTCTGTAACCCAGATCTCCTGCTCCCTCTGCAACCCAGATCTCCTGCTCCCTCTGCAACCCAGATCTTCTGCTATATCTGCAAGCCAGATCTTCTGCTCCCTCTGTAACCCAGATCTCCTGCTCCCTCTGCAACCCAGATCTCCTGCTCCCTCTGCAACCCAGATCTTCTGCTATATCTGCAAGCCAGATCTTCTGCTCCCTCTGCAACCCAAATCTTCTGCTAACTCTGCAATCCCTACAGCTGCACCCTACTTGCAATGCATACATGCCAACAGGGGAATGTGTGATGTAAAGTATTTATACCTCCCAGCTATGAAGGACAGGAGAAAGGGGCACCTTTTCTGACAGGCACAGTGGCAATTTATTTTTTGACAGCTAAACCACTCCCTCAGTCCTTTTTATGCGCCCGCACAACAATAGTGCTCCTAAAAAGTACCTTACTGCTTCCACATAGCGTAAAACCCCTTTTTTGACCTTGACACAATAAGAACCTCCAAGGTTCATCACACACACACATTGATGATTCCTCATCGATCTCTTACACAAACAGTATGATGTTCCCATAGGTCCCCCACACAGTATGATGCCCCCATAGTGGATTGTGCCACACTTATAGTATTATGCGTCCACAGTCTTTCCATGCAAACATGCCCCCAGAGTTCCTCCCATGCAATACCATGCCATTACAGTTCCCCACCACGCAACAGCATGCCCCTACAGTCCCCCCACACAGTGTGGTGCCTCCACAGTGCCTCTATGCAAATATACCCCCATAATTCCCACAACACAGTGTAATAACTGCACTATTCCTCCCCACTACACGGTAGGATGACTCCGTGACCCCATGCAAAGATGCCCCCACAGTCCGCCCCACAATTTGATATCCCCATAGTGCTTCCACACAAAGATGCCTCCATATTTCCCCCCAGAAAGTATAATGCCCCACATAGTATAATGCCGTCACAATACTCCCACAGTATGATGCCCTGATATTGCCTCCATGCAAAGATGCCCACACATTTCCCAACACAGTGTGATGCCCAAACTGTTCCCCAACACACAGTATCATGGAACCACAGTGCCTCCATGCAAAGATGCTCCCATAGCTTCCCCCACACAATATCATGCCCTGACAGTGTATCTCCATGCAATATGACACCCTCACAATGTCTCCATGCAAAGTTACCCCCCACATTTCCCCCAGACAGTATGATGCCCCACATAGTATGATGCCCTCACGTCCCCCACCATGGAGTATGATGCCCTCACAGTCACCACCACACAGTATGATTCCTCCATGCAAAGACTCCTCTACAGTTCCCCCAGATACCAGGATGCCCCACACAGTATGATGCCCCCACAGTGCGTCCCATACACATTATGATATCCCAGCAGCCTTCACACACTGTATGATGCCTCGACAGTATCCAAACACGCATTTTGATCAGACATCGGGTCGATGAGGTGGTGTCATCTCGCCTCCTACTCCAAGTCTCGGTAGTGACAAGGGAATGGTGCAGCCAGAACCTAACGATTCCCCTCTACATTATCATATTCAATTACGTCTTTGTTCTAAAGACAAAATTTCAAAGCCATTCAAGCCAGCTACTTCCTTGGACAGAAGGATAGCTGCTCAAATTCAGGACTTTCCAAATCTGGAATCTGGATGATTGAGATGTATGAGAATGCAGATCCAGAGGAAGGCGCTGAAGTGGCCTAGCACAGCCTATTCTTGCCAAATCTATCCAAAAAACTGACACCTCCCAGAAGTTGGTCAATTTCCCAAGAATTCATAAGAACGTCTCGAAAAGCAATGTTTCCAGGTGGTTCTTTTGCATGACACTGGGTTCTCCATTATCAGCATCCATTCGTACATTCAAAAGGTTTGAATAAGTGTAGAAGGGGCGTAGATGAAGGTGGTCAGCAATGGGTCATGGGTTTGAGGGAAATTTTTGACATCTTCTTGAGGAAAGCTGTATGGACATTGACTAGTCCAAATGTTTGGAAGAGGAGAAGTACAATGCCTGGTTGCTACAAGAGCAGATTGTGAGCTAGGACTACTTGTTATTGCGGGGCTAGGGAGGTTGGCCCTGGAGGAGGGTGGCATGCCGTGCTCTGTACTGACCACCACTGAATCAGGATAGTTTGAGATTAATGTCAGCCTGAGGGGGGTTAATGCTGATGGAATCTGCTGTGGTCATTGACATAGACTAAATTGGCCTGGGGAGAGTAGAGTTTGATGAATAAAGAGAATGGTCCTACAGGATAGAGCCTGGGTGAGAACTAGCAAGAGGAGATTGGCCCAACAGGATAGGACCTGGGTGAGAACTAGCAAGATTCTATAGAATACATCCTAAGCAAGGAGGAATATCCATCTGAAATTTGGTGGCTAGTGTGGCTTATGTGTAGTAATAGTTGTCGAATTTGACTACTATGAAGTGAGCAGGGACCTGAGCGAGAGGGCTACACACTTTTTGGTTATAGTTGCTTCAGTTCAGCTCTATAACTATAACTTGTGTGTATTGAAACCATGAAGATGTTGTGCCTCGCCTAGGTGTTGTAACTTTCAAGTGTATCATTGCCCTTAAAGCCACATTATCCAATAATCGTTCTTTACCACAAAATATTAAGAAAATGTCAAAGTTTCAACCAGATTTACAGCAAATAATTAGTGCTGACAGAAAGCTGCACACTGACCACTGTACATTGTATCCCAGTGATAGATCTCCGATGTTGTTCCATAAAAATATATAATAAAATATATAGAAGAAAAAAACGGAGCACCATATAGAAAAATTCAGGGTGCAGGGCCCTTCAGAGAAATATATACATTTGTATAAGCAATAAAAAAGAAAAAAGGAAGCAGCACTCCAATAAATGATGAAGAAAGTGGACTTTATTAGCCTATATATACACTCACTGGCCACTTTATTAGGTACACCTGTCCAACTTCTTGTTAACACTTAATTTCTAATCAGCCAATCACATGGCGGCAACTCAGTGCATTTAGGCATGTAGACATGGTCAAGACAATCTCCTGCAGTTCAAACCGAGCATCAGTATGGGGAAGAAAGGTGATTTGAGTGCCTTTGAACGTGGCATGGTTGTTGGTGCCAGAAGGGCTGGTCTGAGTATTTCAGAAACTGCTGATCTACTGGGATTTTCACGCACAACCATCTCTAGGGTTTACAGAGAATGGTCCGAAAAAGAAAAAAAATCCAGTGAGCGGCAGTTCTGTGGGCGGAAATGCCTTGTTGATGCCAGAGGTCAGAGGAGAATGGGCAGACTGGTTCGAGCTGATAGAAAGGCAACAGTGACTCAAATCGCCACCCGTTACAACCAAGGTAGGCCTAAGAGCATCTCTGAACGCACAGTGCGTCGAACTTTGAGGCAGATGGGCTACAGCAGCAGAAGACCACACCGGGTACCACTCCTTTCAGCTAAGAACAGGCAACTGAGGCTACAATTTGTACAAGCTCATCGAAATTGGACAGTAGAAGATTGGAAAAACGTTGCTTGGTCTGATGAGTCTCGATTTCTGCTGCGACATTCGGATGGTAGGGTCAGAATTTGGCGTAAACAACATGAAAGCATGGATCCATCCTGCCTTGTATGGAGCATCTTTGGGATGTGCAGCCGACAAATCTGCGGCAACTGTGTGATGCCATCATGTCAATATGGACCAAAATCTCTGAGGAATGCTTCCAGCACCTTGTTGAATCTATGCCACGAAGAATTGAGGCAGTTCTGAAGGCAAAAGGGGTCCAACCCGTTACTAGCATGGTGTACCTAATAAAGTGGCCGGTGAGTGTATATATATATATATATATATATATATATATATATATATATATACAGTATATATAAAAGTGACAAGTGTGATATTGTGATATGCTGCACATACTGATTTATACAGCCACCACTAGAGGGAGCTCACCACATACGGATTTATACAGTCACCAAAAGGGGAGCTCACTACATGCATGTATGTACAGCCACCACTAGAGGGAGATCACTACATACAGATTATACAGTCACCACTAAAGGGAGCTCACTACATACAGATTTATACACAGTCACCACTAGAGGGAGCTCACTACATACAGATTTATACAGTCACCACTAGAGGGAGCTCACTACATACATATATATACAGCCACCACTAGGGGAGTTCACTACATACAGATTTATACAGTCACCACTAGAAGGAGCTCACTACATACAGATTTATACAGCCACCACTAGGGGAGCTCTCTACATATAGATTTAGGCAGTCACCACTAGAGGGAGCTCACTACATACAGATTTATACAGCACCACTAGAGGGAGCTCACTACATACAGATTTATACAGACACCACTAGAGGGAGCTCACTACATACAGATTTATACAGCCATCACTAGAGGGAGCTCACTACATACAGATTTATACAGCCACCACTAGAGGGAGCTCACTACATACAGATTTATACAGCCATCACTAGAGGGAGATCACTACATACAGATTTACACAGCCACCACTAGAGGGAGCTCACTACATACAGATTTATACTTTGCCTCAATAATGATGCAGTTTACAGTGAGCTCCCTCTACTGGTGACTATAGGTAGCCAAAATTTTAACATGTAAAACTCTGAAAGTGATTTGGACTGTGTAACAAAAAAAAAGTTATTAAGGTATTCATCAGCACAGGATTTTGTAGGGTGGCCATTCCCTTTAAGGTTAATTTCCTCACTCGAGAAGGAAGTTTTCTGTTCCCGCTTGCTAGAGATAAGCGGTTGATTTATTGCAGCGTTGCATATTGATTCTTTTGCCGCCTGTTTGTAAAGGACAATTCGGGGGGGAGGAGGTAATGAAAGCTCTCACTCACGGCGGAGCGCTGCGGATGATAAAAGCCCAGGTTGTCACTGGCAACCAAACTGCAAATAAATTGAAGCCAAAGTAAAGTAGGACACATAAAAGCGGAGAGGTAATGATTGTCCCCTGATAATACCTGGAAATTACCCCATAAATGTTCCGTTCCTCACCAGTCACCCCCTGCTCACTGCACAACATATAAGTCTCATATGGAACCAATCGGGATTGCAATCCCTGACCATGACCACCCATTCCCTACGACCACACAATCCCTACGACCACTTATTCCGTTGACCACTCATACAGTACGACCACCCATTCTGTATGACCATCCATTCCCTATGACCACCAATTCCCTACGACCACCCATTCCGTATGACCATCCATTCCCTACGACCACTAATTCCCTATGACCACCCATTCCGTATAACCATCCATTCCCTACGACCACCCATTCCGTATAACCATCCATTCCCTACGACCACCAATTCCCTACGACCACCCATTCCGTATGACCATCCATTCCCTACGACCACTAATTCCCTATGACCACCCATTCCGTATGACCATCCATTCCCTACGACCACCAATTCCCTATGTCCACCCATTCCGTATGACCCCCAATTCCCTACGACCACCCATTCCCTATGACCACCCATTCCCTATGACCACCCATTCCCTATGACCACCCATTCCCTACGACCACCAATTCCCTACGACCACCCATTCCGTATGACCATCCATTCCTTGCGACCACCCACAACCCCATATATAACATTGTAGGTGAGGACCTGGTGGCAGATTTTTCATTGGGGGTTCCTCAAGTTACACCTCTGGGAAATTGCCGTTTCCCCAACACTTGGTTCTTGTCTTGGCACTTCCAGCCTCCGACCTCCCTTACTGCTGGCGTTGTAGCAGAGCTGTATGTGAGGAGGATTTGCAGGTCGTACGCAGCAGATGTAATTATTTCACCGCTGTGCAAATTCTTTCTTGATATTAATGATACTGAACGTTCGCTAATTACAGGGGACGATCTAAAATCCCCAATCATTGTCTCAGCATTTGGGTTTTGCAAGAGAATGACGAGGAAGCAGAAAAACTCCAGGCGTAGGGAGATGAGTTTGTCATTGGCTGCTCCACTCCACAACTGATCATTTCTAGCTGCAGCCGGCACCAAGAACAGCTGACCAGGGGTGTGGGGGGTGCTGGGTGTCGCCATCAATATAAAAGTACTGGGAAACCTCTTTAATAAGTACTGTGTTAACTTTTTTATATTTTTTTCTTAACCTTAACTAAGGTTAGGCTTAGGGCTATGTTTAGGACTAGGCTTAGGGCTAGAAATAGAAGTAAGGTAAGGGTTACATCAGGCCTGGGGATAGGGCTAGGGTTAGGACTATGGTTAGGCCTAAGGTTAGGTGTAGGACTAGGCTTAGGGCTAGGGTTAGAAGTAGGGTAATGGTTAGGTTTAAGAGTAGGTATAGGGCTATGGTCAGGTTAAGAATTAGGGATAGAGCTAGGGTTAGGACTAGCGTTAGAAGGATGGAAAGGGCTAGGTTTAGGACTACGAATAGGGCTATGGTTAGGTTTAGGACTAGAGTTAGGGTTACGGTAAAGTTTAGGATTAGGGATAGGGTTAGAACTAGGATTAGACATTGGGTTAGGGATAGGGTTAGATGGAGGGTTAGGGCTAGGGTTAGGTTTAGCGATAGGGCGATGATTTGTTTTAGGACTTCAGATAGGGCTAGGGTTAGGGCTAGGTTTGGATGGAGGGTTAGGTTTAGAAATAGGGCTATGGTTAGCTTTAGGACTACAGATAGGGCTAAGTTTAGGGCTAGGGTTAGATGGAGGGTTAGGGCTAGGGTTAGGGCTAGTTTTGGTTGGAGGGTTAGGTTTAGCAATAGGGCTATGGTTAGGTTTAGGACTAGAGTTAGTGCTAAGATTAGAGATAGGGTTAGGGCTAGGGTTAGATGTAGGGTTAGGGATAGCGTTACGGTTAGGTTTTGGCCTAGGGTCAGGGTTAGGGCTACTGCTCCTATGCCATCATACTCCCAGCAAATACACCCTAGACACAAATTTCTTCGACCAATCAAAACAGTCTCCAAGTAGCTACTAGCATAATTTTGAAGTCTTATTTGGACCTAATTAGAGTATAAGACATGTAACTCAATACAGATTTCAGCATTCCGGACGCAGCTTTGGACGTGACTGGAGCATATATTTCAGTATTTGCAAAATTTACTTAGAAAAGTATTACTTAGGGATTCATGCAGTTTTAAGTACTAAAGCTGAACAGAATTTTATGTGCAGCTTTGGATGTGACTGGAGTATAAGACACATTTTTTAAGAGCAATGTCCCTTTAAATAAATATGAACGATGTGACTACCTTCTACACGATTATACCTGATGAGATATTTCGTACGCTGACCCCTTTAAGTTCCAGTCGCAAGAATTGGAATTTGCAAAGCACAATCCAGGAGCGGAGATCGTGACGCTGCATCCTAATCAGAAATCTAATGGATGCAATGACTTCTCCTGGAATAATGTTATTAGTGACGGTCATAACTTATCACAGAGGATTTAAGGAGGAAATTACCGACCCTCCATACAAGAGGGTCCAGGATTACCGGCTCGGGACTTTAATATCATTACAGGTGATGACTTGTGGTGGTGAAACCCACCATAAGGATATGATGATGCCCGTGACCCCCTCATTATAGCCTGTAGGGGGCGTATTAATGGTGCAGATGTGGCTTTTTGAATGCATCTAATCGGCAATTTGGTAAAACCACATGGCTGCTTTCTTCCCAAAAAGCGCCACCAGATCACATGCTGTATGCAGCTCTGCCGTATTCACTTCACTGGACTTCAGCTGCAATACCAGAAACAACCTATGTAAAGGAGTGGCGCTGTTTCAACCTCTTCAACATGAATACAAATTCCCAGAGATCCAGAGCTGCTGCCATCTCCATCATTGAGGTGATAAGGTCCATTTTACTGACATATTGGGCCCTGACAACTTTGGGCAAAGTCATGTGTGGTTTCCAAAGGGATCAAAATGGGGCCCCAGTCACATAATATACCCCCCTCCTCGGGCTTCCCCCCCCCTTGCCTCCTGCCCCGTTGCTTGTTTGTTTGTTAAATGTTTCTATGCCCTCTTGTACGTATGCTGTAACAATATGTCTGTATTGAGGTTTTCTTCACCCTATTTGAAAAATTCAATAAAAATGTATTGTTTAAAAAAATGGGGCCCCAGTCCAGAAAGTTAATGCCCCAATTTTTTCTCCCATCATACCATGTAAGATAGAAGAGTATTGCAACCCTTGGGTTGGTTCCCCCTCTTTTGCTAACCCCTATGGAAAGGACTAGAAGGATGACCTCCCATATGAGGAAGCAGAACGACTCCCCCTACAAGGAAGCAGAATGACTCCATCTTCAAGGAAGCAGAATGACTCCATCTTCAAGGAAGCAGAATGACTCCACCTACAAGGAAGCAGAATGACTTCACCTATGAAGAACAACAAGGGCTCCAACTATGAGGAAGCATTGTTTTGTTTTTTTTTAACTCTGAACCAGTGCTCGTCTTCTGGTCTATACCTCCCGCCCCTGTGAGACGCAGCTGTGCACACTTCTGATGATGATCATCTGCATTTATACGTGAGTTATTCATCCCAGCACCCACTTCCCCTGACGAAGCGGCTGCGGCGGCGATACGCGTGGGGTTCTCTCCACACACCCTTTTCTGATTCCATGCCAGTCACTTAGGGCATGGATAGCTGCATGGCATTTTAGAGCCAGTTTATCTGTGGGCTTCGGCTTATTTTCTTCCACATTCAGCTGAGTATATACGGCATTATATCGCTTTCATTGTTTGCATGGGCTATCAATCTTGTTGACTGTTTTCTACCCTGGTTGATGGTCTTTTGGTGAGCTTTTGGACATATATATAATTAATTTTTTTTTTATTTTTTTTTTTAGGCTCACTATGCTGATACATCTATAGGGAGTGCAGCACATAGGGTTTGGTTTTCCTTATCTACAGGTCTTTTGCACGTTATAGAGACCTCTCCCTTTTCAGCTATTATATATATATATATATATGCTTCTTTGCAAACATGTGGTGATTTATACTGCCAGCCCTATTTATCTTACTATATTATGTTAAAATATTTCTTGCAGACATATTATGTGTGATTAGGGGTGTTTTGTACACACTTGTTGTATTTTTAATGTTTTTAGATGTCCTTTGCTGTGGTGTTTAATAAACTATTTGGTATTTTTATATTCCTTGTGGTTGTGCTGGCCTGTTTGTAGTCCAATCTTTTTTTCTTTTCTTTGCCATATACATTATTGGACTAGGCACTGCACCCCCCTCTGTTTATCCAATACAGCTTGAGTGCACCCTTTCTTATATTTTGTGCCAATTTTTTCTCCCATCATACCATGTAAGATAGAAGAGTATTGCAACCCTTGGGTTGGTTCCCCCTCTTTTGCTAACCCCTATGGAAAGGACTAGAAGGATGACCTCCCATATGAGGAAGCAGAACGACTCCCCCTACAAGGAAGCAGAATGACTCCATCTTCAAGGAAGCAGAATGACTCCACCTACAAGGAAGCAGAATGACTCCACCTATGAAGAACAACAAGGGCTCCAACTATGAGGAAGCAGAATGACTCCATCTACGAGGAAGCAGAATGACTCCACCTATGAAGAACAACAATGGCTCCACCTATGAGGAAGCAGAATGACGCCATCTGACTCCAACTACAAGGAAGCAGAATGACTCCACCTATGAGGAAGCAGAATGACTCCACCTACAAGGAAGCAGAATGACTCCACCTATGAGGAAGAACAATGACTCTAACTATGAAGAAGCAGAATGACTCCATCTTCAAGGAAGCAAAATGACTCCACCTACAAGGAAGCAGAACGACTCCACCTATGAAGAACAACAATGGCTCCAACTATGAGGAAGCAGAATGACTCCATCTTCAAGGAAGCAAAATGACTCCACCTACAAGGAAGCAGAATGACTCCACCTATGAAGAACAACAATGGCTCCAACTATGAGGAAGCAGAATGACTCCACCTACAAGAAAGCAGAATGACACCACCTATGAGGAAGCAGAATGACTCCACCTACGAGGAAGTATGAGGAAAAATAATGACTTCAACTATGAGGAAGCAGCATGAGTCCAACAATTAGGAAGCAGAATGACTCCATTCCTGAGGCTCCAGGATGACTCTACTCATGAAAAAAACTGGATGACTTCACCCATGAGGAAATAAAACCCCACAAGGAAGCACCTATGAAGAACACACTTGGTTCCCCAATAGAGAAGTATTACCCACTCCTAAAGCAGCAGGATTACAGTACTCCTCCAGTGAGGAAAGACAGTGACTCCATCTATGAGGAAGCAGAAAACTCCCATTATGAAGAAGCAGAATGATTCCACCCATGAGGAACCAGGATGACTCTCCTCATGAAGAAACAAGATGACTTCACCCATGAGGAACCAGGATGACTCTACTCATGAAGAAACAAGATGACTTCACCCATGAGGAACCAGGATAACTCTACTCATGAAGAAACAAGATGACTTCACCCATGAGGATATAGAACCCACAAGGAAGCACCTATGAGGAACAAGCATGACTCCACCAATAGAAGATTACCCTACTCATGAAGCAGCAGGATGACTTCTCCAATTTGGAAAGAGACTGGCTCCACCCAGGAGGAAGCAGAAAAATCCCACCTATGAAGAAGAATGAATCTACCAATGATGAAGAATTAATGGGTTTGCTAATGATCTTTCTCCACAAGACACTGGGAACAGTTTTGGCTGTCTCTAATCAGGCTCATCATTGCACAATGTGATGTAATATTAGGTTGTACAGTAAGCCATCGCCAGAAGCAAAAAGTTGGAATGTCCCAAAATATATACAAGTTAACGCTGTGTTAATTTTTAAAGGGTTTCTCCACCTAAAACTTTATTTAGGAAAAATGTAATTACTAAAGCCAAGTCCAAAAACGGATCTCCCTCACAAATGTAGCGTGAGGGGTCTGGCACAAGGTCCATAGCAGCCAAACTATTTCACTTTACTCAAGTCCAAACTTCAAGGACAATAACGATTACAAATTTAGATGGAGACTCTCAGGTCAAAAAGGACAAACAGTTCCCCGTTCCTGTGAGATAATGCTACAAAAATGACTGTTTCCCATGATACGCAACACGGGATCATGACGGGATCTCTCAACAAGGTCACCTTTCGGTGCCAGTATCGGACTCCGGTGCTATGCTGTCTACAAGGCTGGAAGGTTTTTCCACCATCTTGGCACCTTGGTTTCGAGGCTTCATGGTAGATCCTGGAGAGTCCACGGCTCGAGGTCGTTTGTTCTTCTAACTTTGGGAACTCAGTAGTATGGCCTCGGTGGCCTTTTCATGGTTTCTCAAGAAGTTGGCGTTGTGTCTGGTGTTGGGAATGGAGTCCTGGAAACAGTAAAAAAAAACACATAAAAATCACAAAAAATCCAAAAATGTCAATATAATGGGCTAAAGGAGGAAGTCCCCAACTTCGGCTAAAACCCTTGCATACTGATTCTTTACTCTAAAAGCAGTGGATTATTTCTTGTAATAGAAGGGGAATCTTTATTGCAAGAGCAGGGCATTCTTCACTTTACAATTAGGGAATTCTTTACTGTAAGAGCAGGGGATTATTTACTGTAAGAGCAGAGGATTCTTTACTGTAAGAGCAGGGGAATATTTACGGTAAGAGAAGGGGATTTACTGTAAGAGCAGAGGATTATTTCTTGTAAGAGAAGGGGAATCTTTATTGCAAGAGCAGGGCATTCTTTACTTTACAATTAGGGAATTCTTCACTGTAAGAGCAGGGGATTATTTACTGTAAGAGCAGAGGATTCTTTACTGTAAGAGCAGGGGATTATTTACTGTAAGAGCAGGGGATTTACTGTAAGAGCAGAGGATTATTTACTGTAAGAGCAGGGGATTCTTTACTGTAAGAGCAGGGAATTCTTTACTGTAAGAGTAGAGGATTCTTTACTGTAAGAGCAGGGGATTCTTTACTGTAAGAGCAGAGGATTCTTTACTGTAAGAGCAGGGGATTTTTTACGGTAAGACCAGGGGATTCTTTACTGTAAGAGCAGGGGATTCTTTACTGTAAGAGCAGGGGATTCTTTACTGTAAGAGCAGGGGATTGTTTACGGTAAGAGCAGGGGATTCTTTACTGTAAGAGCAGAGGATTCTTTACTGTAAGAGCAGATGATTCTTTACTGTAAGAGCAGAGGATTCTTTACTGTAAGAGCAGGGTATTATTTACTGTAAGAGCAGAGGATTCTTTATTGTAAGAGCAGAGGATTATTTACTGTGAGAGCAGAGGAGTCTTTACTGTGAGAGCAGGTGATTATTTACTGTAAGAGCAGAGGATTCTTTATTGTAAGAGCAGAGGATTATTTACTGTGAGAGCAGAGGAGTCTTTACTGTGAGAGCAGGTGATTATTTACTGTAAGAGCAGGGGATTCTTCACGATAAGAGCAAGTGATTATTTACTGTAAGAACCGGGGATTCTTTACTGTAAGAGCAGAGGATTCTTTACTGTAAGAGCAGGGGATTCTTTACTGTAAGAGCAGGGGATTCTTTACGGTAAGAGCAGGGGATTCTTTACGGTAAGAGCAGGGGATTCTTTACGGTAAGAGCAGGGGATTCTTTACGGTAAGAGCAGAGGATTCTTTACTGTAAGAGCAGGGGATTCTTTACTGTAAGAGCAGGGGATTCTTTACGGTAAGAGCAGGGGATTCTTTACTGTAAGAGCAGGGGATTCTTTACTGTAAGAGCAGAGGATTCTTTACTGTAAGAGCAGAGGATTCTTTACTGTAAGAGCAGGGGATTCTTTACTGTAAGAGCAGGGGATTCTTCACGTTAAGAGCAGGGGATTCTTCTCGGTAAGACCAGGGGATTCATTACTCTGAACTTAGTGTCACTGTGGAACTTTCTGCCTAGATTGTTGTGACAGTTGATTTACTATTTAATAGGGGTCTGGATACTTTTGTAGAATGAAAAGCTGCTAAAGTTACAGTTTGGGCTGTCTATATTTTTTTTCTAGAAAGGTTGTTGCTCCGCGTTTGAAGCCAGGAAGGATTTTCTTTGTACCCCGCAGCCCCACCATCTACCCTACTCTGGGAATCCATGGACGACCATCTGCATTACTGGGCAGAAGGCCACCTGAGCCTCCCAGCAATGTACTGAGCGAAACGCGTCAATGCAATGTGGGATTTTATTAGATTTTGTGATTTTTTTTCCATATGTATAATGTGACGCTTGTCATCAGCTGCCTGGAGGTTATGTCTCTCGGGAGTCGCCTCGCCGGTCACCTTGATGCTTGACACAAAGTTTAATCTCCTGTGGTCTCTATTTTAAGTCTTCAACAATCGGCCCCAGGGGGCCCCTGATCCAGGATGGCTGGAGGGAAGCAGCTGCTGACACTACTGAGGGCTCTGACTGCCCGGGGGCAAGGGACGCTACACGCCAAAGCTGGCACTCTGCTGTATCCGTCTGCGAGAGTCATACAGAGTATTCAGAGAGATACTGAAGAACGAAGTATAAAGATCAGAGGCCATCAACCAGTTATAGCCTCAGACTAGATCCCCGAAATATATACAGACTATAGACCAGACCCCCTGGACTAATAGAGACCCCCAAACCAGACCCTAAATAAAGAACCCAGACCACGAGGCTAATGAAGACCCCAAACAAGTAAATACAAACAGACCCACACCAGACTTCCTAAACTAATAGAGACCTGAAATCATACCCTAAATAAATACAGACCCCGGCCAGAATCCCTAGACTAACCGAAAACCCATAAACACAGACCCCAGATCAGACTTAGAAGATCAGTGAACCTAGACCAGACCTTTAAATAAATACAGACCCCAAATACAGTTGTGCTCAAAAGTTTACATACCCCGGCAGAAGTTTTGCTTTCTTGGCCTTTTTTTTAGAGAATATGAATGACAACACCAACACTTTTCTCCACTCATGGTTCATGGTTGGGTGAAGCCATTTATTGTCATCTACTGTGTTTTCTCTTTTTAAATCCTAATGACAACCCAAAACATCCAAATGACCCCAATCAAAAGTTCACATACCCCATTTCTTAATACCATGTATTGCCCCCTCTAACATCAATGACAGCTTGAAGTCTTTTGTGGTAGTTGTGGATGAGGTTCTTTATTTTCTCAGATGGGAAAGCTGCCCACTCTTCTTGGCATAAAGCTCCCAGTTCCTGTAAATTCCTGGGCTGTCTAGCATGAACTGCGCGCTTGAGATCTCTCAAGAGTGGCTCAATGATACTGAGGTCAGGAGACTGAGATGGCCACTCCAGAACCTTCACTTAGTTCTGCTGTAGCCAATGACAGATCAACTTTGCCTTGTGTTTTGGATTGCTGTTATGTTGGAACGTCCAAGTATGTACCATGCGCAGCTTCCAGGCTGATGAGTGCAAATTTGCCTCCAGTATTTACTGATAACGTGCTGCATTCATCTTGTCTTCCACTCTGATCATGTTTCCTGTGCCTTTGTAGCTCACACATCCCCAAAATACCAGTGATCCACCTCCATGCTTTACAGTAGGAATGGTGTTCCTTTCATCATAAGCCTTATTGACCTTTCTCCAAATGTAACGTTTATGGTTGTGGCCAAAAAGTTCAGTTTTGGTCTCATCACTCCAAATTACCTTGTTGTAGAAGTTTTGAGGCTTGTTTCTGTGCTGTTTTGCGTATTGTAGGTGAGATACTTTGTGGCATTTGCGCAGTAATGGCTTTCTTCTGTCCCATTTTTCATCAAGTGCCTCCTTATTGTGCATCTTGAAACAGCCGCACCGCTAGTTTTCAGAGAGTCCTGTGTTTCAGCTGATGTTATTTGTGGGTTTTTCTTTGCATCCTGAACAATTTTCCTGGCAGATGTGGATGACATTTTTGTTGGTCTACCTGACTGTGGTTTTGTTTTTACAGATACCCTGATATTCCATTTATTGATCACAGTGTGAACGCTGCTGACTGGCATTATCAATTCCTTGGATATCTTTTTGTATCCCTTTCCAGTTTTATACAGTTCAACTACCTTTTCCCGTAGATCCGTTGGCAATTCTTTTGCTTTCCCCATGACTCACAATCCAGAAAAGTCAGTGGCTGGATGAAAGATGCAAGAATCTGTCTGGATCCCAGAAACTCACTCAGCTTTTATGCACACACTGATTACAAGCAAACAGGTCACAGGTGAGGATGTTACCTTTAGGAGCCATTCACACCCATTTGTGTCAACTTCTGTGCATGTTATCAAGCCAAAATCACCAGGGGATGTGAACTTTTGAGCAGGGTCATTTGGATGTTTTGCGTTGTCATTATGGTTTAAAAAGAGAAATCACAGTAGTCTGACAATAAATGGCTTCACCCAACCACTAACCATGAGTGGAGGAAAAGTTTTGGTGTTATCATTCATGTTCTCTGAAAAAAAGGCCAAAAAGGAAAAAATTCTGCCGGGGTATGTAAACTTTTGAGCACAATTGTAAATAGATCTCCAGGCCAGAACCTAAACTAAGAGTCCTCATTGCATAAATACAGACCCATCTAGACTAATAGTACCTGCTACCAGGTCATGTCCTTAACTAAATACACACCCTAGACTAGTCCCCTTAAAAAATGCAAACCTCATATAACACACCCCAAAAGATACAGACCCCAGACCGGACCCCATAATTAAGTACAGACCTCAGACCAAACTCTTAAATCCAGACACCAGATCCCTAAAAGGCCCCAATGCAGACCCTGACACACAGAGCCGGGACCAGAGGTGCATGTAACTGATTGTCGCAGATTCTGTTTTATTACCCATGGGTACCAGCGGTTATGCCAGGTCACATGACTGACACCTGCCTATAGACAAAGGCAGCCAAAATCATTTTGAAAGCAGCTTTGGGTGTGAATGGAGAAGATGAAATCTCAAATTATAATAAAACTCTTTATGCAGCGACAAAGTGATTTAGAATTTCCAGATCTTAAAGGGCCAGTACACCCAAATGTCCTGCGCTACTGACGGAAGCATCAGCCGTGAGTGAAGTCATCGCTTCCACACGTCTTGTCATGGCCACATGGGTCCCGACCTAATTCTGTGCAGGTGTCATCATAACGACGGCACCAAATGGGACAAATGATCCGATAAACCCTGCGGGAATCTCAGCTGATGGGAACCAGACAAGGAACGCTGAGATCAGAAATTCTGGGTTTATCCTCCCAAAATGAGGACAGAAGGACCCAGTGTCTGCAAAACCATCCCACATCTGACAGGAAGGACACAGAAGTGCTCATGTGAAGACTCCCACGCCCAGGTTATACCAGCATGGTCCGTACCACTATATACAAGAACATGTAGAACTGATACCAGCTGTACATATAAAATTACCGTACATACAGGAGATGCCCAGGTTATACCAGCTGTACATATATAATTACCGTACATACAGGAGATGCCCAGGTTATACCAGCTGTACATATATAATTATATACAGGAGATACCCAGGTTATACCGGCTGTACATATATAAATATATACAGGAGATACCCAGGTTATACCAGCTGTACATATATCATTATATACAGGAGATGCCTAGGTTATACCAGCTGTACATATATAATTATATACAGGAGATACCCAGGTTATACCAGCTGTACATATATAATTATATACCGGAGATACCCAGGTTATACCGGCTGTACATATATAATTATATACTGGAGATGCCCAGGTCATACCAGCTGTACATATATAATTATATATAGGAGATACCCAGGTTATACCAGCTGTACATATATAATTATATACAGGAGATGCCCAGGTTATACCAGCTGTACATATATAATTATATACAGGAGATGCCCGGGTTATACCAGCTGTACATATATAATTATATACAGGAGATGCCCAGGTTATATCGGCTGTACATATATAATTATATACCGGAGATGCCCAGGTTATACCAGCTGTACATATATAATTATATACCGGAGATACCCAGGTTATACCAGCTGTACTTATAATTGTATACAGGAGATACCCAGGTTATACCAGCTGTACATGTATAATTATATACAGGAGATGCCCAGGTTATACCGGCTGTACATATATAACTATATACAGGAGATGCCCAGGTTATACCAGCTGTACATATACACTCACCGGCCACTTTATTAGGTACACCATGCTAGTAACGGGTTGGACCCCCTTTTGCCTTCAGAACTGCCTCAATTCTTCGTGGCATAGATTCAACAAGGTGCTGGAAGCATTCCTCAGAGATTTTGGTCCATATTGACATGATGGCATCACACAGTTGCCGCAGATTTGTCGGCTGCACATCCCAAAGATGCTCCATACAAGGCAGGATGGATCCATGCTTTCATGTTGTTTACGCCAAATTCTGACCCTACCATCCGAATGTCGCAGCAGAAATCGAGACTCATCAGACCAAGCAACGTTTTTCCAATCTTCTACTGTCCAATTTCGATGACCTTGTACAAATTGTAGCCTCAGTTTCCTGTTCTTAGCTGAAAGGAGTGGTACCCGGTGTGGTCTTCTGCTGCTGTAGCCCATCTGCCTCAAAGTTCGACGCACTGTGCGTTCAGAGATGCTCTTAGGCCTACCTTGGTTGTAACGGGTGGCGATTTGAGTCACTGTTGCCTTTCTATCAGCTCGAACCAGTCTGCCCATTCTCCTCTGACCTCTGGCATCAACAAGGCATTTCCGCCCACAGAACTGCCGCTCACTGGATTTTTTTTCTTTTTCGGACCATTCTCTGTAAACCCTAGAGATGGTTGTGCGTGAAAATCCCAGTAGATCAGCAGTTTCTGAAATACTCAGACCAGCCCTTCTGGCACCAACAACCATGCCACGTTCAAAGGCACTCAAATCACCTTTCTTCCCCATACTGATGCTCGGTCTGAACTGCAGGAGATTGTCTTGACCATGTCTACATGCCTAAATGCACTGAGTTGCCGCCATGTGATTGGCTGATTAGAAATTAAGTGTTAACAAGAAGTTGGACAGGTGTACCTAATAAAGTGGCCGGTGAGTGTATAATTATATACAGGAGATACCCAGGTTATACCAGCTGTACATATATAATAATATACAGGAGATGCCCAGGTTATACCAGCTGTACATATATCATTATATACAGAAGATGCCCAGGTTATACAAGCTGTTCATATATAATTATATATAGGAGATGCCCAGGTTATACCAGCTGTACATATATAATTATATACAGAAGATGCCCAGGTTATACCAGCTGTACATATATAATTATATACAAGAGATACCCAGGTTATACCAGCTGTACATATATAATTATATACAGGAGATACCCAGGTTATACCAGCAGTACATATATAATTATATACAGGAGATTCCCAGGTTATACCAGCTGTACATATATAATTATATACAGGAGATGCCCGGGTTATACCAGATGTACATATATAATTATATATAGGAGATGCCCAGGTTATACCAGCTGTACATATATAATTATATACAGGAGATGCCCAGGTTATACCAGCTGTACATATATAATTATATATAGGAGATGCCCAGGTTATACCAGCTGTACATATATAATTATATACAGGAGATGCCCAGGTTATACCAGCTGTACATATATAATTATATACAGGAGATGCCCAGGTTATACCAGCTGTACATATATAATTATATATATAGGAGATGCCCAGGTTATACCAGCATGGTGCACTTCCCTGTATACAAGAAGATGTAGAAATTATATTAAGGTATCTATCAAAATAATAATTTCTGGGAGACACATGACTTGATTCTCACCGGTTGACCTCTTCCTCCGCCATTCTTTGAGGAGTTCTCTGAAGATCCGTGGGCCTTGGATTGATTTCTACATGATAAAGACATTTAATTATAATGTATGCGCCAACACTGAACAATAAATATATAGTGGGAACACCAGATACACGTGCACCAAAAATATAACACGTGGCCTCTGTCTGGTATGATGTTAATGCCATTAAGCTGCAATCCCTGACACAGCCTGGGGACAGTAGTGGCGCTGTTTCTGAATAAAAACATAGATGATAATTATCTTTGATCTGGACACAGCGAATCTTACCTATGTTCCATAGCAGCCACCGATCCGGGAAAATCCAAGAAGACTTCAACCTGTGATACAAGATCAATAAGAAAGATTGAGAGCTTAGTATTCACTTACCATGGGTAGTTAAGTTTTGCATCACCAAAAAACACCACCACTGACCTTAAAAAATTAGTCGAGGTCACATTTGGTTGAGGTAGTGTCTTGTTCTTCATTAGGATAGGCTATTAATTTGTGCTTAGCTAGGGTCCTACCCCAGAGACCCCAATGGTGACCTGTCAGTCTTTTCTGAATTAGATAAAGCCTCAGAACCAGGCACAGCCCAAAGTACAGATACGCTTCTGTGCCTGGTTCTGAGGCTTTATCTCATTCATGTTTTCTACGGAGTTTTGTAAAGGTTGAACCTCGACAAATCACACATTGATGACTGACGTTAAGACTATTTCTGGAAAACCCCTTTAAAAGGAGGAATAATAAATATTAGTTTACTTTTAGGATATCGCCTCACAAATTGATGGAGGTCCAACCTCTTGGACCTCTGAGCGATTCCGAAATGCGAAAGTTGTATTTTTCAGATCAGAAGAGAAGAAGAAAAACAAACAGTTGTTGTGCTTTCAAAGCTCTGTGGACCCTGGATTCTAACGATCAGTGGGATCGGGTTTCTCGATACATATTATAGTGAAGTCACTTTAAGAGGGCGCCATGGCACAAATTCGAAAAGTTGAATGTATCACATTGATGTCCGACTTCTAACCTTTTCCTTGGCCTTGGCCCATTCTACATCCTCTTGGTCACTTTTCTGGGTCCTGTTGACGTTTTCCTCTCGTCTTCCTTTGCTGTTCCTTCTCTCTTTGGCCGAGGAGCTATACAATGAAGCGGAGGCAGAGGTTAGAGGCGCATGCCGGATTATTATACTGCTCTACAATTAGGATTAGGAAAATTCTATCTGGACGGATTTTCCTTTAGTTTAAAAAAGTCTCAATGTCGTTACCTACCAGGAGGTCGTAGAATTTTCTGGTCCGTTTCTCTCTTTCCCGTCACTTAGGTGCACATCTTTTTTCACTTGTTCTAGCAGTTTGGAACAAATGTCCACTTCCTACAAAAATTAGAGAGAATATATCATAACTAAATTTGACGTCCGTGCTTTACATATAGGTACAGCCCTCCTCTCTGGCCACTTGAGATGGCCTTTGACCACCCAATGGGAAATAATTAAAGAGATGACCCAATGCCGGATTCTGTTTTTTGAGGCCAAGTATGGACCACAATTCACAAACCGGACGTGGTTCTTCTGACTCAAACACAACAGTCTCATAGCCATAGATGGGGCAATCGAATTAAGGTCAGGAGATCCTCGGCCGGTCCATGCATCATTAGTCCATACATTGATGTGAGCATCCAGCCTTAAGGCTATGTTCACACGGTGCGTTTTTTGGTGCGGATCCGGAGCGGAATTTCAGCTGCGGATCCGCATCCGTTTTCCATGTAGGTTACAGTACAATGTAACCCAATGGAAAACAAAATCCGCTGTGCCGACGATCCTTTTTTCCCCAGGAAAATCCGCGCGGATTTGCCTGCGGAAAAAAAAAGTACCATGTCAATTCTTTCTCCGGATTCCGCTGCGGGTTTCCAGCAGCACCAATAGGAAACTGCATTTGGAAACCCGCAGTGGAATCCGCAGAAGAAAAAGGATCAAAATCCGCAGCTGAAATCAGCGCTGAATTTTAGCTGCGGATTTTCAAAACAGGACAGGAAAAAAAACTGATGAAAAAACTGAACGTGTGAACGTAGCCTAAGCAGATCCCCTATTTATGGAGTCCCAGAAGTCCAGTATCATACATAACTAGCCAACACCTTGCTAATGAGATCCAACAGATCAAAACAAAGCTGTCCGCAAACAGTTGTCTTCGGTTACCTTTGTAGGAAGTTTTAATAACTTGATATCTAGAGGCACATTCAGGGCAGGAACTGAGACTTTACTAAGGGTAGAAAGATCTTGGTGGAATCCAAGACAACTGTTTAAGGGGACATATGCAACCATTTGCCTTAGATTACACCAAACTCTCCCGACATGTCCAGGAGGCTGTTGGAAAAAAGGGAGATCACCTAGACTCCCTGAAAGTTGGCAAATTCCACGGACACTGGAGAAGTTTCAAGCTTTTTTATGGTCATGATCTCAAGCTCCCAGACAAATTGGGAGCAGGAAGAAACCAATACAACTGCTTAGAATGGGGGGCTCATATAGCCGGTTGCCCTAATTTACCCCATTTTTCTTCTCCATAGATAATGTGATTCATGCGATCTATCCTGGAAAAATGGACACTTCTAAAACTTTCTGAAAGTTAGCAAATTCCAGTTTGAAGAAGCTTCAACATTTTTTTTGTGCATGACTTCAAGCACTGGTGCCCAAAGGCACATTGAGGGCAAGAACGGGACCTGTCCAGAGGGTAGGAGATAACTAAGACAACTACTTAATTAATTCTTCGTCTCCAAGTAGGAGGATCAAAAAGGCAACCAAGACAACTGCTTAGGGATGGCTCACGTAGCAGGTTTCTCTAAGTTATCCCATATTTCTTCTCCAGCTAGGAGGATCAAAAGGACTTTAATATCCCTACTGACACCCGCCAGCCAGCAGCCTCCAAGCTACTGGCCCTTACTTCATCCTTTGGACTCACCCATTGGTCCTCCACAGCCACCCACACAGACGGACATACACTAGACCTCATCTTCACCCGCCTCTGTTCCTTATCTAATCTCGCAACCTCTCCCTTCCCCCTATCTGACCACCATCTACTCACCTTCTCATCCTTGTCCTCCTCACCTGCCCCCCATATCCAGACATTACCACATCCACGCAGAAACCTCGCACATCTAGACATTCACAGACTCTCAGACTCTCTCCTACCCCTGTCCTCCATATCTTCACTCCACGACACGGACAGCACCACCGTGTTCTATAACTCCACTCTCACATCAGCCATAGACTCAGTCGCCCCTCTCATGCATGGCAAAGTGAGACGAACCAATAGGCAACCTTGGCATAACAATCTCACAAAAAAACGTCGACAAGCATCCAAGGTTGCAGAGCGACGTTGGAAGAAAACACGCCTGCCAGACGACTTCACTGCTTTCAAACAAGCTACATTTGACTTCAAATTAGCCCTCACCTCCGCTAAACAGACTTATTTCACTAACCTTGTATCTTCACTATCCTACAACCCAAAACAACTGTTCAGCACATTTAACTCCCTCCTCCGCCCACCACTGCCACCTCCAACTCCACTCATCTCTTCCGAGGACTTTGCCACCTACTTCAAAAACAAGATGGACCAAACAAGGCAAACCCTAACTGTTCCACCACCCCAACCACTCCATAAACCAGACCTCTGCCCTTCCCTAATAACCTCCCTCTCCAACATCACTGAAGGAGAGCTTACTCGCCTCTTCTCCAAATCACACCTCACCACCTGTGCAATTGACCCCATCCCCTCCCACTTGCTCCCCAACCTCACTAACATGCTCATTCCAGCCCTAACCCATCTCTTCAACCTATCGCTCTCTTCTGGTACCTTCCCCTCTGCCTTCAAACATGCCACCATCACACCCATCCTCACAAAAACTGACCTTGACCCAACTGCTATGCCCAGCTATCGCCCCATATCACTGCTCCCGTTTGCTTCAAAACTCCTTGTGCAGCTTGTCCAAGCTCAAATTTCCTCACACCTCTCATCTAACTCTGTCCTTGACAACCTCCAATCTGGCTTCTGCCCCCACCACTCCACCGAAACTGCCCTGACAAAAATTACTAATGACTTACTCACAGCCAAAGCTAACAGACAGTTCTCCATCCTCCTCCTACTTGACCTGTCCTCTGCTTTCAACACAGTCGATCACTGCCTACTGCTACAGATTCTTTCTTCTCTTGGCATCAAAGACCTTGCCCTGTCCTGGATTGCCTCATACCGTTCTGACCACACATTTAGCATTTCCCACTCCCACACTACCTCCTCATCCCACCCTCTCTCTGTTGGAGTCCCTCAAGGCTCTGTTCTAGGGCCCCTACTTTTTTCCATCTATACCCTTGGCCTAGGGCAACTCATAAAGTCCCATGGCTTCCAGTACCACCTGTATGAGGACGACACTCAGATCAACCTCTCTGGCTCAGATGTTGCCTCTCTTCTGTCCAGAATCCCAGAGTGTCTGGCAGCCATATCCTCCTTCTTCACCTCTCGCTTCCTAAAACTCAATGTACACAAAACCAAACTCATCATCTTTCCTGTTATGACCCCAATGGCAGAGGGTCTCAAAAATACATACCAAGTCTGCAAACACAAAAAACCAGCTCATAGGGCAGTGGTAACTGGGCTGACCATATATCTAATCCTAGCACCACAAATAGCAGCAGCCGGGGAACGTGCCTACGTTGGTTCTAGACGTCTCGCGCCAGCCGGAGAACTAACTAACCCTAGAAGGGAAAAGATAGACCTTTCTTGCCTCCAGAGAAAAGACCCCAAAAGTTGGATACAAGCCCCCAACAAATAATAACGGTGAGGTAAGGAGAAAAGACAAACGTAAGAATGAACTAGATATTTAGCAAAGAGAGGCCCACTGACTTATAGCAGAATATAGTAAGATGACTTATACGGTCAGCAAAAACCCTATCAAAATTTCCACGCTGGATATTCAAGAACCCCTGAACTGTCTAACGGCCGGGGGGAGAACACCAGCCCCCTAGAGCTTCCAGCAGAATCAGGAATCACATTTAGTACAAGCTGGACAAAAAATAATAGCAATGCAAAAAACCAAAAAACAAGGAAGCAAGACTTAGCTTAATCTTGCAAGATCCAGGACCAGCAGACAGGAGCAAACAGAAAGGAACTGATTACAACGATGCCAGGCACAGGACTGAGAATACAGGAAGTTTATATAGCGACACCCCTGGACTAACGACCCAGGTGGGTGCCAAACTGAGGAAAGACAATCCCAGAGTCATATCACTAGTGACCACAAGAGGGAGCCAAAAAAAGTCTAATTCACAACAGTACCCCCCCCTTTAAGGAGGGGTCACCGAACCCTCACCAAGACCACCAGGGCGATCAGGATGAGCAGCGTGAAAGGCACGAACTAAATCGGCCGCATGCACATCAGAGGCAACCACCCAGGAATTATCCTCCTGACCATAGCCCTTCCACTTGACCAGATACTGAAGCCTCCGCCTGGAGAGACGAGAATCCAAGATCTTCTCCACCACATACTCCAACTCGCCCTCAACCAACACCGGAGCAGGAGGCTCAACAGAAGGAACCACAGGTACAACGTACCGCCGCAACAAAGACCTATGGAACACGTTGTGAATGGCAAACGACACCGGAAGATCCAAGCGAAAGGACACAGGATTAAGGATTTCCAATATCTTGTAAGGACCGATGAAGCGAGGCTTAAATTTAGGAGAGGAGACCTTCATAGGAACAAATCGAGAAGACAGCCATACCAAATCCCCAACACGAAGTCGGGGACCCACACCGCGGCGGCGGTTGGCAAAACGCTGAGCCTTCTCCTGTGACAACTTCAAGTTGTCCACCACATGATTCCAGATCTGCTGCAACCTATCCACCACAGAATCTACCCCAGGACAGTCAGAAGGCTCCACATGTCCCGAGGAAAAATGAGGATGGAAACCAGAGTTGCAAAAAAAAGGCGAAACCAAGGTAGCGGAACTAGCCCGATTATTAAGGGCAAACTCAGCCAACGGCAAGAAGGTCACCCAATCATCCTGATCTGCAGAAACAAAACACCTCAAATAAGCCTCCAGAGTCTGATTAGTTCGCTCCATTTGTCCATTAGTTTGAGGATGAAATGCAGACGAAAACGACAAATCAATGCCCATCTTAGCACAAAAGGATCGCCAGAACCTGGAAACAAACTGGGATCCTCTGTCAGACACGATATTCTCAGGAATGCCGTGTAAACGAACCACATTCTGAAAGAACAAGGGAACCAGATCGGAAGAGGAAGGCAGTTTAGGCAAAGATACCAAATGGGCCATCTTGGAAAAGCGATCACATACCACCCAGATGACAGACATACCTTGAGACACCGGAAGATCTGAAATGAAATCCATGGAAATGTGTGTCCAAGGCCTCTTCGGGACAGGCAAGGGCAAGAGCAAGCCGCTGGCACGAGAACAGCAAGGCTTAGCCCGAGCACAAGTCCCACAGGACTGCACAAATGACTGCACATCCCGTGACAAGGAAGGCCACCAAAAGGACCTAGCCACCAGATCTCTGGTGCCAAAAATTCCCGGATGCCCTGCCAACACCGAGGAATGAACCTCGGAAATGACTCTGCTGGTCCACTTATCAGGAACAAACAGTCTGTCAGGTGGACAAGAGTCAGGTCTACCAGCCTGAAATCTCTGCAACACACGTCGCAAATCCGGAGAAATGGCTGACAAGATTACTCCCTCTTTAAGAATACCAACTGGTTCTGCGACTCCAGGAGAGTCAGGCACAAAGCTCCTTGAAAGAGCATCAGCCTTCACATTCTTTGAACCTGGTAAATACGAGACCACAAAGTCAAAACGGGAGAAAAACAATGACCAACGGGCCTGTCTAGGATTCAGGCGTTTAGCAGACTCGAGATACATCAGATTCTTGTGATCAGTCAAGACCACCACACGATGCTTAGCACCCTCGAGCCAATGACGCCACTCCTCAAATGCCCACTTCATGGCCAGCAACTCCCGATTGCCAACATCATAATTCCGCTCAGCAGGCGAAAACTTCCTAGAGAAGAAAGCACATGGTCTCATTACAGAGCAACCAGGGCCTCTCTGCAACAAAACGGCCCCTGCCCCAATCTCAGAAGCATCCACTTCAACCTGAAAGGGAAGTGAGACATCAGGCTGGCACAAAACAGGCGCTGAAGTAAACCGGCGCTTCAACTCTTGAAAAGCTTCCATGGCTGCAGGAGCCCAGTTAGCAACATCAGAACCTTTCTTGGTCATATCCGTCAAAGGTTTAACAACGCTAGAAAAATTAGCGATAAAACGATGGTAAAAGTTAGCAAAACCCAAGAACTTCTGAAGACTCTTAACTGACGTGGGTTGAGTCCAATCATGAATAGCTCGGACCTTGACTGGGTCCATCTCCACCGCAGAAGGGGAAAAAATAAAACCCAAAAAGGGAACCTTCTGTACTCCAAAGAGACACTTTGAGCCCTTAACAAACAAAGCATTCTCACGCAAAACCTGAAACACCATCCTGACCTGCTCTACATGCGAGTCCCAATCATCAGAAAAAAACAGAATATCATCCAGATAAACAATCATAAATTCATCCAGATACTTCCGGAAAATATCATGCATAAAGGACGGAAACACTGAAGGAGCATTAGAGAGCCCGAAAGGCATCACCAAGTACTCAAAATGACCTTCGGGCGTATTAAATGCAGTTTTCCATTCATCTCCTTGCTTAATGCGCACAAGGTTGTACGCACCACGAAGATCTATCTTGGTGAACCACTTGGCACCTTTAATCCGGGGAAACAAGTCCGACAACAGAGGCAAAGGATACTGAAATTTAACAGTGATTTTATTCAGAAGCCGATAGTCAATACAAGGTCTCAAAGATCCGTCCTTCTTGGCCACAAAAAAGAATCTTGCACCAAGAGGGGAAGAGGATGGACGGATATGCCCCTTCTCCAGAGATTCCTTGATATACGAACGCATTGCGGTATGCTCAGGTACAGACAGATTAAATAATCTTCCCTTAGGAAATTTACTACCTGGAATCAAATCTATAGCGCAGTCACAGTCCCTATGAGGAGGAAGAGCACTGGAGCTGGACTCGCTGAATACATCCTGGTAATCAGACAAATACTCAAGAACTTCCGAAGGAGTAGAGGAAGCAATAGACACCGGCGGGGAGTCACCATGAATTCCCTGACAGCCCCAACTTGACACAGACATTGCCTTCCAATCCAAGACTGGATTATGGGTCTGTAACCATGGCAGACCCAAAACGACCAAATCATGCATTTTATGCAAAACAAGAAAACGAATCACCTCCCGATGTTCAGGAGTCATGCACATGGTTACCTGTGTTCAAAACTGCGGTTTATTTTCCGCCAATGGCGTAGCATCAATACCTCTAAGAGGGATAGGATTTACCAATGGCTCAAGAACAAAACCACAACGCTTGGCAAACGACAGATCCATAAGACTCAGGGCAGCACCTGAATCCACAAACGCCATAACAGGGTAGGAGGACAATGAGCAAATTAAAGTCACAGACAAAATAAATTTAGGTTGCAGATTACCAATGGCGACAGGACTGACAACCCTTGTTAGGCGTTTAGAGCATGCTGATATAACATGTGTAGAATCACCACAGTAAAAACACAACCCATTCTGACGTCTATGATTTTTCCGTTCATTTCTGGTCTGAATTCTATCACATTGCATTAAATCAGGTGTTTGTTCAGACAACACCACCAGAGGATTCGCGGCTTTGCGCTCCCGCAAACGCCGGTCAATTTGAATAGCCAGCGCCATGGAATCATTCAGACCTGTAGGAATGGAGAAACCCACCATCACATTCTTAATGGCTTCAGAAAGGCCATTTCTGAAATTTGCGGCCAGAGCACACTCATTCCACTGAGTAAGCACGGACCATTTCCGAAATTTTTGGCAATACACTTCAGCTTCATCCTGGCCCTGAGAAATAGCCAGCAAGGCTTTTTCTGCCTGAATTTCAAGATTGGGTTCCTCGTAAAGCAATCCGAGCGCCAGAAAAAACGCATCAATATTCGCCAATGCCGGATCTCCTGGCGCTAGCGAGAAGGCCCAATCCTGAGGGTCGCCCCGTAAGAAAGAGATAACAATTTTTACTTGCTGAGCTGAATCTCCAGATGAACGAGGTCTCAGAGATAGAAACAATTTACAATTATTCCTGAAATTCCTAAACTTAAATCCGTCTCCAGAGAACAGCTCAGGAATAGGTATTTTAGGTTCAGACATTGGACTACTGGTAACAAAATCTTGTATACCCTGCACACGAGCAGCAAGCTGGTCTACACTTGTAATCAAGGTCTGGACATTCATGTCTGCAGCAAGCACAAGCCACTCAGAGGTAAAGGGGAGGAAAAAAGAGAGGAAAGAAAAAAAAAAAAAACTCAGACTTTCCTTTCTTGTAATCCCACTTCTGCAATGCATTAAACATTCAACCTAGGCCTGGCATACTGTTATGACCCCAATGGCAGAGGGTCTCAAAAATACATACCAAGTCTGCAAACACAAAAAACCAGCTCATAGGGCAGTGGTAACTGAGCTGACCATATATCTAATCCTAGCACCACAAATAGCAGCAGCCGGGGAACGTGCCTACGTTGGTTCTAGACGTCTCACGCCAGCCGGAGAACTAACTAACCCTAGAAGGGAAAAGATAGACCTTTCTTGCCTCCAGAGAAAAGACCCCCAAAAGTTGGATACAAGCCCCCAACAAATAATAACGGTGAGGTAAGGAGAAAAGACAAACGTAAGAATGAACTAGATATTTAGCAAAGAGAGGCCCACTGACTAATAGCAGAATATAGTAAGATGACTTATACGGTCAGCAAAAACCCTATCAAAATTTCCACGCTGGATATTCAAGAACCCCCGAACCGTCTAACGGCCGGGGGGAGAACACCAGCCCCCTAGAGCTTCCAGCAGAATCAGGAATCACATTTAGTACAAGCTGGACAAAAAATAATAGCAATGCAAAAAACCAAAAAACAAGGAAGCAAGACTTAGCTTAATCTTGCAAGATCCAGGACCAGCAGACAGGAGCAAACAGAAAGGAACTGATTACAACGATGCCAGGCACAGGACTGAGAATACAGGAAGTTTATATAGCGACACCCCTGGACTAACGACCCAGGTGGGTGCCAAACTGAGGAAAGACAATCCCAGAGTCATATCACTAGTGACCACAAGAGGGAGCCAAAAAAAGTCTAATTCACAACACTTTCCCCCATCTCGCGTATCCCCCTTACCTGATCTATCTATTATGGTAAACAGCATCACGTTCTCTCCCGCACCTGAAATCCGCTGCCCCGGGGTAACTCTCGACTCTGCCTTGTTCTTCAAACCGCACGTTCAAACTCTTGCCACTTCCTGTCACCTTCAACTCAAAAATATTGCCAGAATCCGTCCCTTCCTCAGCCCACAATCTACCAAAACTCTTTTGCATGCCCTCATCATCTCCTGCCTCGACTACTGCAACACCCTCCTCTGTGGCCTCCCCGCTAACTCTCTTGCACCACTCCAGTCTGTCCTCAACTCTGCTGCCCGGCTAATCCACCTCTCTCCTCACTACTCCCCTGCTTCTCCCCTTTGCAAATCCCTCCACTGGCTCCCAATTCCCCAACGAATCCAGTTCAAACTACTAACACTGATCTACAAAGCCATCCACAACCTGTCCCCTCCCTATATCTCTGAACTAATCTCCCAATACCTTCCCTCACGTAATCTCCGATCCTCCCAAGACCTCCTACTCTCCTCCACACTTATTCGTTCCTCACACAACCGCCTCCAAGATTTCTCCCAAATATCCCCCATCCTCTGGAATTCCATGCCTCAACACGTCCGACTATCCACCACCCTCGGATCCTTCAGACGGAACCTGAAAATTAATCTCTTCAGGAAAGCCTACAGCCTGCAATAACCATTCTGCCGCCTCGCCATCGCCAGCGCCGAATGTAAGTCCGCAAGGACAGGGTCCTCTCTCCCCTCTGTACCAGTCTGTCACTGTAAACTTGTTTACTGTAAACGATATTTATATCTCTGTATGTAACCCCTTTCTCATGTACAGCACCATGGAATCAATGGTGCTATATAAATAAATAATAATAATAATAATAATAATAAAAAAGGAGACAACCAAGACAACTGCTTATGGAAGACCCATGTAGCAGGTTTCCCTAAATTACTCCATTCTCCTTCTCCAAGTAGGAGAATCAAAAAGAGGCAACCAAGACAATTCCTTAGAGATGGCTCACGTAGCAGGTTTCTCTAAGTTATCCCATTCTTCTTCTCCAGGTAGGAGGATCAAAAGGAGGCACCAAGACAACTGCTTAGGGAAGGCTCCTGTAATAGGTTTCCCTAAGTTACCCCCCTTCTTCTTCTCCAGGTAGGAGGATCAAAAGGAGGCAACCAAGACAACTGCTTAAGGAAGACTCACGTAGCAGGTTTCCCTAAGTTACCCCAATCTTCTTCTCCAGGTAGGAGGATCAAAAGGAGTCAACCAAGACAACTGTTTAGGGAAGGCTCACATAGCAGGTTTCCCTAAGTTATCCCATTCTTCTTCTCCATGGATAATGTCATATTTGCAAACTCTCATGGCATGCTCAGAACAAAATGGAGACCGCCTAGGCTGCCTAAAGAAATGGCGAATCCCTTGGGCGTCACAGAAGCTTCAACTTTTTTTCATTCCTACGACTGAGCTCAATTATTCAGGGGCACAATAGGGGTTGGGAATAGATACTTTCCCAAGAGAAGGAGGATTAGAGTGACTGCCCCTTTGCTATGGAAATGTCTCTCCTTTATGGTCCCCTTTTGCTTGATCCATCCACATTGTTAATCTAGACTTTGCCAATAAGGTTCAAAAAGACAGAAACAGATCTGTCCACAAAGGTTGTTGATAACTTGATCAAACCACAGATGTCTCCTGAAGGAAGGAGACAAAATCAAATTGCCCCATCCTTGTTCTCCTTGGATATCTCAAATTTCACAAGGCTACCTTAATTTGCCCATCATCTCTTTGACATGCCCACCATATTCAGGGGAGATTCGTCCTTTCTACTCTACTACTAGCTTACCATTAACAAAAAGAACCCAATGCAAAGTAGTAGAATAAAGTCCCATTATTCTTGGGTACTCACCACTGCCGGGGCTGACGCATTGATTTTCTTCTCTCTGAGCCCTGAATCAAAAAGAAGAAGAGAAAAAATGGAACTGCAGGGGAGGCGATAATTACAGATGAGTCCAAAAACAGAACAAGGCGCTTTCAGAAAGCCAGGATCCCATGAATGAATCATATCCTAGCCACGTAGTAACCTAGCCGGCAAAAGTGGAAAGAAAGGCTCCCTGAGAGGCTTTTCCGTCACAACCTCGTCACTGATCTAATGCACTTTCATTTTAGCCTGAAATTATAGATATTTTTAGATCTAATTTCACCCATAATTATAGATGCGTCTTAACCAAGAAACAAAAAGTTGTACGTTGTGTTCCAAGCGCTGACGTCTGATGATGAACCAGTGCCCCATTATCTACAAGGTGGAGTTAATGTGACCCAGGTTTCTCTACATATCCTAATTCTCGGCGCATAATTTCTTCATCCTTTTTCAATAACGGAAATTACCATAGGCAGTCTACGTCAACCATTAAGCTTCTTCAATTATCTTATTAGTCACTGCGAGTCAAATGGTGAAGAGCAGAAGATAAAATAACCCATCAGGAGATAAAAAACTGTTGAAAATTTCTGACTTGGGTTCACTGGGACTAAAAAATTCACAGTGTCTACTATGGTCATGGTGGAAGGGTCCAATGGATGCATCATCTATGGCCATGGTGGAAGGGTCTAATGGATACATCCACTATGGTCATGGTGGAAGGGTCCAATGGATACATGGAAAAATAGACATTAAGAACCTTTAAAAGCTCATGTCGTCCCAGTGTTTGGCTTTCGAAGGTCGGCCTTTGACCACCTTCTGGTTTTGGCCAAGTTGCCCATCAGAAGACTTATCGTAAATGCTCGTTTTTTGATTGCCTAGGGACTTCTCCAGATCATATTGAAGCCACAATACACACTAGATTCCCACCAATTTGGTGGGACAGATGATGTTGGTGGAGATATCAAACGCTTGATACTTTTGTTCTCCAGGCTGATGGATATGGGGGGGGTAAGGAGACATAGACAAGCGTTTGGACAAATTTTCTTCATGAGGTCCAAATTCAGACCTCACCTGGGGAAAACCTAACCTCATTGGGTAAAATGAAAGATGTCATCACTATTTGGGGTCTTCAAGAGTAATTTTTCTTGCCCTGACACTTCAAAAATCATCTCATTTGACACCACACTGGTCATTATCATTTTCACCCATCGAGCCATTGTCATCTCTGAACTCCAACAATGCATTAAAAGGAGAATTCTGAATTTGGCCGGTGACTAAAAGTAAAGAGATTTTATTTATGTCTTTCTATCTGGGATTAGAAAAAATGGCAGCTTTCTATGAAAGACAGCGCCACCCCTGTCAAGAAGGCTAAGTCTGGTATTGCAGCTGAGTAATATTTTTTATTGCAAAAAAAAAGAAATAAATAATTCACTGGCGAACAATAACCGAGACGGCACTGCCTCCAGAATAATAAAGATTTTACACCCAGCCAGTGAGCACCGTTACCTGCATCCCTGAGGGACAGGAACCGTTAATTGTGTTTCCGAGACAGGTGAGAGAAGACGCCACCAGCGCCGGCTTCCCACAAACAAATAACCTCCGAGCAGAGGAAGATATCGAGATTTGTGATAAAATATCATGTCACTTCCTAATTAATTTTCCTTGGCAAAATTTCAATCCATTATTCAATTATTATCCCCCAATTAGCAAAGCAGAGCGAGTCAATGTGTCCGTGGTGAGGGGAAAAATCAATCAGAAACTCTCATTTTAATTGCTCGGTTTAATCGACAGAGCCGAGGGTGATGCTGGAAAATCTAAGGTGCAAAAGGGCATTTGCTCCCAAAATCAATAAACATGATATGAAAACATAGGCCTCGAGCCGGCCTTCTGGGCAGAGTCCTCTGATATTCTGCATTGTCTCTTAATCATACATATATTATATCATTTAAATAGGATAATTTATAATTCTGACCAAGTGTAATTCACACCACTAGGGGGAGCTCCCTGTATACAGAGATACATGATAAGATCCTGTCTGCAGCCACCACTAGGTGGAGCTCCCTGTATACAGAGATACATGATAAGATCCTGTCTGCAGCCACCACTAGGGGGAGCTCCCTGTATACAGAAATACATGATAAGAACCTGTCTGCAGACACCACTGGGGTGAGCTCCCTGTATACAGAGATACATGATAAGATCCTGTCTGCAGCCACCACTAGGGGGAGCTCCCTGTATACAGAGATAAATAATAAGATCCTGTCAGCAGCCATCACTAGGGGGAGCTCACTGTATACAGAGATACATGATAAGATCCTGGCTGCAGTCACCACTAGGTGGAGCTCCCTGTATACAGAAATACATGATAAGAACCTGTCTGCAGACACCACTGGGGGGAGCTCCCTGTATACAGAGATACATGATAAGATCCTGTCTGCAGCCACCAATAGGGGGAGCTCCCTGTATACAGAGATACATGATAAGGTCCTGTCTGCAGCCACCACTAGGAGGAGCTCCCTGTATACAGAGATACATGATAAGATCCTGTCTGCAGTCACCACTAGGGGGAGCTCCCTGTATACAGAGATACATGATAAGATCCTGTCTGCAGTCACCACTAGGGGGAGCTCCCTGTATACAGAGATACATGATAAGATCCTGTCTGCAGCCACCACTAGGGGGAGCTCCCTGTATACAGAGATACATGATAAGATCCTGTCTGCAGCCACCACTAGGGGGAGCTCCCTGTATACAGAAATACATGATAACATTCTGTCTGCAGCCACCACTAGGGGGAGCTCCCTGTTTACAGACATACATGATTTGATTGTTTTGTTCCTTTGTTTTGGGATTCTCATCATTTTTTCCTTTATTCGTCTGTTGACAGAAGCATTCCTCATTCTTCATTCCTCGTTCTTCATTCCTCATTTCTAGTTCTTCATTCCTTATTCCTCATTCCTCGTTTCTTGTTCCTCGTTCCTCTTTTTCATTCCTTGATCTTCATTCCTCGTTCTTCATTCCTCATTCTTCATTCCTCGTTCTTCATTCCTCATTCTTCATTCTTCGTTCTTCATTCCTCATTCTTCATTCCTCGTTCTTCATGCCTCATTCTTCATTCCTTGTTCTTCATTCCTCATTCCTCGTTCTTCATTCCTTGTTCTTCATTCCTCGTTCCTGATTCCTCGCTCTTGATTCCTCATTCCTCGTTCTTCATTCCTCATTCCTCGATTCTTGTTCCTCATTCCTCGTTCCTCATTCTTCATTCGTCATCCCTCATTCTTCATTCCTCACTCTTCATTCCTCATTCCTCGTTCTTCATTCCTCATTCCTCGTTTTTCATTCGTCATTCCTCACTCTTCATTCCTCAATCCTCATTCCTCATTCCTCACTCTTCATTCCTTGTTCCTCATTCCTCATTCCTTGTTCCTCATTACTTGTTCTTTATTCCTTGTTCTTCATTCCTCATTCCTCATTTCTTGTTCCTCGTTCTTCTTCATTCCTTGTTCTTCGTTCCTCATTCCTCATTCTTCATTTCTCATTGCTCGTTGTTCATCCCTCATTTCTTATTCCTCATTATTCATTCCTCATTCCTTGTTCCTCATGTCTCATTCCTCATTCCTCATTCCTTGTTCCTCATTCCTCGTTCTTCCTTCCTCATCTTCATTCTTCGTTCCTCATTCCTCATTCTTCTTTCCTTGCTCCTCATTCCTCGTTCCTCATTCCTCACTTTTCATTCCTCATTCCTCACTCTTCATTCCTCATTCCTCGTTCCTAGTTCCTCATTATTTGTTCTTCATTCCCCATTCCTCATTCCTCGTTTCTCATTCCTCGTTTCTCGTTCCTCATTTCTTGTTCCTCGCTCTTCATTCCTCATTCCTCATTTTTCATTCCTCGTTCTTCATTCTTCATTCCTTGCTCCTTATTCCTTGTTCCTCATTCCTTGTTCCAAATTCCTTATTCTTCATTCCTCGTTCTTCATTCCTCATTCCTCGGTTCTCATTCCTCATTTCTCGTTCCTCATTCCTCATTTTTCATTCGTCATGCCTCATTTTTCATTCCTCATTCCTCGCTCCTCATTTCTCGTTCCTCATTCTTCATTCCTCGTTCCTCATTCCTCACTCTTCATTCCTTGTTCTTCTTTCCTCACTCTTCATTCCTCGTTCCTCATTCTTCCTTCCTTGTTCCTCATTTCTTGTTTCTCATTCCTTATTCCTCATTCCTCGTTCTTCATTCCTCATTCCTCACTCTTCATTCCTCGTTCCTCATTCTTCCTTCCTCGTTCCTCATTCTTCCTTCCTCATTCCTTATTCCTCGTTCCTCATTCCTCGTTCCTCATTCTTCCTTCCTCGTTCCTCATTCCTTATTCCTCGTTCCTCATTCCTCGCTCATTCCTCGTTCCTCATTCCTCTTTCTTCATTCCTCGTTCCTCGTTCCTCATTCCTTGTTCCTCATTCCTCGTTCTTCATTCCTCATTCTTCCTTCCTCGTTCCTCATTCTTCGTTCTTTTTTCCTCGTTCCTCATTCCTCATTGCTCCCGGAGATCTGTCGCAGCCACATTACTATTCCGATCAGGAATATCATTGACATTTGAGGAACAGAAATTTCACTTTCCCCTGAGAATTCCCGTCACACGTAACAGCGCAGACACCAGAGACGGAAGAAAAAATGAAAAAGAAGATTCCCCCGAAGTTCAAAGGAACTCAGCAAATTTCACCTGTCATTCAGGAGCCTTGGAAAGTTTTCTGACAACTTTGTGACAACCATTATTGGCAAAAGTATCCGTTTACACCCAACTTACTGACAAACAGATACAAAAACTAGAATAGAAATGTGAAGGACTTAACAAACATCCAGAAGAGTCTGGCACAATTAGCTTTGCTACATCTATCGCACTCAGCTCTGCTACATATGACGCATTCAGCTCTTCTGCACCTGACACGCTCAGCTCTGCTGCATCTCACGCACTCAGCTCTGCTGCACCTGACACACTCAGCTCTGCTGCACCTGACACACTCAGATCTGCTGCATCTGACACACTCAGCTCTGCTGCACCTGACACACTCAGCTCTGCTGCACCTGACACACTCAGATCTGCTGCACCTGACAAACTCAGATCTGCTGCATCTGACACACTCAGCTCTGCTGCACCTGACATACTCAGCTCTTCTGCACCTGACACACTCAGCTCTGCTGCACCTGACACACTCAGATTTGCTGCATCTGACACACTCAGCTCTGCTGCATCTCACGCACTCAGCTCTGCTGCACCTGACACACTCAGCTCTGCTGCACCTGACACACTCAGCCCTGCTGCACCTGACACACTCAGATCTGCTGCACCTGACACACTCAGATCTGCTGCACCTGACACACTCAGATCTGCTGCATCTGACACACTCAGCTCTGCTGCACCTGACACACTCAGCTCTGCTGCACCTGACACACTCAGCTCTGCTGCACCTGACACACTCAGCACTGCTGCACCTGACACACTCAGATCTGCTGCATCTGACACACTCAGCTCTGCTGCACCTGACATACTCAGCTCTTCTGCACCTGACACACTCAGCTCTGCTGCACCTGACACACTCAGCTCTGCTGCACCTGACACACTCAGCTCTGCTGCACCTGACATACTCAGCTCTTCTGCACCTGACACACTCAGCTCTGCTGCACCTGACACACACAGCTCTGCTGCATCTCACGGACTCAGCGCTACTGCATCTGACACACTCAGCTCTGCTGCACCTGACACACACAGCTCTGCTGCATCTCTCGCACTCAGCTCTGCTGCATCTGACACACTCAGCTCTGCTGCATCTCATGCACTCAGCTCTGCTGCACCTGACACACTTAGCTCTGCTGCACCTGACACACTCAGCTCTGCTGCATCTCTCGCACTCAGCTCTGCTGCATCTCACGCTCTCAGCTCTGCTGCACCTGACACACTCAGCTCTGCTGCACCTGACGTTAGATGGACTGGATCTACTCTGTGACCCATTGCCGCTCCTCTTTACCTGCGGGATCCGCTTCTTCCACCGACAACTTAAGGAAAGAAATCTTGGCTGGAATCCTGAATCTCGGCGATTCGCTGTCGATCACGTTCATGTGCGCCACATGCTCAAAGTGACCGGCGCGGTGGCTCTGAAATGACAAAAGGACAGAAAAAAATGTACATCCCTTTATAAAAAGCCTGAAGCTTTATCCTCCAGCCACGTCCAGAGCTGCACTCAGAATTCTACCAGTAGCTGCCTGATATCAGCAGTGTAATATGCAGACACTGAACCAGCAGGAGCTGCTGACATCACATTGAGTGCAGCTTTGGCTGTGACTGGAGTAGAAGTATCAGCGTTTTCCGCTTTCTCCTCAGCAGGGACCTCATTTTCTAGAATTCAGGTTGCTTGCGCAGAGCAGAGGCGGCGAGGCGAGAGGTTTGCCCCACAACTTAATTGCCGAGAGTGGCGGAATTAGAGCGCAGCATTGTCTTCCTGAGGTTTATTCCGCTTTCTCGTACTCATGCTGCTGACAGTGATTTCTGAGGGAGCAGCTGCGGCTTTAGAGCATCACCTGCGACCTCCAGGTCATAACAAAGCAGGTGGAGAGGATGCACAGCGGGTACACCATGGTGCCACGCGGTACAACCATTCCGTCTGATTAGCTGCGGAACATTACCGCCATCCTGCGACCCATCGCTTGGTGACGGGAATTGTAGGTTTTGGGGTTTTTTTTGCCTTACACCCTTATGTGGTTACTGTTGTCACTGCTGTCTATGGGGAGACGCAGCTGCACTTGTTGCATCCGCTAGGTTCAGCACTGACATCTGGTGGCAAAAATGAAAACTGCACACTCATTTCACGCAAAGGCACATCTTTAGCACTACACTTAAAGAGTTAAAAAGGTTCCGGGCGGCTTCTTTATTCATTCTCAGACCTTCTGATATGGAGATGACAACCTGCTCCTGGTTTCAGACTTCTTTCTTTTGGTTCCTCCCAGTAATACAGGTTGGATGTAAGGTTCTTATGTCTGAGCACAGCTTCATTCCTGGGCTGATTTCTCCTTCTATAGCTCTATTGTGGTGGGAAATGTTTGATTTCCCTCCCCGAGTCTGTAGTGGGTTCTCTACTTCCTCTTCACACTCATACACAGTCTATGTGATTCACCCGCTCTCCCTCAACTTCTCTTTGTGTGCTTTCCTTCCTCGCTGTATTATCTGCCCTCCAGGAAGACATGAATGCTCCCCCCCTCAGTTCAACCATAAACAACCTCACCTCCTACCTATAAATGAGAAGACGGAGGAAAAAAAGAGCAAAAAAATCGACAGGTATGAATTGTGTGCTATCATATCTGCTATAGGTTTCAGGATTGCCAGATACGTGAAGGAGTAGCACAGACTCTACAACAACAAAAGGTTAAAAAGAAAAAGGATCAAGACTATTCTGAAAATTGACCAATCAAAAGCATATATGACAACTACAACTAAGGAAGTACTGTCATAGAGTGACACGCAATAAATAACATGCCTTCACGCTCCACGCCTGACAATATTACCAGGGAATGTGGAGCGCCGCCATAAGCAAAATTATAAGAAGTGGTGCTATATACACAGTCCTCAGGCTGTGTCAGAGCCTGATAGAGGGGTCCCATCTACATCACAAATGGTCTCCTTTGAAGATCGTTTTTAGTAGGTACTGAAATTAGAAGGTCAAAAAGTCACAGTCTCTTGGAGTACGGTCACCACAAGTCATGGTCTCTTGTAGTACGGTCACCACATGTCATGGTCTCTTGGAGTACGGTCACCACATGTCATGGTCTCTTGGAGTACGGTCACCACATGTCACAGTCTCTTGGAGTACGGTCACCACAAGTCATGGTCTCTTGTAGTACGGTCACCACAGGTCACGGTCTCTTGGAATAATGTCACCACAGGTTACGGTTTCTTGGAGAACAGACACCACATGTCATGGTTTCTTGGAGTACTGTCACCACGTCACAGTTTCTTGGAGTAAGGTCACCACATGTCACAGTCTCTTGGAGTACGGTCACCACAAGTCATGGTCTCTTGGAGTACTGTCACCACATGTCACGGTTTCTTGGAGTAAGGTCACCACATGTCACGGTCTCTTGGAGTATGGTCACCACAAGTCATGGTCTCTTGGAGTACGGTCACCACATGTCACGGTCTCTTGGAGTACGATCACCACATGTCATGGTCTCTTGGAGTACAGTCACCACAAGTCATGGTCACTTGGAGTACGGTCACCACAAGTCATGGTCTCTTGGAGTACGGTCACCACATGTCACGGTCTCTTGAAGTACGGTCACCACATGTCATAGTCTCTTGGAGTAGAGTCACCACAAGTCATGGTCACTTGGAGTACAGTCACCACAAGTCATGGTCTCTTGGAGTACGGTCACCACATGTCATGGTCTCTTGGAGTACGGTCACCACATGTCACAGTCTCTTGGAGTACGGTCACCACATGTCATGGTCTCTTGTAGTACGGTCACCACAGGTCACGGTCTCTTGGAATAATGTCACCACAGGTTACGGTTTCTTGGAGAACAGACACCACATGTCATGGTTTCTTGGAGTACTGTCACCACATGTCACAGTTTCTTGGAGTAAGGTCACCACATGTCACACTCTCTTGGAGTACGGTCACCACAAGTCATGGTCTCTTGGAGTACTGTCACCACATGTCACGGTTTCTTGGAGTAAGGTCACCACATGTCACGGTCTCTTGGAGTACGGTCACCACAAGTCACGGTCTCTTGGAGTACGGTCACCACATGTCACGGTCTCTTGGAGTACGGTCACCACATGTCATGGTCTCTTGGAGTACAGTCACCACAAGTCATGGTCACTTGGAGTACGGTCACCACAAGTCATGGTCTCTTGGAGTATGGTCACCACAAGTCATGGTCTCTTGGAGTATGGTCACCACAAGTCATGGTCTCTTGAAGTATGGTCACCACAAGTCATGGTCTCTTGGATTATGGTTACCACAAGTCATGGTCTCTTGAAGTATGGTCACCACAAGTCATGGTCTCTTGGAGTACGGTCACCACAGGTCACGGTCTCTTGGAGAATGGTCACCACAAGTCATGGTCTCTTGGAGTATGGTCACCACAAGTCATGGTCTCTTGGAGTATGGTCACCACAAGTCATGGTCTCTTGGAGTACAGTCACCACAAGTCATGGTCTCTTGGAGTACGGTCACCACATGTCATGGTCTCTTGGAGTACGGTCACCACATGTCATGGTCTCTTGGAGTACGGTCACCACATGTCACAGTCTCTTGGAGTACGGTCACCACAAGTCATGGTCTCTTGTAGTACGGTCACCACAGGTCACGGTCTCTTGGAATAATGTCACCACAGGTTACGGTTTCTTAGAGAACAGACACCACATGTCATGGTTTCTTGGAGTACTGTCACCACATGTCACAGTTTCTTGGAGTAAGGTCACCACATGTCACAGTCTCTTGGAGTACGGTCACCACAAGTCATGGTCTCTTGGAGTACTGTCACCACATGTCACGGTTTCTTGGAGTAAGGTCACCACATGTCACGGCCTCTTGGAGTATGGTCACCACAAGTCATGGTCTCTTGGAGTACGGTCACCACATGTCACGGTCTCTTGGAGTACGATCACCACATGTCATGGTCTCTTGGAGTACAGTCACCACAAGTCATGGTCACTTGGAGTACGGTCACCACAAGTCATGGTCTCTTGGAGTATGGTCACCACAAGTCATGGTCTCTTGGAGTACAGTCACCACACGTCACTGTCTCTTGGAGTACGGTCACCACAAGTCATGGTCTATTGGAGTATGGTCACCACAAGTCATGGTCTCTTGGAGTATGGTCACCACAAGTCATAGTCTCTTGGAGTATGGTCACCACAAGTCATGGTCTCTTGAAGTATGGTCACCACAAGTCATGGTCTCTTGGATTATGGTCACCACAAGTCATGGTCTCTTGAAGTATGGTCACCACAAGTCATGGTCTCTTGGATTATGGTCACCACAAGTCATGGTCTCTTGAAGTATGGTCACCACAAGTCATGGTCTCTTGGAGTACGGTCACCACAGGTCACGGTCTCTTGGAGAATGGTCACCACAAGTCATGGTCTCTTGAAGTATGGTCACCACAAGTCATGGTCTCTTGGATTATGGTCACCACAAGTCATGGTCTCTTGAAGTATGGTCACCACAAGTCATGGTCTCTTGGAGTACGGTCACCACAGGTCATGGTCTCTTGGAGAATGGTCACCACAAGTCATGGTCTCTTGGAGTATGGTCACCACAAGTCATGGTCTCTTGTAGTACGGTCACCACAGGTCATGGTCTCTTGGAGTACGGTCACCACATGTCACGGTCTCTTGGAGTACGGTCACCACATGTCATGGTCTCTTGGAGTACGGTCACCACATGTCACAGTCTCTTGGAGTACGGTCACCACAAGTCATGGTCTCTTGTAGTACGGTCACCACAGGTCACGGTCTCTTGGAATAATGTCACCACAGGTTACGGTTTCTTGGAGAACAGACACCACATGTCATGGTTTCTTGGAGTACTGTCACCACATGTCACAGTTTCTTGGAGTAAGGTCACCACATGTCACAGTCTCTTGGAGTACGGTCACCACAAGTCATGGTCTCTTGGAGTACTGTCACCACATGTCACGGTTTCTTGGAGTAAGGTCACCACATGTCACGGTCTCTTGGAGTACGGTTACCACAAGTCATGGTCTCTTGGAGTACGGTCACCACATGTCACGGTCTCTTGAAGTACGGTCACCACATGTCATAGTCTCTTGGAGTAGAGTCACCACAAGTCATGGTCTCTTGGAGTACGGTCACCACATGTCATGGTCTCTTGGAGTACGGTCACCACATGTCATGGTCTCTTGGAGTACGGTCACCACATGTCACAGTCTCTTGGAGTACGGTCACCACAAGTCATGGTCTCTTGTAGTACGGTCACCACAGGTCACGGTCTCTTGGAATAATGTCACCACAGGTTACGGTTTCTTGGAGAACAGACACCACATGTCATGGTTTCTTGGAGTACTGTCACCACATGTCACAGTTTCTTGGAGTAAGGTCACCACATGTCACACTCTCTTGGAGTACGGTCACCACAAGTCATGGTCTCTTGGAGTACTGTCACCACATGTCACGGTTTCTTGGAGTAAGGTCACCACATGTCACGGTCTCTTGGAGTACGGTCACCACAAGTCACGGTCTCTTGGAGTACGGTCACCACATGTCACGGTCTCTTGGAGTACGGTCACCACATGTCATGGTCTCTTGGAGTACAGTCACCACAAGTCATGGTCACTTGGAGTACGGTCACCACAAGTCATGGTCTCTTGGAGTATGGTCACCACAAGTCATGGTCTCTTGGAGTATGGTCACCACAAGTCATGGTCTCTTGAAGTATGGTCACCACAAGTCATGGTCTCTTGGATTATGGTTACCACAAGTCATGGTCTCTTGAAGTATGGTCACCACAAGTCATGGTCTCTTGGAGTACGGTCACCACAGGTCACGGTCTCTTGGAGAATGGTCACCACAAGTCATGGTCTCTTGGAGTATGGTCACCACAAGTCATGGTCTCTTGGAGTATGGTCACCACAAGTCATGGTCTCTTGGAGTACAGTCACCACAAGTCATGGTCTCTTGGAGTACGGTCACCACATGTCATGGTCTCTTGGAGTACGGTCACCACATGTCATGGTCTCTTGGAGTACGGTCACCACATGTCACAGTCTCTTGGAGTACGGTCACCACAAGTCATGGTCTCTTGTAGTACGGTCACCACAGGTCACGGTCTCTTGGAATAATGTCACCACAGGTTACGGTTTCTTGGAGAACAGACACCACATGTCATGGTTTCTTGGAGTACTGTCACCACTCACCACATGTCACGGTTTCTTGGAGTAAGGTCACCACATGTCACGGTCTCTTGGAGTACGGTCACCACAAGTCATGGTCTCTTGGAGTACGGTCACCACATGTCACAGTCTCTTGGAGTACGGTCACCACATGTCATGGTCTCTTGGAGTACAGTCACCACAAGTCATGGTCACTTGGTGTACGGTCACCACAAGTCATGGTCTCTTGGAGTATGGTCACCACAAGTCATGGTCTCTTGGAGTATGGTCACCACAAGTCATGGTCTCTTGGAGTACGGTCACCACATGTCACAGTCTCTTGGAGTACGGTCACCACATGTCATGGTCTCTTGGAGTACAGTCACCACAAGTCATGGTCACTTGGTGTACGGTCACCACAAGTCATGGTCTCTTGGAGTATGGTCACCACAAGTCATGGTCTCTTGGAGTATGGTCACCACAAGTCATGGTCTCTTGAAGTATGGTCACCACAAGTCATGGTCTCTTGGATTATGGTCACCACAAGTCATGGTCTCTTGAAGTATGGTCACCACAAGTCATGGTCTCTTGGAGTACGGTCACCACAGGTCACGGTCTCTTGGAGAATGGTCACCACAAGTCATGGTCTCTTGGAGTATGGTCACCACAAGTCATGGTCTCTTGGAGTAATGTCACCACAGGTTACGGTTTCTTGGAGTACAGTCACCACAAGTCATGGTCTCTTGGAGTACGGTCACATGTCACGGTCTCTTGGAGTACTGTCACCACATGTCACGTCTCTTGGAGTACGGTCACATGTTATGGTCTCTTGGAGAACTGTTGTGAATTTGCTTTTTGCTCCCTCTAGTGGTTACTAGTTTTTTGACTCTGGTTTTTCTGTCATTCCTTTTATCCGCACCTGGGTCGTTAGTTAGGGGTGTTGCTATATAAGCTCCCTAGACCTTCAGTTCAATGCCTGGCAACGTAGTTATCAGAGCTAGTCTGCTGTGCTCTTGTCTACTGATCCTGGTTCCAGTTATATCAGCTAAGTCTGCCTTTTGCTTTTTCCTATTTGTTTTGGTTTTGTATTTTTGTCCAGCTTGTTCCTAATCTATATCCTGACCTTTGCTGGAAGCTCTAGGGGGCTGGTGTTCTCCCCCCGGACCGTTAGACGGTTCGGGGGTTCTTGAATTTCCAGTGTGGATTTTGATAGGGTTTTTGTTGACCATATAAGTTACCTTTCTTTATTCTGCTATCAGTAAGCGGGCCTCTCTGTGCTAAACCTGGTTCATTTCTGTGTTTGTCATTTCCTCTTACCTCACCGTTATTATTTGTGGGGGGCTTCTATCCAGCTTTGGGGTCCCCTTCTCTGGAGGCAAGAAAGGTCTTTTGTTTTCCTCTACTAGGGGTAGCTAGATTCTCCGGCTGGCGCGTGTCATCTAGAATCAACGTAGGAATGATCCCCGGCTACTTCTAGTGTTGGCGTTAGGAGTAGATATATGGTCAACCCAGTTACCACTGCCCTATGAGCTGGATTTTTGTATTCTGCAGACTTCCACGTACCTCTGAGACCCTCGCCATTGGGGTCATAACAGTTTGCCAGGCCAGTATTAAATGTTTAATGCGTTGCAGAAGAGGGATTATAAGAAAGAAGATTCTGAGTTTTTTTTTTTTTTCTTTCTTCTTCCCCTTTACCTCAGAGTGGCTATGCTTGCTGCAGACATGAATGTCCAGACCTTGATTACAAGTGTGGACCAGCTGGCTACTCGTGTGCAGGGCATACAAGACTATGTTATCAGAAATCCTAGGTCAGAACCTAAAATACCGATTCCTGAACTGTTTTCCGGAGACAGGTTTAAGTTTAGGAATTTCGTGAATAATTGTAAATTGTTTTTGTCCCTGAGACCCTGTTCATCTGGAGACTCTGCTCAGCAAGTAAAAATAGTTATTTCGTTCTTACGGGGCGACCCTCAGGATTGGGCTTTTTCGCTGGCGCCAGGAGATCCGGCATTGGCTGATATTGATGCGTTTTTTCTGGCGCTCGGTTTACTTTATGAGGAACCCAATCTTGAGATTCAGGCAGAAAAGGCCTTGCTGGCTATGTCTCAGGGGCAGGACGAGGCTGAAGTGTATTGCCAAAAATTTCGGAAATGGTCCGTGCTGACACATTGGAACGAGTGTGCACTGGCCGCTAATTTTAGAAATGGCCTTTCTGAAGCCATTAAGAATGTTATGGTGGGTTTTCCCATTCCCACAGGTCTGAATGATACTATGGCCCTGGCTATTCAAATTGACCGGCGGTTGCGGGAGCGCAAAACCGCAAATTCCCTCATGGTGTTGTCTGAACAGACACCTAATTCGGTGCAATGTGATAGAAAAACCGCAAATTCCCTCATGGTGTTGTCTGAACAGACACCTGATTTAATGCAATGTGATAGAATCCTGACTAGAAATGAGCGGAAAATTCATAGACGCCGGAATGGCTTGTGCTACTACTGTGGTGATTCTACACATGTTATCTCAGCATGCTCTAAACGTATAGCTAAGGTTGTTAGTCCTGTCACCGTTGGTAATTTGCAACCTAAATTTATTCTGTCTGTAACTTTGATTTGCTCACTGTCGTCTTATCCTGTCATGGCGTTTGTAGATTCAGGTGCTGCCCTGAGTCTTATGGATCTGTCATTTGCTAAGCGCTGTGGATTTACTCTTGAACCATTAGAAAATCCTATTCCTCTTAGGGGTATTGATGCTACACCATTGGCAGCAAATAAACCGCAGTATTGGACACAGGTTATCATGTGCATGACTCCTGAACACCGCGAGGTGATACGTTTCCTGGTTTTACATAAAATGCATGATTTGGTTGTTTTAGGGCTGCCATGGTTACAGACCCATAATCCAGTCCTGGACTGGAAGGCTATGTCAGTCTCAAGTTGGGGCTGTCGTGGTATTCATGGGGATTCCCTGCCTGTGTCTATTGCTTCTTCTACGCCTTCGGAAGTTCCGGAGTATTTGTCTGATTATCAGGATGTCTTCAGTGAGTCTGAGTCCAGTGCACTGCCTCCTCATAGGGACTGTGACTGTGCTATAGATTTGATCCCAGGCAGTAAGTTTCCTAAGGGAAGACTGTTTAATCTGTCGGTACCTGAACATACCGCTATGCGTTCATATATCAAGGAGTCTCTGGAGAAAGGACATATTCGTCCGTCTTCTTCCCCCCTTGGTGCGGGATTCTTTTTTGTGGCAAAAAAGGACGGATCTTTGAGACCTTGTATTGATTATCGGCTTTTAAATAAGATCACTGTCAAATTTCAGTATCCTTTACCGCTGTTGTCTGACTTGTTTGCCCGGATTAAAGGTGCCAAGTGGTTCACCAAGATAGACCTTCGTGGTGCGTACAACCTTGTGCGCATTAAGCAAGGTGATGAATGGAAAACCGCATTCAATACGCCCGAAGGTCATTTTGAGTACTTGGTGATGCCTTTTGGGCTCTCCAATGCGCCTTCAGTTTTTCAGTCCTTTATGCATGACATTTTCCGGAAGTATCTGGATAAATTTTTGATTGTTTATCTGGATGATATTTTGGTTTTTTCTGATAATTGGGATTCGCATGTGGAGCAGGTCAGGTTGGTCTTTAAAATTTTGCGTGAAAATTCTTTGTTTGTCAAGGGCTCAAAGTGTCTCTTTGGTGTACAGAAGGTTCCCTTTTTGGGGTTCATTTTTTCCCCTTCTGCTGTGGAGATGGACCCAGTCAAGGTCCGAGCTATTCTTGATTGGACTCAGCCCTCGTCGGTTAAGAGTCTTCAGAAGTTCTTGGGTTTCGCTAACTTCTACCGTCGTTTTATCGCTAATTTTTCTAGCATTGTGAAACCGTTGACGGATATGACCAAGAAGGGCTCCGATGTAGCTAACTGGGCTCCTGCTGCCGTGGAGGCTTTCCAGGAGTTGAAACGCCGGTTTACTTCGGCGCCTGTTTTGTGCCAGCCCGATGTCTCACTTCCCTTTCAGGTTGAGGTGGATGCTTCAGAGATTGGAGCAGGGGCCGTTTTGTCACAGAGAGGCCCTGGTTGCTCTGTTATGAAACCTTGTGCCTTTTTCTCCAGGAAGTTTTCGCCTGCCGAGCGAAATTATGATGTGGGCAATCGGGAGTTGTTGGCCATGAAATGGGCATTTGAGGAGTGGCGTCATTGGCTCGAGGGTGCTAAGCATCGTGTGGTGGTCTTGACTGATCACAAAAATCAGATGTATCTCGAGTCTGCTAAACGCCTTAATCCGAGACAGGCCCGCTGGTCATTGTTTTTCTCCCGCTTTGATTTTGTTGTCTCGTATTTACCAGGTTCAAAGAATGTGAAGGCCGATGCTCTTTCTAGGAGCTTTGTGCCTGATGCTCCTGGAGTCGCTGATCCTGTTGGTATTCTTAAAGATGGAGTTATCTTGTCAGCTATTTCTCCGGATCTGCGACGTGTGTTGCAGAGATTTCAGGCTGATAGGCCTGAGTCTTGTCCACCTGACAGACTGTTTGTCCCGGATAAATGGACCAGCAGAGTCATTTCCGAGGTTCATTCCTCGGTGTTGGCAGGTCACCCGGGAATTTTTGGCACCAGAGATCTGGTGGCCAGGTCCTTTTGGTGGCCTTCCTTGTCAAGGGATGTGCGGTCATTTGTGCAGTCCTGTGGGACTTGTGCTCGAGCTAAGCCTTGCTGTTCTCGTGCCAGCGGTTTGCTCTTGCCCTTGCCTGTCCCGAAGAGACCTTGGACACATATCTCCATGGATTTCATTTCTGATCTTCCGCTATCTCAGGGCATGTCCGTTATCTGGGTGATATGTGATCGCTTCTCCAAGATGGTCCATTTGGTTCCTTTGCCTAAGCTGCCTTCCTCTTCCGATCTGGTTCCTGTGTTTTTCCAGAACGTGGTTCGTTTGCACGGCATCCCTGAGAATATTGTGTCAGACAGAGGATCCCAGTTCGTTTCTAGGTTCTGGCGATCCTTTTGTAGTAGGATGGGCATTGATTTGTCGTTTTCGTCTGCTTTCCATCCTCAGACTAATGGACAGACGGAGCGAACCAATCAGACTTTGGAGGCTTATTTGAGGTGTTTTGTCTCTGCTGATCAGGACGATTGGGTGACATTCTTGCCGTTGGCTGAGTTTGCCCTTAATAATCGGGCTAGTTCCGCCACCTTGGTTTCGCCTTTTTTCTGCAACTCTGGTTTCCATCCTCGCTTTTCTTCGGGTCATGTGGAGCCTTCTGACTGTCCTGGGGTGGATTCTGTGGTAGATAGGTTGCAGCGGATCTGGAATCATGTGGTGGACAACTTGAAGTTGTCACAGGAGAGGGCTCAGCGCTTTGCCAACCGCCGCCGCGGTGTGGGTCCCCGACTACGCGTTGGGGATTTGGTATGGCTTTCTTCCCGCTTTGTTCCTATGAAGGTCTCCTCTCCCAAATTTAAACCTCGTTTTATTGGGCCTTACAAGATATTGGAAATCCTTAATCCTGTATCTTTTCGTCTGGATCTTCCTGTGTCGTTTGCTATTCACAATGTATTTCATAGGTCCTTGTTGCGGCGGTACATTGTGCCTGTAGTTCCTTCTGCTGAGCCTCCTGCTCCGGTGTTGGTTGAGGGCGAGTTGGAGTACGTGGTGGAGAAGATCTTGGATTCTCGCCTCTCCAGGCGGAGGCTTCAGTACCTGGTCAAGTGGAAGGGCTATGGTCAGGAGGATAATTCCTGGGTGGTCGCCTCTGATGTTCATGCGGCCGATTTAGTTCGTGCCTTTCATGCCGCTCATCCTGATCGCCCTGGTGGTCGTGGTGAGGGTTCGGTGACCCCTCACTAAGGGGGGGGGGTACTGTTGTGAATTTGCTTTTTGCTCCCTCTAGTGGTTACTAGTTTTTTGACTCTGGTTTTTCTGTCATTCCTTTTATCCGCACCTGGGTCGTTAGTTAGGGGTGTTGCTATATAAGCTCCCTAGACCTTCAGTTCAATGCCTGGCAACGTAGTTATCAGAGCTAGTCTGCTGTGCTCTTGTCTACTGATCCTGGTTCCAGTTATATCAGCTAAGTCTGCCTTTTGCTTTTTGCTATTTGTTTTGGTTTTGTATTTTTGTCCAGCTTGTTCCTAATCTATATCCTGACCTTTGCTGGAAGCTCTAGGGGGCTGGTGTTCTCCCCCCGGACCGTTAGACGGTTCGGGGGTTCTTGAATTTCCAGTGTGGATTTTGATAGGGTTTTTGTTGACCATATAAGTTACCTTTCTTTATTCTGCTATCAGTAAGCGGGCCTCTCTGTGCTAAACCTGGTTCATTTCTGTGTTTGTCATTTCCTCTTACCTCACCGTTATTATTTGTGGGGGGCTTCTATCCAGCTTTGGGGTCCCCTTCTCTGGAGGCAAGAAAGGTCTTTTGTTTTCCTCTACTAGGGGTAGCTAGATTCTCCGGCTGGCGCGTGTCATCTAGAATCAACGTAGGAATGATCCCCGGCTACTTCTAGTGTTGGCGTTAGGAGTAGATATATGGTCAACCCAGTTACCACTGCCCTATGAGCTGGATTTTTGTATTCTGCAGACTTCCACGTACCTCTGAGACCCTCGCCATTGGGGTCATAACAGAGTACGGTCACCACATGTTACGGTTTCTCGGAGTACGGTCACCACAAGTGATGGTCTCTTGGAGTACGGTCACCACATGTCACGGTGTCTTGGAGTACGGTCACCACATGTTACGGTTTCTTAGAGTACGGTCACCACAGGTCACGGTCTCTTGGAGTACGGTCACCACAGGTCATGGGCTCTTGGAGTACGGTCACCACATGTTACGGTTTCTTGGAGAACAGTCACCACATATCATGGTCTCTTGGAGTACGGTCACCACATGTCAAGGTCTCTTGGAGTAGTCACCACATGTTACGGTTTCTCGGAGTACAGTCACCACATGTCACGGTCTCTTGGAGTACGGTGACCACAGGTCACGGTCTCTTGGAGTATGGTCACCACATGTCACGGTCTCTTGGAGTACGGTCACCACAGGTCACGGTCTCTTGCATTATGGCCATCACAGCAGATTTGCACATCTGTAGGGTGAATCTATGCAGGACGTATTTTATAAAGCATCACAGATTAGACAACATGCCGCCCCAGCACAAAACAGAATAAATGACAAAATCCAGGTCGCCTGCAGTCACCACTAGGGGGAGCTCACTGTCTATGGATTTATAATCCTATTGATAAATTTACGCTATGTGCAGAGAGGTCCCTCCAGTTGTGGCAGAAGGCGACCCGCTCATGTCTTATGTCCGCGCAGGGGATTCGGAGTCTTTCTATCAGACGTCCAACCACTTATTGACATTAGGTTAAAATGTAACAGGTAGTAAAGTTATTTCCTTACTTGGGGCAAATCCTGATCCTGGCTCAGAACTGAAGGGAAGTCAGTGTGTGGAGACTGCATTCCTGCATCAATGCTGCCCTCTAGTGGACGATAGGTGGAAATACAGAGAACGTTCATATTAACTAGATGCTTGAAAGAACATCAGAAACATTCTAGGAAGTGACCAAACACTAAGCGCAAAGCTCTTACCCCATAACATACAGACATCAGACCCCATAAACAAACACAGAGCAAGAGGAAAACCATTAAAGCACAGGACATAACAACATTATTTATATGGATAGTAAATGATATATTATTTACATAAACTGTAGCAGAATTATTTCTATACAGCATATGGCGTTGTTATTTATGTGTAATAAATGTGGTATCATTCATATGCATGGTGTTGCAGTATTATTTATAGAAGCAAGTAAAATAAATAAATATACAGTATAAGGCGGCGTTATTTGTGTGTAATAAATGTGCTATTCACGTGTACTGTGTTGCAATATTATTCAGACATAAGCGAGTCCAATCTATATAATTGTCTAAGGTATATATAAGGTATATATAATTATTATTATTATTATTATTATTATTATTATAAGGTCCACTTCCGTCTGTTTGTCATGGAAATCCCGCTTCGCTGATTGGTCGCGGCCGGCTGAGCGCGACCAATCAGTGACAGGCACAGTCCGGCTGTGAATTGTCCCCTCCCTACTCCCCTCCATTCAGCGCCCACATAGCGTTTTAGCAGTCCGTTAGCTCTGCCATTAACCCTGTAAGTGTGACCAACTTTTTACTATTGATGCTGCATATGCAGCACCAATAATAAAAACATATAATGTTAAAAATAATAATAATAAAAAAAATCATTATATTCTCACCTTCCGGCGTTTGCGGTAGCCTTTCCCGCTCCTCGCGACGCTCCGGTCCCAAGAATACTTTGCAGCAATGACCCCAGATGTCAGCGGTCTCGCGAGACCGCTACATCATCACGTGTTATTGCCGCAAGGCATTACTGGGAACATAGCGTCGCGAGGAGCATCGCTAAAGGCCTGGGCTGGATCCAGGGGCCGCCGGAAGGTGAGTATATAACAATTTTTTATTTTAATTCTTTTTTTAACAGGGATATGGTGCCCACATTGCTATATACTATGTGGGCTGTGCTATATACTACGTGGGCTGTGTTATATACCACGTGGGCTGTGCTATATACTACGTGGGCTGTGTTATATACTACGTGGGCAGAGTTATATACTGCATGGGCTGTGTTATATACTGTGTGGGCTGTGTTATATACTACGTGGCTGTGCAATATACTATGTGGGCTGTGTTATATACTGCATGGGCTGTGCTATATACTACGTGGCTGTGCAATATACTATGTGGGCAGTGTTATATACTGCATGGGCTGTGCAATATACTACGTGGTCTGTGTTATATACTGCATGGGCTGTGTTATATACTACGTGGGCTGTGCTATGTACTACGTAGCTGTGCTATATACTATGTGGGCTGTTATGTACTGCATGGGCTGTGTTATATACTGTGTGGGCTGTTATATACTACTTGGGCAGTGCTGTATACTACGTGGCATTAACCCTCTAAGTGTGACCAACTTTTTACCATTAATGCTGCCTATGCAGCATTAATAATAAAAAATATAATGTTAAAAATAATAACTATAAAAAAATCATTATATGCTCACCTTCCGGCGTCTGCGGCAGCCTTTCCCGCTCCTCATGACGCTCCGGTCCCAAGAATGCTTTACGGCAATGACTCCAGATGTCATAGCGGTCTCGCGTGGGCTGTTATATACTGCATGGCTGTGTTATATACTGTGTGGGTTGTGTTATATACTACTTGGGCTGTGCTGTATACTACGTGGGCTGTGCTATATACTACGTGGGCTGTGTTATATACTGCGTGGGCTGTGCTATATACTGCGTGAGCTGTGTTATATACTACGTGGCTGTGCAATATACTACGTGGCTGTGCTATATACTACGTGGCTGTGTTATATACTACGTGGGCTGTGCTATGTACTACGTGGCTGTGCTATATACTACATGGGCTGTGTTATATACTACATGGGCTGTGCTATATACTATGTAGGCTGTGCTATGTACTATGTGGCTGTGCTGTATACTACGTGGGCTGTGTTATATACTGCGTGGGCTGTGTTATATACTGTGTGGGCTGTGCTATATACTGCGTGGGCTGTGTTATATACTGCATAGGCTGTGCAGTATACTACATGGCTGTGTTATTTACTACGTAAATTGTGAACAATCAGCGACAGACGCAGTCCGTCTGTGAATTGGGGCGGGATTTTAACCACGCTTCGCTAATTGGTCGCAGCTGGCCGAATCCTGTGTATTCATTGCATTATTCTGAAATCTTCATAAATAAACTACATACATATTCTAGAATACCCGATACGTTAGAATCGGGCCACCATCTAGTCAATACATAAATATACAATATATGGTGGCGTTATTAATATGTATAATAGAGACAAATAAAGAGGAAAAAGTAGCGTGTGAAGGCAAGGATCACCACAAACGGTACGACAATTAACTATTTTTAAGTTTTATTGAGACAATAAAAGTTAGACAAGCAACAGACAAATCTAAAAACAATTGAAAAACCAAAAAAGGTTATCAAATGTACAACAGCGAGGACAATGGCTCTGCAGAACAGCTGGAGGATTGGTGTCAGAAGTTACATGAAGGCACTGATTCCACTCCTGTGCACCAAAAGCGTGTGGCTTACCAGGTGGTCCGAGAATATGAGCGGGTATTCAGTAAATACTTGACTTCGACATGGGAGTCTTGACACCTGACACAACATCACCAGATGCAGACTGGGATACAGAGCGGTAACAGAAATACCGTAAAGTAAAGGAATGCGTGGAAAGAAGTTTGTCCTAAGCAAGACAGAGGCAGGAGAGAAACTATAATCAGCACACCCCTGCAGTTCCCTTGTCACCTGGAGAACAAGTTCTGTTCTTCCCATTAACGTGCAGCAAGTTAATTCACAATGTAGTACCAGTTGTCACCATTAAGGGGTCATTAGGTACACATTTATCCTGTTCCTGTATCCAGGAGCATTTCGCTTTAAGCTTGTGTTCTGACTAGAACCGCCCCCCTGGTTTCCCAAGAGTAGTCATTTTCCCCCGCACCTTGAATCTTACGTTCCTGGCTCTCTCTTCCTGCAGATCATTGCTCTTGATAAGCGGATTCCGTTTTTACTTGATTATCTATTATATCGCATATCTCACAATATCATCTACTATTGTTGTTCATCGTTCACCATCTCAATAAATATAGACTTAAGAACCTACACAGTCTGTTTACTGAGGAACTGGATGAAGGTTTAGCTGTATGCTAGAATCCACACAGCATCATACATGGAGGAAGGCAGAACAAGTTGTCAAAAGAAGAATGCACAAACTGGATGATCAGTGGGAGGCTGAACCATACACCGTCATGCCCTCAAACTTTGATAACACCAAGGTGTGCCTCATCAGTCAAAATGGAGGAGAAACCTCAACAGCAGTATCAAGAGATCATCTGAAGGTATGCCCTGACCAACTGAGAGACAGAGAGAAAGACCAAGATACCCCTCAACCCATAGAAGAGAAGGAAAAGACAATCCATACCAGGGCCGGACTGGGACTAAAATTCAGCCCTGGCATTTGAAGTTACACAGGCCCACTTGTCACATGGTGACTGTATAATATCTTTGTACACTTGTAGGCAGGGCCGGTTTTAGGCAAAGTGGGGCCCTAGGCAAAGTTTAAAATGGGTCCCCAAATGCTAACATATTGCACATCACACAGAAGCCTTTCTGTTGTATTTACGTGCGCTGAGTTCAGGCCACTAAACGAGTTTGATCGACAATACTGAAGTTGTTCAACGCTTGTTTCCCGGCCTCTTTCCACCAGCTGAGGAATAATGATGAGACAGAACGATCACTAATAGATCACCATACAGTATCATGTTATAAGCAGCACATCTACAGTTTACACTGGCAATGTGCTGCTGACAACAAGGTTTTTTGTTCCAGCAAAAACAATCCGAATATGCAGCATTTTACTTGTTTAGTAAAATACACCCCATAGTCCTCCATATATTATAATGTGCTCCATAGTCCTCCATATAGTATAATACACTGCTCAGTCCTCCACATAGTATAATACACTCCTCATAGTCCTCCATATAGCATAATACAATCCTCATAGTCCTCCATATAGCATAATACAATCCTCATAGTGCTCCATATAGTATAATGCACCGCCACAGTCATCCATGTAGTACAATTCACTTCCCATAGTATAATGCACCCCATAGTTCTTCATATAGTATAACGTATTCCCCATAGTCCTCGATACAGTATAATGCAGCCCACATATAGTATAATGCAGCCACCCCAGAGTATAATGCAGCCACCCCAGAGTATAATGCAGCCACCCCAGAGTATAATGCAGCCACCCCACAGAGTATAATGCAGCCACCCCAGAGTATGTAACCCCCATAGAATATAATACAGCCCACCTCCCCATAATATATAATGTAGCCCTCCATAGAATATAATGCAGCCCCCCATAGTATATAACGCAGCCTCCCCCATAGAATATAATATACCCCCACAATAGTATATAACACAGCCACATAGTACATAACATGGCCTCCCCCATAGAATATAATATACTCCCCATAGTATATAGCAAAGCCCGCATATTATATAGCACAAACCGCATAGTATACAGCACAGCCTGCATACTATAGCACAGCTCGCGTAGTAGATAACACAGCCCACACAGCAGTATTCAGCACAGACCACACAGTAGTATACAGCACAGACCACACAGTAGTATACAGCACAGCCCACGTAGAAGTATACAGCACAGTCCACACAGTAGTATACAGCACAGCCCACAGAGTAATATATACAGCACAGCCCACAAAGTAATATATACAGCACAGCCCACAAAGTAATATATACAGCACAGCCCACAGAGAACTATATACAGCCCACAGCAGTATACAGCACAGAGCACAGCCCACAGAGAACTATATATAGCACAGAGCACACAGTAGTATACAGCACAGAGCACAGCCCACAGAGAACTATATACAGCCCACAGCAGTATACAGCACAGAGCACAGCCCACAGAGAACTATATACAGCCCACAGCAGTATACAGCACAGAGCACAGCCCACAGAGAACTATATACAGCCCACAGTAGTATACAGCACAGAGCACAGCCCACAGAGAACTATATACAGCCCACAGCAGTATACAGCACAGAGCACAGCCCACAGAGAACTATATACAGCCCACAGCAGTATACAGCACAGAGCACAGCCCACAGAGAGCTATATACAGCCCACAGCAGTATACAGCACAGAGCACAGCCCACAGAGAACTATATACAGCCCACAGCAGTATACAGCACAGAGCACAGCCCACAGAGAACTATATACAGCCCACAGCAGTATACAGCACAGAGCACAGCCCACAGAGAACTATATACAGCCCACAGCAGTATACAGCACAGAGCACAGCCCACAGAGAACTATATACAGCCCACAGCAGTATACAGCACAGAGCACAGCCCACAGAGAACTATATACAGCCCACAGTAGTATACAGCACAGAGCACAGCCCACAGAGAACTATATACAGCCCACAGTAGTATACAGCACAGAGCACAGCCCACAGAGAATTATATACAGCCCACAGCAGTATACAGCACAGAGCACAGCCCACAGAGAACTATATACAGCCCACAGCAGTATACAGCACAGAGCACAGCCCACAGAGAACTATATACAGCCCACAGCAGTATACAGCACAGAGCACAGCCCTCAGAGAACTATATACAGCCCACAGTAGTATACAGCACAGAGCACAGCCCACAGAGAACTATATACAGCCCACATCTCTTCTCTTCCTCCCCTCACCTCCTCCGAGAATGGCCCCACAGTCCAGAAAAAAAAAAAACTCTCCTCACCTCTCCTCGTGCCCCGCGTTGCTTCCTGGTTCCTGCTCCTGTCTCAGCAGCTGCAGTCTGCCCGGGACACAGCAGGTGCGCGATGATATGACATCATCGCGCACCCGCAGTGTCAGAGGCAGAGCGGGGAATGATGGGAGAGGAGCGTCTGTAGACGCTCTCTCCTCCATCATTGCATTCAACTGTACCGGCGTCTATACGCCGGTATAGTTGAATGCGACGGCGGGGGCGGCGGATTGAGCAGCCCACCACTGGCACCGGCCCTTCTGGCATTTGCCAGAAGTGCCCTATGGCCAGTCCGGCCCTGATCCATACCATTCTTGGAGATTTTCCCCAGTCATGGACACAGGTAAACCAAGCCATCGTAGTACCTGCCCTGATCTTTCCCCAACCTACTGCACCTAAAGTAGCAGAGACTCTAGACCAACCTGAAGACCCACAAGCTCAAGCAGCAGATGCCACACCAGCAGCGAGGAGGAGAGTCCACCCCCTGCCAACGGTGAACATGTCATGCCCACAGAGAGCAGGAGCAGTCGTAGAAGATCAGGTATACCTGTGCTGCGTAGAATCACCAGTAGCGTAGCTCATAGTGAGCACACTACACCAGTGATAGAAAGTACAGTGAATCCGGTCAGGACACTATCAACACCTGTACTGCGCAGATCTACCCGTAGTACCAGAGGTCAGATCCCAGCCAGGTGTAAGGACTAAAATAAGGACTAAAATGTGACTAAAATGTGAATGTTTTGAAAATGTGTAAATAAGTTAAAATGTATAAGTTTGCAACCGTTAAAGAGTGATTACCTACAGAGACTACTGTATGAACTTGTAAAAATGCATCATAACCTGGAAAACGACAATTGGGCCACAGGACTAGGTGTGGTCAGGACCCTTTGTTTGTACATAGTTACCCTGGTTTGGCCTAGGAAATAAACCGCTGCAGTGGCCGAAGACCAGGCCCACCAACAGAGTCCCGTAGCCATGCCCGGGAACGAAGCAAGGGTGGGTTGGGGCGGTTCCCACCTAGGCAACTCAAAAGTCTGGAGGGAACACAAGTGGACCAGTGTTGCCCCAGGAATGTAATTGGTCAATTCTGACTGTTTTGGTTTTGTAATTTTTTATATTTTTTAAAAACCCTGTAAACTTTATTAATTGTTCACCTGTTATAATGTTTTCTTTGTGTTTCCTCAGCCCATGATTACTGAATTGTACCCGGGGGGAATGTGGCACCCCAGGAGTCCAGTTGCCACAATTGCATTGCCTTCCTCACGAGGGTGGTGATGTCATGCCTGGACACAAGGAGGGATCCCCTAATCAGGTAATCCAAACATACTGCACCTTCCTAACTCCAGACCAGAAGGGGGAGCTCTAAAGCCGGTTTCAGGGTAGCTTCCCTAAAAGTTCTGGTCTGGAGGCGGAGTTATTGAGTTTAGTGTGAGACACTGAAGGGAACGGAAGCAAGAGAGGAGCCTGGGGTCTGGAGCTGCAATTGGGCTCACCCCAAGATAAAGCGCAAAGAGACTGGACACCGGAGTCCATGGTGGGGAGAGGATTACATACACAGCCACCGAATCCGGAGGGCAGGAGATTCCAAGTCTCCTGGCCCCAACTGACATCCAGAGGCAACACAGCAGGTCAGGAGCCTGGGGCTGCCAGTGAGAAGGCAGTGCCCAAGACAGGCTCAGGCTGTCAGCCATAAGGGTTGGGAGTACAGACACTGAGAGGACTTGTGCAGAGCTTCAGGCAGCAAGGGTCAGAGTACAAAGTGCAGAAGGAAGGCCTCCAAACGCACCTGGTTAGGTGGATCCCAAGCTGTTTCCCGGCTGCCCAGACCCCATCACCAACTGCTACCTGTACCCCGGACTGTACCTGCATTTCATCAGTAAAAGATAAAGGAAACTGCCATCCCTGTGTCCTTCAACTATTTCCTGCAGCCTCAGTCCTACACCCCACCGTCAATCATACCTCTTACCAACTGTACCTGTAGCCCTGGGGACTAAGCTCTACCTGCGGGGAGCTATACCAACTCTGCTGCATCTCCATCAGCCCCAGTGGACCCCTTTAAGAAGGGTCAGCCATCCCTGGCCGAATACCACAGGTGGCGTCACAAATTATCCTTTATAGACTTATTCTCCACTTCCGCTCATCCCTTTTACTGGACGCCCAGGGCCACGGACCGGGTCACTGTCACTGTAACCACCCCTTTGAGTTCCCCCAAACCCGGCCCGAGTACCCCATGACCCTAGCGGGCGCTCCAGCGACCTCCCCAAAACAAAAGGAGGCAACCTCCCCCAATACAAGAGGAAGGCCAAAGGCACAGATTACCTATTCTGTGTGATACATCTGCTGAGCTGTGTAGCTATTCTTATCATGTGTAATACTGACTGCTAGGCCGTGTATCTAATCCTATCCTTTGTGATACTGTCTGCTGAGCAATGTATCTAATCCTATCCCGTGTGATACCATGTTGATCTGTGCATCTAATCCATCATATGTGATACCATCTGCTGAGCTGTGTATCTAATCCATTATGTACGATACTGTCTCCTGAGCTGTATATCTAATATTATTAAGTGTGATATTTTGTGCTGAGCTGTGTATCTAATCCTATCGTATGTGATAATATCTACTGGGCTGTATATCTAATCTTATTGTGTGTGTGATACTGTCTGTGGAGCTATGTATCTAATCCTATCCTGTGTCAAACTGTCTGCTGATATTCTGTATACGAAGTGACTTGTGTAACCCCAGGCAGAATTCCTCTGTGAGGCAGTAAGTAGCTTCCCAGAGATGCACTGCATGAAAAACCAGTGTGATCACAACCTGACTCTCTGTGAGGCATCACATGATCTTGGGCCCTGATTAAAGATCAGTCACATGAACATGCAATTAAGAGTGTGATGTGTAACCATCAAGCACATTGTGCCAGCTCCTGTGATCTATAGCCATCAAGCACATTGTGCCACCTCCTGTGATCTGTAACCATCAAGCACATTGTGCCACCTCCTGTGATTGTAGCCCATCAAGCACACTGTGCTATCTCTTGTGATTTGTAACCATCAAGCACATTATGCCACCTCCTGTGATCTGTAATCCATCAAGCACATTGTGCCAGTTCCTGTGATCTGTAATCCATCAAGCACACTGTGCCAGTTCCTGTGATCTGTAACCATCAAGTGCATTGTGCCGCATCCTGTGATCTATAACCATCAAGCACATTGTGCCACCACTTGTGATTTGTAACCATCAAGCACATTGTGCCACCTCCTGTGATCTGTAATCCATCAAGCACATTGTGCCACCTCCTGTGATTGTAGCCCATCAAGCACACTGTGCTATCTCTTGTGATTTGTAACCATCAAGCACATTATGCCACCTCCTGTGATCTGTAATCCATCAAGCACATTGTGCCAGTTCCTGTGATCTGTAATCCATCAAGCACACTGTGCCAGTTCCTGTGATCTGTAACCATCAAGTGCATTGTGCCGCATCCTGTGATCTATAACCATCAAGCACATTGTGCCACCACTTGTGATTTGTAACCATCAAGCACATTGTGCCACCTCCTGTGATCTGTAACCATCAAGCACATTGTGCCACCTCCTGTGATCTGTAACCATCAAGCACATTGTGCCACCTCCTGTGATTGTAGCACATCAAGCACACTGTGCTATCTCTTGTGATTTGTAACCATCAAGCACATTATGCCACCTCCTGTGATCTGTAATCCATCAAGCACATTGTGCCAGTTCCTGTGATCTGTAATCCATCAAGCACACTGTGCCAGTTCCTGTGATCTGTAACCATCAAGTGCATTGTGCCGCATCCTGTGATCTATAACCATCAAGCACATTGTGCCACCACTTGTGATCTGTAACCATCAAGCGCATTGTGCCATCTCCTGTGATCTATAACCAACAAGCACATTGTGCCACCTCCTGTGATCTGTATCGATCAAACACACTGTGCCATCTCCTGTGGTCTGTAACCATCAAACACACTGCTTCACCTCCTGTGATCTGTAACCATCAAACACATTGTGCCACCTCATCTGGTCTGAAACCATCAAGCACATTATGCCACCTCCTGTGATCTCTAAATATTAGTGGTCATCACTAGTAAATATCAAATACATTGTTTCACCGTTTGTGATCTGTAACCATCAAACAAATTGTGCCACCTCCTGTGATCTTTAACCACCAAACACACTGTACCACCTCCTACAATCTGTAACTATCAAGGACATTGTGCCACCTCCTGCTATCTATAACCATGAAGCACATTGTGCCACCTCCTGTGATCCATAACCATCAGGCACATTGTGCCACCACCTGTCAACTGTAACATCAAGCATGTTGTACCACTGTTGTATGTTCAGCTGCAAAAGTTTCCCTCATTGCAGAGGTAGAGGCTCCCGAAAAAGTTTGAAAGAAATAACTTTGCTAAATACACTGATTCCTATGATACCTACCATCACAAGCTGGCCTTCCCGAAAACTCGGGGGCGTCTCACTGGCAACGCCGCTCCACAGCTTGAGTATCACTGTGTTAGACCACCACTAATTTCTTGAATGAAGGGCTTGATGCAGTGATAAGACCCTGTTAACAATATCTAGAGATTTCTGTTGCTGGAAATTTGACACAATGATCGAGACACAGAACCCTTCATACCAATGATAATTTGCTGAGTAACAGAAATCTCCGAGTTGTTCTCATCCTTTTATTTCACAGAGGCCAACAATACATCCTGGACTACCGACCCTGGCAGGAGAACATTACAGAAGCCGCAGTGAGGCAACCGATCGCAATCAGTAAGGGAAGTATTATTACTAACCTTAATCTTGTGCCAAAATAATTAATTCCACTGTTTACCCTCCGGTGTCCTCCCCTCAGTGTGTTTGAGACTCTGGAGTAGAGAAGTTGCTAAAGCTCCCCATGTATACAACCTGACTGTCATGGAGATGGGTTTGGAGCCCTCCCCCAGTACAAGAGGAGGCCTGCTGAGCAACCAGGAACTTGAGTGCCAGAGGCACCGATTGCCTTTCCTGTATGAGACGTCTGCTGAGCCAAGTATCTAATCTTACCATGTGTGATACCAGTCAGGATGGATGCTCCATAATATATTATGAGAGATAATTGTCCAAATTCTCCTAATAAAGGACAGAATAGGAAGGATGTTGACCATTGGGTGATGAATTTAGGGACACAGGAAACCACTCATGTTCTACAACTCTTTTTTTCTTTTTACGAATTGCTCCCCAAATTTTTCAATCGGCTCCTCTTTCTTTTTCTTCTCCCTCTGGGTGTTCTGATGCATTGTGACTCGAGGTGACAGGCACTGGTGTCATTTACTCGAAGACCCAGCGAGATAAGAAGAAAGAAGAGGAGACGATTAGTGGACCGGGTGGGAAGCCGAAGGGTAGGGAAGGTTGAGGAGAAAATATCCTCAAGATTCAATTTCATCTAACTTCACGAATTTTGGGAAATTCTGAATGAATTTGTTGGGTTTTCATGGATCCGTTCATCCCAAGTCCAAGCCATCAGAGTCTCGCACCTTTTCTCCTTTGCAAGAATTATTATCATTTTTAATCTTTGCCTAAAAACCTCTCGGTAAGAATTCTCCTTGACTGTCTTTATTCGATTCACTCTTCGTAGCTGTGGAAATAGTACATTGAAGAGACCATCTGTTTCTGAGTGTCTATTTGTCGAAATTGTAGCTGGAATTACAATCTCAAAAAGGTTTGATCTGATGAAAAGAACATACTGTTCTCGAAACGCGTTGTTCTCTAATACAGGAATATTTCAGCCACTTCTGCACCTGGGCATCTTGGCATTCCATTCTGCCAGCGCATCCCAAACTCAACACTTTTACTTTGTGGTTTGTGACCTAAGATTACTCAGGTTTTTCAAGAAAGCTGTCGTGCACTAGATTAATCTATTTAACCTGTCAATTAGAACCTAGCGACACTTTTTGGGAGCTGTGTAGTGAATAGAAGCATGGCTATTGTTCTGGAAGTGTCCTGTATCACCGCAGGGTGATGTTTTCCTGTAATTCAAGTTCCTATAGATGAGACATGAGAAAGCTAATGGACAGGTCTGGTTAACATACTCTTTAGATGTTCAACCCAGTCCCACATTAGTAAATGGCCTCAGTTACCGACTGGTCTGCAATTTCGAGTGTTGCATCCTGCCGACAGCACCAATGTTAACAGGTGCACAAATGGAACAGAACAGAGAATGAGGAGACCGTGGCAACTTATCCAACACTTATTTATTTGATTAAGACAGTTAATGGGGTCCCACTGCCTATGGAACAAAATCAATTAATATAATGGACAGTGAAAATACAGTAAATTTGGCTACTCTGAATATTTGCACAATTCTAACTGCACACCTATTCCTATTAGTACAGCTGAACACTAGTATCGTCAAAGGCATCTTGGTCCTAATGTCTTAACCCTAAGTGTGTCACTGACTCTATCGGGCCCCAAACTGTTGTCACTGTCTAGGCAATATGAAATGTGGTACAGGCCCTAGCAAGAGTCTATGATACTCCGCCGTTAGGCCGCAAGTCCCGGATCTAAGTGTCACTTTCCATGCCCCTCACACTGGAAGCCTCCGTCCCCTGAAGCACTGCCCTGGTCCCCTGTTTTTGTACCGTACATCTACAATGGAGGTTATAGCTCACATGTACATCCCTCTTCTGCAACCTGGTGGTCTTCCTTTTGGCTTTGGCTCTGCTCACTTGATTTTGATCTCCCAGTCTCTGGTTCTGGTCACTTGGATCTGATCTCTTGGTTCCTTCACTTGGATCTGGTCTCTCGGTTCCTTCACTTGGATCTGTTTTTTTGATTCCTTCACTCGGATCTGTTCTCTCATAATGTTGGCTATAAGACAACTCAACAGCCTCACATGTCTGTGCTGCTACAGGTCCAGATGTTGACTTTGTTTCTTCTCCACCCTCCTGAGTCTTTTATAATTATTACCTGCATCACAGCTACCACCTGATCTGTTGTCTGTTTCATCCTCTCCCTCTCAGGAACCAAGTATGTCATCTTAAGTTTCTGCTGATGCGACTCTCAGTACTTTCTCTCATACAACACTATTTAACCAATAGATTACTATAAGACACTCCATTAGGTCTCAAACTGAAGGGATCTCTCTTTTTGTCCACCCCCTTATATTCCTCATTCTTTAAACTCACCAGTCCTGGGGTGAGAAGGATCACTTCAGACCTTGGATGCTCCTTGGGGTCTGTTACCTCATAATATATTGCCAGATGAAATTGTCTACCGCATACGTCATGAGTGGAAGACTAGCCCCTCTTGGTTTGTCTCTTCAAGAACATTCAGGCTTTCTGGCAATCCTCATCATGGGTTCAGTCTCTAAGCTATTCTCTGGATCAGCTTGGAGTGGTAGTGTTGCTTCTCTTGGCACTACAAGTACTACCCAACATTCATCCTCATCCGCAAACCTCTTTGATGTAGCATTCATCTGCTCTTTCAGACGTTAAGTCACTCTCTCCCCTTCAGCCACACATGCATGTTTCGGTCTAGCACTCTTCCTTGTGCCTCAACTTCTCCCTCAGGTCGGACAACATATACTGAATTTTCGGGGTGCACTCTCCTTGTTACTTATTGGGGAGTCACCTCCCATCTGTAATCCAACTTGTCCCTAGGGCGATTTGCTCATATTAGCATTCAATCTCTAAGTTATAGGAGCGTCTTCTGCACCATGGTCACATCAAGATGACCCGACTCCTGAAATCTTTGTTCAATTAATCACCTCAGCGTCTACAACCAATGCCGGTGCTCCAGCACCCAGGAGGATGTACTCATCCCTGTTTAATCTTCCTCTGGATCAAGTTCTATCTCAGTTATTTTGTGGCCATTACAGCCAAATAGCAACGTGTAGGGCATGAGCTCTGTTGTTGTATACCCAAACTAACTCTGGAACAAATTCAGGACACTTCTTCTTCCGATGTCTCCCAATGTTTGTAGCATCTGTAACAACGTTCTGTTAAAGCTTTCACAGGTCTTATTTCCCTGAGGGTGGTAGTGTGTTGTTCTGGAATTCACTTTGCCGTAGAGTCAATGCAGTTCTTCCATTACTCTCCTTGGAAACACACCGCTTGATCAGAGTGGGTTCGTCTATAGGCATGCGTATACTTGGATGAAGTCTCAGCAGATAGCTCTAGATGATCATGAGGTAATAATTTCACATTTCAATAGTTAAAGAAGGAGTGAGGGCCCTGCTCGCAAGCTTACAATCTATAAGGAAATAGGGGGACACAATAAGTAGAACGACACAATAGGTAGAATGAGGTAGTCCACCAGCAACACTTCCAGCGGCTCAGAAGTCCTCATCACCTGAGTGGGTGCCTTCTGTTCTGGTCTGGAAGCTTGGACAACTCACACTGCCGGAACTTCCGACAAAGGTCTTCCACCACCCAATGTAGTTGTGGCCAATGCACAAGCTATTGCAGTCAAGGGCCTCCTTCGTCACACTTGGCACCATTCCCTCTGGAATTACTACTTGCTACATAGTCCCGAACTCTCTGAGTAACTGCATCCACCCGAATAACTGGCCATTCTTCATACAGAGTCACTCCCATTGTCTTAGAGTCTGTAAGGCACCAATATACAAGGCTACCCTCTGTTCTCTGTTGGGCTTCTGACCTAGGGTCACCCACTTCCTTAACTTTGATAGCTCTGGGTCTGACTATTGCAGTTGCACCCATTCATCTAGTGGGCTTCCCAGCACTCGATTTGGTCAGTGTTCTTATCATGATTCTTGAGAGTCATGGCTCATACCAGGGGTTAACAATTCCAATTTGAATGAGCTATAAATTTCAAGATTTCTTTCCGTATCCTGTATGGATCAATTGGCATAGGCGATCACCCACCCTCGTCCTTGTACCTGGGGCAGCACAGCTCCCAGAGAGACTCATGTCCATGTATAACACAAATGGAGAAGTCTGCGTAGGCCAAGATAGGAGCATTCATCAGTGTGAGCTTTAGGGTCTAGAAGGCCTCTTCCCTCCTCAGACCCACTGGATTGGCTGCTTTTTGTTCCTCCTCCCATCCCCCTCAGTAGCTCATGCAGAGGCGCCACAGCTATCGCGAAATCCTTGATGATTCTTATGCAGTACCCTAAAAGACCCAGAAATTCTCATAGCTCTCACAACGTTGTGGGTATAGACCACTTCTGCACAGCAGTCACTATCGTTGGGTACACACCTTCACTGGAGACCGTATGTCCTAGGTACTTGATTTCCTTCTGAAACAGGTGGCACATTTGAGGTTATATCTTCAATCCATATTTCTGAAGCAACTCTAATACTTGACCAAGTCTAGCAAAATACTCTCAAACATTATGGTTTAGTAAATTCTGCATTGAGCAGGGGATTGGACACGATGACCCTGGAGGTCTAACATTCTATGATTCTATGATTTTATGATAATATCATCCAGACACATGAGCGTCGCCTCAAAGTTCAAGTCTACAAGACACCTCTCCATTGACAGCTGAAATGTTTTTATTAGCCTGAACAGCATTTGATTGATCTGAAACAGTGAGGATGAAAGTCGTCTGTGGCTGGTCCTGCTTGCACTACTTGCCAGTAGTCACTGGCCAAATCGAGGGAGAAGTATCTAGCTCTTCCCAAGGGTGACAGAGATTCTTCTATACTCGGCAAAGGGCACAAATCCCGAACCGTGCTGGTATTCAAACGTAATCCACACTGTCACATCCTTTTTTATGGACTAACACAATGTGTGGTCACAGATAGCTAATCAGTTTACATATACTGTATTATATATAGTAGAGTAGAGATGAGGAGATAATTTTTCCTGAAAAATTCAATTTGTGGAAAAGTTATTCACCTCAATTGTAATGTCCCTTATTATTCTCTGTAGACTCTCCAGATCCCAGACCAAAATAAACATAAGATGTAAAAAATAAAAAAATCTTACATTTACCTCACCACTCACCTCTCCAAAATCGTCACATCTAATCGTAACCCATCCAGACCTTACCACATCTTCAGATCTCTGCTGATCACAATGAAATCCTCGGGTCTGTCATGCTCGTTTGGTATTCATGGCTTTGATGACGACCCAGGAGGGTTCTGCGCCTCTGAGCACAAGATCACGGGGCACACAGTGATAGCAGGACACCTTGAATCTTTTGAATGCTTTTGCAGAACCCTCCCTGGACCCCATCAATGCCAGAAGACCTGACCTAGTGGAAGAAATCTGGAAACAGGAGGGGTAAGTATAAGGATTTTTTTTAACGGTTTGATGGCTTTTAACAGTTCAGAAAAATGGCATCATCCTGATTCTGCAAGGAGCGAATTTACAAAAAAAAATCTGAATCTTGGCGAAAGCAGATTGTTATAAATTTCGAGTAGAATTCAATACCATCTAAATTTACTCGTTCATCTCTGGTCCTTGTTAGTAAGACTACTGCACATGTGTATTGGCTCTAAGGCCATATCTGATCACACTCACATTCCAAATGTGAGTGTGATCAGATATATTTCAGAGTGTATCAAGTGGGGTGCCATAAGGCTCTGTCCTGGCCCCAGTGATGTTCAACATTTTTATAAATGATCTAGATAAGGGAATTGAAGGTAAACTAATTAAATTTTCAGACAATGCAAAGCTAGGAAGGATAGCTAAGGGTACCGTCACACATTGAAATTTCCATCGCTACGACGTTACGATTCGTGACGTTCTAGCGATATCGTTATGATATCGCTGTGTCTGACACGCTACTGCGATCAGACACCCTGCTGAGAATCGTACGTCGTAGCAGATCGTTTGGAACTTTCTTTCGTCGCTTGATCACCCGCTGACATCGCTGGATCGTTGTGTGTGACAGCGATCCAGCGATGTCTTCGCTTGTAACCACGGTAAACATCGGGTAACTAAGCGCAGGGCCGCGCTTAGTAACCCGATGTTTACCGTGGTTACCAGCGTAAACGTAAAAAAACAAACCGTACATACTCACCCGTCGGTGTCCTTCAGGTCCCTTGCCGTCTGCTTCCCGCTCTGACTGTCTGCCGGCCGGAAAGTGAGAGCAGAGCGCAGCGGTGCTGCGCTCTGCTCTCACTGTACGGCTGCACTCAGAGCAGGAAGCAGACGGCAAGGGACCTGAAGGACACCGACGGGTGAGTATGTACGGTTTGTTTTTTTACGTTTACGCTGGTAACCACGGTAAACATCGGGTTACTAAGCGCGGCCCTGCGCTTAGTTACCCGATGTTTACCGTGGTTACCGGGGACTTCGGCATCGCTCCAGCGCCGTGATTGCAAAGTGTGACCGCAGTCTACGACGCTGGAGCGATAATCATACGACGCTGCGACGTCACGGATCGTGCCGTCGTAGCGATTAAAATGGTACTGTGTGACGGTACCCTAACACTAAAGAAGACAAATGGAAGAGAAAGGATTCAGAAGGATATAGATAAGCTTGAACAATGGGCATTGACAAATAGAATGGTATTTAACATGGAGAAAATTCCATCTACAGAATGGGAAGAATAGAACTAAGCAACAGCATGAGTGAAAAAGACTGGAGTAAACTGATAGATCACAGACTGCCCATGAGTCAACAGTGTGATGCAGCAGCAAAAAAGGCAAACACAGTTCTAGGATGTATTAAGAGAAGCATAGAGTCTAGATCACGTGAAGTAATTCTCCCCCTCTACTCCTTCTTGGTCAGACCTCATTTGGAATACTGTGTCCAGTTCTGGGCAACACATTTTTAAAAAGTGTAGAGGGATCATTATTCTCATTTGCACATGGAAACACAAGAAGCAATGGATTGAAACTGAGAGGGAGAAGATACAGATTAGATATTAGAAAAAACTTTTTGACAGTGAAGGTGATCAATGAGTAGAACAGGCTGCAACGAGAGATGGTGAGTTCTCCTATGATGGAGCAGAGGCTGAACAGAAATCTGTCTGAGATGGTTTAGTTAATCCTGCAATGAGCAGGAGGTTGGACACGAGGACCCTGGAGGTGCCTTCCAACTCTACCATTCTATGATTCAAATAAAACACATTTTGCAAAACAAAATTCAAGCTAACATGAGATTATATTTCAAACTTTACAATTATTAAAAAAAAGTGAAAAAGTAAATGCTGGAAATTAAGACTATAGAAACTATAAATTTTCCTTCTCTGTTTTTCTTATTTTGCCCAACACAAAACATAAAAGAAAAAGATACTTTCGGCACTATTAATCATGCACACTTAATCGAAGTACATTTATCAAAGTACTGGCAGTTACAACATGATGAATCTAACACGCATCTCTATTCTCTTCATACAGGTAATCATATAATTCAAACTCTGAACTGTAGTACCTTGCATGTCTTTTTACTCCATTCATTGTCAGCAAGCAGTGGTTTATGATCCATGTAGTTCTGAACATTTGTTTATCTGTTTACTACATTTATTTTGTCCTGCTGCCTCAACTTAATTTGATTGATTGCAAACGAGAGAAAAAAAAAAAAGTAGATCTAGCCTCCTATATATTCAGACATTGCCTGGGGAAGCATTTGTGGGGGGGGGGGGATTTGTGCACTATTAATCGTGCACATTTAATCGAAGTACATTATCAAAGTACTGGCAGTTACAACATGGCAGTTAGACAGGGCAGGAGACAGGTAAGACAATTAAATAATTCTATTCCCTGCACATTTAGAACACAACAAATATTCACCATATGCATTTGTATAATCGATATCCTGGCTGCTGCAGTCACTCACATTCACCGCCCTTGCACTAACTCTTTACACTCCATCCATATCGGCCCCTCTGTCCTCTCTTCTCCTATGTATAGCACTCACGCTCTGTTCACATTGCTTAACAGCGCAAATCCATTCAGTCCCACCATCCAACACAACAGACACTCTCACAAATCACTTAACCATCTGCTCACTCTTTCTATCCTCCTTCTCCTAGTCGCAGGAGACATCTCTCCCAACCCCGACCCCCCATGTTATAGCAAGTCTAACCTCTTAACTGCTACACTCAGAAACCCCTCTAACCTTATTAATATTCCATGCATGCCTTCTGCCTCTTTCAATTGTGCCCTTTGGAATTCTCACTCTGTGTGTAATAAACTCCCTTTCATCCATGACTTCTTCCTTTCTTATTCTCTTAACCTCCTGGCTCTTACTGAAACATGGATCCAGCAGTCAGACACTACCGCTGCTGATGCTCTCTCATATGGTGGACTACACTTTTCTCATACCAGAAGTTCAGACAACAGAGCAGGTGGAGGCGTTGGTCTGCTCCTTTCACACAAATGTACCTTCCAAGTTATCCCCCAAGTACCCTCACTTGTCTTCCCTTCCTTTGAAGTCCATGCTGTCAGACTCTACATCCCCTTCTCCATGCGAGTGGCAGTGTGTTTCATCCTCCAGGCCCCTCCCATCAGTTCCTGGATCACTTTGACACCTGGCTTCCACACTTTCGCTCCTGTGAAATCCCCACCCTCATCATGGGTGATTTCAACATCCCCATTGCTTTTCCCCTCTCCCCATCTGCTTCTCACCTTTTATCTCTAACCTCCTCTTTTGGCCTCTCACAGCATACTAACTCTCCAACGCATGAAGATGGAAACTCCCTCGACTTGGTCTTCTCTCGTCTGGTCTATTGTAACTCTCTACTAATCGGCCTCCCTCTTACCAAACTCTCCCCGTTCCAATCTGTCCTGAATGCTGCAGCCAGCATAATTTTCCTCACCAACCGTTACACCGATGCCTCTACCTTGTGCCAGTCATTACACTGGTTACCCATCCACTCCAGAATCCAGTACAAACTTATTACCCTCATCCACAAAGCGCTCCATGGTTCAGCACCACCCTACATCTCCTCATTGTCTCAGTCTACCACCCTACCCATGCTCTCCGTTCTGCTAATGACCTGAGGTTAACATCCTCAATAATCAGAACCTCCCACTCCCGTCTCCAAAACTTTTCATGTGCTTCACTAATTATTTGGAATGCACTACAAGTTAATACAATTAATCCCCAATCCCCACAGTTTTGAGCGTGCCCTAAAAATGCATTTGTTCAGACTGGCCTACGTCTCAACGCATTAACCTAACTATCCCTGTGTGGCCCATTCACAAAACTTAAACCATAATCAGGTTCCTCGCATCATGTTCTCATACACTTTATGCAGTTAATAGCCCTCTGTGTCTGTACTGCTACATATTTAGCTGTTACCCAACCACAAGAAAAATGAAGTATAACACCTCGAATTTATCCATAAAATATATCCATTTATTTCATATACTAAAAAGAACAAAATACAGTATAACAATAGAAATATCATGTACAGAGATATTCGAATATAAGGACAAGGTGCACCACAATACCCACTATCACGTTAATGGAGGGGAGGAGGACATGAGTTCTGACAATAGTAGTAGTAAGTCCTTGTATTTACTCATTAGAGCCAAAAAAATGCCAGTGCTAAAAATCAATCAGAGCATTACAACACATCTCCTAGTGCTGCGGACACATGTCAGGGCAATATCCCACAGTCTGGTGACCCATAGTCCCATCTATGCAGCAAAGCTTGTTATTCTCATGTAAAGATCTTACCCTTCTCCATCAGTGATAAAACACGCCCCAACGCGCGTTTCGCCCTCGGCTTCCTCGGGGGGCCCGCATGGTGTATTTATCCCTAACAACCTGTCTTTATAGTCTACGGTGTTGCCAATTAGCGGCGCATGTCTGTGACGTCGGGGCGCCGCAGTTCGCATCACTCCAAGCGCCAATATGGCGATGCGGGTCACCAGGAAATCCCAGATGACGTCACTGACCCGCAAACGTCACAAAGAGGCACCGGAAGTAATGCCGCGGCCATTGCCTGTATCAGAGACATGCGCACTAGCAACATAATGATCTCCATCTCTGGAAGCTGCGCTAGAATCCAAACAATATAAAGGGGGAAAGACGCAGGTATTTCACATGATCACTGCCTAATCAACCAAACACCACGTGTCATAAAACAAAAAAACAAAGAACAGTAAGCCGCGAAAAAAACGCAAAAAATCTGCTACGTGTGCACACAACACGTAGCAGATTTTTTGCGTTTTTTTCGCGGTTTTTCGCTATAAAAACGCTATAAAACCGTGAAAAAAACGCTAGCATTAAGCATCCTATGTAACAGAATGCAATCCGCATTTTTTGTGCACATGCTGCATTTTTTTCCTGAGCGGAATCGCAATCCAGAAAAAAACGCAGCATGTTCATTAAAATTGCGGAATCGCGGCGATTCTGCACACATAGGAGTGCATTCATCTGCTTACTTCCCGCACGGGGCTGTGCCCACCATGCGGGAAGTAAGCAGATCAAGTGCGGTTGGTAGCCAGGGTGGAGGAGAGGAGACTCTCCTCCACGGACTGGGCACCATATAAGTGGTAAAAAAAAAGAATTAAAATAAAAAATAGCGATATACTCACCTTCTGGCGGCCCGACCTTCTGAGCGGCTTCCGAGGTGTGTGTGAAGGACCTGCGATGATGTCGCGGTCACGTGACCGCTACGTCAATGGAAGGTCCTGAACACACAGCATTAGAAACGGACGCCGCTGAGGTGAGTATAACCTTTTTTTTTATTTTTTTTATTATTTTTAAACATTCGATCTTTTACTATAGATGCTGCATAGGCAGCATGTATAGTAAAAAGTTGGTCACACTTGTCAAACACTATGTTTGACAAGTGTGACCAACCTGTCAGTCAGTTTTCCAAGCGATGCTACAGATCGCTTGGAAAACGCTAGCATTCTGCAAGCTAATTATGCTTGCAAAACGCTAGTTTTCTGCGGGTATATGCATGCAAATTCTGCATGCGATATACCCGCGGCAGGAGGCGCAGAATTGCCGCGGAAATTTCCACGGCAATTCTGCTACGTGTGAACTCAGCCTTAAGGCAAGCCTCTTAATGAATCAGCTCATCGGACTAAAGCATAACAATTCATAAATACACAATACAATTAACCACATATAAGGTATACAACTATAATATAAATAATGTACATCACATATACCCATTAATCAGTGATCTTGAAAAGCATGATTATTAACACCATTTGGATCATAAATACAATATATTTAAAATCATGTGTACATATTAAATACTAGCTGTACTACCCGGCTTCGCCCGGGTTAATGACTGCTGTTAGCAAAATAGAATGTGTTAACAAAAATTTATTCTGCACACAAAAACCACAAAACAAATAGATAGAAATGTAATTATTAAAAGGCAAAAACTAAGCTAATAGAAGCATTTCACAACATATATCAGCTTTGTTATACTGAGAATGTCTTTGTTGCCTATATTAACCAATCAGAGCTCAGATTAATTAACTGTAGCAAAATAGAAGCTGAGCTGTGATTGGTTGCTATTGGCAGCCTGATAAATCCCCAGCTAACAGGAAGCCCACCCCCTGGCAGTATATATTAGCTCACACATACACATAATAGACTGATCATGTGACTGACAGCTGCCGGATTCCTATATGGTACATTTGTTGCTCTTGTAGTTTGTCTGCTTATTAATCAGATTTTTATTTTTGAAGGATAATACCAGACTTGTGTGTGTTTTAGGGCGAGTTTCATGTGTCAAGTTGTGTGTGTTGAGTTGCGTGTGGCGACATGCATGTAGCGACTTTTGTGAGATGAGTTTTGTGTGGCGACATGCGTGTAGCGACTTTTTGTGTGTCGAGTTGCATGTGACAGGTTAGTGTAGCAAGTTGTGTGCAGCAAGATTTGTGCATGGCGAGTTTTATGTGTGGTGCGTTTTGAGTATGTGCAAGTTTTGTGTGAGGCAACTTTTGCATGTGTTGCAACTTTTGTACATGTGGCAATTTTTCTGTGTGTGCAAGTTTTGCATGAGGTGAGTTTTCCATGAGGTGAGTTTTGCACGTGTGGCGAGTTTTGCGTGAGCCTAGTTTTGCATATGGCGAGTTTTGCATGTAGCGAGTTTTGCGCGTGGCGAGTTTTGAGTGGTGACTTTTGTGTTTCGACTTTTATGTGGCGAGGTTGGTGTGTGTGTGGTGAAATGTGTGCTGAGGGTGGTATATGTGTTCAAGCACGTGGTAGTGTGTGGCGCATTTTGTGTGTGTGTTCATATCCCCGTGTGTGGTGAGTATCCCATGTCGGGGCCCCACCTTAGCAACTGTACAGTATATACTCTTTGGCGCCATCGCTCTCATTCTTTAAGTCCCCATTGTTCACATCTGGCAGCTGTCAATTTTCCTCCAACACTTTTCCCTTCACTTTTTCCCCATTATGTAGATAGGGGCAAAATTGTTTGGTAAATTGGAACGCGCGGGGTTAAAATTTCACCTCACAACATAGCCTATGACGCTCTCGGGGTCCAGACGTGTGACTGTGCAAAATTTTGTGGCTGTAGCTGCGACGGTGCAGATGCCAATCCCGGACATACACACATACATACATACACACATTTAGCTTTATATATTAGATATACCTGTATGTAATCTCCTGTATATAGTATATACCTGTGTGTCATCTCACCTATATATAGTATATATCTGTGTGTCATCTCCTCCTGTATATAGTATATACCTGTATGTCATCTCCTCCTATACATAGCATATACCTGTATGTCATTTCCTCCTGTATATACTATATACCTGTAGGTAATCTGCTCCTGTATATAGTATATACCTGTGTGTCATCTCCTCCTGCATATAGTATATACCTGTATGTCATCTCCTCCTGTATGTAGTATGTACCTGTATGTCATCTCCTCCTCTATATAGTATATACCTGTGTGTCATCTCTCCTGTATATAGTATATATCTGTGTGTCATCTCCTCCTGTATATAGTATATACCTGTGTGTCATCTCCCCTGTAAATAGTATATACCTGTGTGTCATCTCCTCCTGTATATAGTATATACCTGTATGTCATCTCCTCCTGTATATACTTTATACCTGTGTGTCATCTCTCCTGTATATAGCATATGCCTGTGTGTCATCTCCCCTGTATATAGTATATACCTGTGTGTCATCTCTCCTGTATATAGTATATATCTGTGTGTCATCTCCTCCTGTATATAGTATATACCTGTATGTCATCTCCTCCTGTATTAGACCTCGTTCACACGTTATTTGGTCAGTATTTTTACCTCAGTATTTGTAAGCTAAATTGGCAGCCTGATAAATCCCCAGCCTACAGTAAGCTCACCCCCTGGCAGTATATATTAGCTCACACACTGTTGTGATTTTGCTTTTTGCTCCCTCTAGTGGTCATTAGTGATTTGACTCTGGAGCTTCTGTCTTTTCCTATATCCTCACCTGGGCCGTTAGTTCAGGGGCGTTGCTATATAAGCTCCCTGGACCTTCAGTTCAATGCCTGGCATCGTTGAAATCAGAGCTAATCTGTTGTGCTCTTGTCCTATGATCCTGGTTCCTGTATTTCAAGCTAAGTCTGCTTCCTTGCTTTTTGCTTTTGTTTTGTTTGGTATTTTTGTCCAGCTTGTTCCAATCTGTATCCTGACCTTTGCTGGAAGCTCTAGGGGGCTGGTGTTCTCCCCCCGGACCGTTAGACGGTTCGGGGGTTCTTGAATCTCCAGCGTGGATTTTTATAGGGTTTTTGTTGACCAGATAAGTTATCTTGCTTTATTCTGCTATTAGTCAGCTGGCCTCTCTTTGCTGAACCTGGTTAATTTCTGTGTTTGTCATTTCCTCTTACCTCACCGTTATTATTTGTGGGGGGCTTGTATCTTGCTTTGGGGTCCCTTTCTCTGGAGGCAAGAGAGGTCTTTGTTTTCTTCTCCTAGGGGTAGTTAGATTCTCCGGCTGGCGCGAGTCATCTAGCTATCACCGTAGGCATGATCCCCGGCTACTTCTAGTGTTGGCGTTAGGAGTAGCTATTTGGTCAACCCAGTTACCACAGCCCTATGAGCTGGATTTTTGAATCTCGCAGACTTACACGTTCCTCTGAGACCCTGTCCACTGGGGTCATAACAGTTTGCCAGGCCAGTATTAAATGTTTAATGCATTGCAGAAGTGGGATTATAAGAAAGAAAATTTTGAGTTTTTTTTTTCCCTCTCTCATTTTTTTTTTTTTTCTTTTCCCCTTTACCTCAGAGTGGCTTAAGCTTGCTGCAGACATGAATGTCCAGACCTTGATTACAAGTGTGGACCAGCTTGCCGCTCGTGTGCAGGGTATACAAGATTATGTTACCAGAAATCCTAGGTCTGAACCCAAGATTCCGATTCCTGAACTGTTTTCAGGAGACCGATTTAAGTTTAGGAATTTCAGGAATAATTGTAAATTGTTTTTGTCCCTGAAACCTTGTTCGTCTGGAGACTCTGCTCAACAAGTAAAAATTGTTATTTCATTCTTACGGGGTGACCCTCAAGATTGGGCTTTTTCGTTGGCGCCAGGAGATCCGGCATTGGCTGATATTGATGCGTTTTTTCTGGCGCTCGGTTTACTTTATGAGGAACCCAATCTTGAGATTCAGGCAGAGAAAGCCTTGCTGGCTATGTCTCAGGGCCAGGACGAGGCTGAGGTGTATTGCCAAAAATTTCGGAAATGGTCCGTGCTCACACATTGGAACGAGTGTGCACTGGCCGCTAATTTTAGAAATGGCCTTTCTGAGGCCATTAAGAATGTTATGGTGGGTTTTCCCATTCCCACAGGTCTGAATGATACCATGTCCCTGGCTATTCAAATTGACCGGCGGTTGCGGGAGCGCAAAACCGCAAATTCCCTCATGTTGTTGTCTGAACAGACACCTGATGTGATGCAATGTGATAGAAAAACCGCAAATTCCCTCATGGTGTTGTCTGAACGGACACCTGATTTGATGCAATGTGATAGAATCCTGACTAGAAATGAGAGGAAAATTCATAGACGCCGGAATGGCTTGTGCTACTACTGTGGTGATTCTACACATGTTATCTCAGCATGCTCTAAACGTATATCTAAGGTTGTTAGTCCTGTCACCGTTGGTAATTTGCATCCTAAGTTTATTCTGTCTGTAACTTTGATTTGCTCACTGTCATCTTATCCTGTCATGGCGTTTGTAGATTCAGGTGCTGCCCTGAGTCTTATGGATCTCTCATTTGCTAAGCGCTGTGGTTTTATTCTTGAACCATTAGAAAATCCTATCCCTCTTAGGGGTATTGATGCTACGCCATTAGCAGAAAATAAACCGCAGTATTGGACACAGGTTACCATGTGCATGACTCCTGAACACCGCGAGGTGATACGTTTTCTCGTTCTACATAAAATGCATGATTTGGTTGTTTTGGGGCTGCCATGGTTACAGACCCATAATCCAGTCCTTGACTGGAAGGCTATGTCAGTGTCTAGTTGGGGCTGTCGTGGTATTCATGAGGATTCCCTGCCTGTGTCTATTGCTTCTTCTACGCCTTCGGAAGTTCCGGAGTATTTGTCTGATTATCAGGATGTCTTTAGCGAGTCCAGGTCCAGTGCATTGCCTCCTCATAGGGAATGTGACTGTGCAATAGATTTGATTCCAGGCAGTAAATTTCCTAAGGGAAGACTGTTTAATCTGTCGATACCTGAACATACCGCTATGCGTTCATATATCAAGGAGTCTCTGGAGAAAGGACACATCCGTCCGTCTTCTTCCACTCTTGGTGCGGGATTCTTTTTTGTGGCTAAAAAGGACGGATCTTTGAGGCCTTGTATTGACTATCGGCTTTTAAATAAGATCACTGTCAAATTTCAGTATCCTTTGCCGCTGTTGTCTGACTTGTTTGCCCGGATTAAAGGTGCCAAGTGGTTCACCAAGATAGACCTTCGTGGTGCGTACAACCTTGTGCGCATTAAGCAAGGGGATGAATGGAAAACCGCATTCAATACGCCCGAAGGTCATTTTGAGTACTTGGTGATGCCTTTCGGGCTCTCTAATGCCCCTTCAGTTTTTCAGTCCTTTATGCATGATATTTTCCGGAACTATCTGGATAAATTTTTGATCGTTTATCTGGATGATATTCTGGTTTTTTCTGATAATTGGGACTCGCATGTGGAGCAGGTCAGGATGGTCTTTAAAATTTTGCGTGAAAATTCTTTGTTTGTCAAGGGCTCAAAGTGTCTTTTTGGTGTACAGAAGGTTCCCTTTTTGGGGTTCATTTTTTCCCCTTCTGCTGTGGAGATGGACCCAGTCAAGGTCCGAGCTATTCTTGATTGGACTCAGCCCTCGTCAGTTAAGAGTCTTCAGAAGTTCTTGGGTTTCGCTAACTTCTACCGTCGTTTTATCGCTAACTTTTCTAGCATTGTGAAACCTTTGACGGATATGACCAAGAAGGGCTCCGATGTGGTTAATTGGGCTCCTGCTGCCGTGGAGGCTTTCCAGGAGTTGAAACGTCAGTTTACTTCGGCGCCTGTTTTGTGCCAGCCTGATGTCTCGCTTCCCTTTCAGGTTGAGGTGGATGCTTCAGAGATTGGAGCAGGGGCCGTTTTGTCGCAGAGAGGCCCTGGTTGCTCTGTTATGAGACCTTGCGCCTTTTTCTCTAGGAAGTTTTCGCCTGCGGAGCGAAATTATGATGTGGGCAATCGGGAGTTGTTGGCCATGAAATGGGCATTTGAGGAGTGGCGTCATTGGCTCGAGGGTGCTAAGCATCATGTGGTGGTCTTGACTGATCACAAAAATCTGATGTATCTCGAGTCTGCTAAACGCCTGAATCCTAGACAGGCCCGCTGGTCATTGTTTTTCTCCCGTTTTGACTTTGTTGTCTCGTATTTACCAGGTTCAAAAAATGTGAAGGCCGATGCTCTTTCCAGGAGCTTTGTGCCTGATGCTCCTGGAGTCGCTGAACCTGTTGGTATTCTTAAGGATGGTATTATCTTGTCAGCTATTTCTCCAGATCTGCGACGTGTGTTGCAGAGATTTCAGGCTGATAGGCCTGATTCTTGTCCACCTGACAGACTGTTTGTGCCTGATAAGTGGACCAGCAGAGTCATTTCCGAGGTTCATTCCTCGGTGTTGGCAGGTCACCCAGGAATTTTTGGCACCAGAGATCTGGTGGCCAGATCCTTTTGGTGGCCTTCCTTGTCTAGGGATGTGCGGTCATTTGTACAGTCCTGTGGGACTTGTGCTCGAGCTAAGCCTTGCTGTTCTCGTGCCAGCGGGTTGCTCTTGCCCTTGCCTGTCCCTAAGAGACCTTGGACACATATCTCCATGGATTTCATTTCTGATCTTCCGGTGTCTCAAGGCATGTCTGTTATCTGGGTGATATGTGATCGCTTCTCCAAGATGGTCCATTTGGTTCCTTTGCCTAAGCTGCCTTCCTCTTCCGATCTGGTTCCTGTGTTTTTCCAGAACGTGGTTCGTTTGCACGGCATCCCTGAGAATATTGTGTCAGACAGAGGATCCCAGTTCGTTTCCAGATTCTGGCGATCCTTTTGTAGTAGGATGGGCATTGACTTGTCGTTTTCGTCTGCTTTCCATCCTCAGACTAATGGACAGACGGAGCGAACTAATCAGACTTTGGAGGCTTATTTGAGGTGTTTTGTCTCTGCTGATCAGGATGATTGGGTGACCTTCTTGCCGTTGGCTGAGTTTGCCCTTAATAATCGGGCTAGTTCCGCCACCTTGGTTTCGCCGTTTTTCTGCAACTCTGGTTTCCACCCTCGTTTTTCTTCGGGTCATGTGGAACCTTCTGACTGCCCTGGGGTGGATTCTGTGGTGGATAGGTTGCAGCGGATCTGGAATCTTGTGGTGGACAACTTGAAGTTGTCACAGGAGAGGGCTCAGCGCTTTGCCAACCGCCACCGCGGTGTGGGTCCCCGACTACGTGTTGGGGATTTGGTGTGGCTTTCTTCCCGCTTTGTTCCTATGAAGGTTTCCTCTCCCAAATTTAAACCTCGTTTTATTGGTCCTTACAAGATATTGGAAATCCTTAATCCTGTATCCTTTCGCCTGGATCTTCCTGTGTCGTTTGCTATCCACAATGTGTTTCATAGGTCCTTGTTGCGGCGGTACGTTGTGCCTGTGGTTCCTTCTGCTGAGCCTCCTGCTCCGGTGTTGGTTGAGGGCGAGTTGGAGTACGTGGTGGAGAAGATCTTGGATTCTCGTCTCTCCAGGCGGAGGCTTCAGTACCTGGTCAAGTGGAAGGGCTATGGTCAGGAAGATAATTCCTGGGTGGTCGCCTCTGATGTTCATGCGGCCGATTTAGTTCGTGCCTTTCACGCCGCTCGTCCTGATCGCCCTGGTGGTCGTGGTGAGGGTTCGGTGACCCCTCACTAAGGGGGGGGTACTGTTGTGATTTTGCTTTTTGCTCCCTCTAGTGGTCATTAGTGATTTGACTCTGGAGCTTCTGTCTTTTCCTATATCCTCACCTGGGCCGTTAGTTCAGGGGCGTTGCTATATAAGCTCCCTGGACCTTCAGTTCAATGCCTGGCATCGTTGAAATCAGAACTAATCTGTTGTGCTCTTGTCCTATGATCCTGGTTCCTGTATTTCAAGCTAAGTCTGCTTCCTTGCTTTTTGCTTTTGTTTTGTTTGGTATTTTTGTCCAGCTTGTTCCAATCTGTATCCTGACCTTTGCTGGAAGCTCTAGGGGGCTGGTGTTCTCCCCCCGGACCGTTAGACGGTTCGGGGGTTCTTGAATCTCCAGCGTGGATTTTTATAGGGTTTTTGTTGACCAGATAAGTTATCTTGCTATATTCTGCTATTAGTAAGCTGGCCTCTCTTTGCTGAACCTGGTTCATTTCTGTGTTTGTCATTTCCTCTTACCTCACCGTTATTATTTGTGGGGGGCTTGTATCTTGCTTTGGGGTCCCTTTCTCTGGAGGCAAGAGAGGTCTTTGTTTTCTTCTCCTAGGGGTAGTTAGATTCTCCGGCTGGCGCGAGTCATCTAGCTATCACCGTAGGCATGATCCCCGGCTACTTCTAGTGTTGGCGTTAGGAGTAGCTATTTGGTCAACCCAGTTACCACAGCCCTATGAGCTGGATTTTTGAATCTCGCAGACTTACACGTTCCTCTGAGACCCTGTCCACTGGGGTCATAACACACATACACATAATAGACTGATCATGTGACTGACAGCTGCCGGATTCCTATATGGTACATTTGTTGCTCTTGTAGTTTGTCTACTTATTAATCAGATTTTTATTTTTGAAGGATAATACCAGACTTGTGTGTGTTTTAGGGCGAGTTTCGTGTGTCAAGTTGTGTGTGTTGAGTTGCGTGTGGCGACATGCATGTAGCGACTTTTGTGAGATGAGTTTTGTGTGGCGACATGCGTGTAGCAACTTTTTGTGTGTCGAGTTGCATGTGACAGGTTAGTGTAGCAAGTTGTGTGCAGCAAGTTTTGCGCATGGCGAGTTTTGCGCGTGGCGAGTTTTATGTGTGGTGCCTTTTGAGTATGTGCAAGTTTTGTGTGAGGCAACTTTTGCATGTGTTGCAACTTTTTTGCATGTGGCAATTTTTCCGCGTGTGCAAGTTTTGCGTGTGGCGAGTTTTCCATGTGGCGAGTTTTGCACGTGTGGCGAGTTTTGCATGTGGAGAGTTTTGCGCGTGGCGAGTTTTGCATGTGGAGAGTTTTGCGCGTGGCGAGTTTTGAGCGGCGACTTTTGTGTTTCGACTTTTATGTGGCAAGGTTGGTGTATGTGTGGTGAAATGTGCGCTGAGGGTGGTATATGTGTTCGAGCACGTGGTAGTGTGTGGCGCATTTTGTGTGTGTTCATATCCCCGTGTGTGGTGAGTATCCCATGTTGGGGCCCCACCTTAGCAACTGTACAGTATATACTCTTTGGCGCCATCGCTCTCATTCTTTAAGTCCCCCTTGTTCACATCTGGCAGCTGTTAATTTGCCTCCAACACTTTTCCTTTCATTTTTTCCCCATTATGTAGATAGGGGCAAAATTGTTTTGTGAATTGGAAAGCACGGGGTTAAAATTTCACCTCACAACATAGCCTATGACGCTCTCGGGGTCCAGACGTGTGACTGTGCAAAATTTTGTGCCTGTAGCTGCGACGCCTCCAACACTTTTCCTTTCACTTTTTCCCCATTATGTAGATAGGGGCAAAATTGATTGGTGAATTGGAAAGCGCGGGGTTAAAATTTCACCTCACAACATAGCCTATGACGCTCTCGGGGTCCAGACGTGTGACTGTGCAAAATTTTGTGGCTGTAGCTGCGACGGTTCAGATGCCAATCCCGGACATACATACACACATACATACATACATTCAGCTTTATATATTAGATAACAACCCTAATTACAGTGAATTATTATATAAAATATAAATATAATTAATCATAATACAAAAAGCTATATATATTCAACAATAAAGTGACAAAGTGCAAAATTTTGAGATCAGATCACATCCATCAGTGCTGCTCCAGAGAATTCAAAGGTCCACATCCAGATTAGATTTTTCCAAAGGATTAAATACATATCATATCAAAGGTTCATATAAAGACTATATCACTGAATGAAATAAAAAAAGACAAGAAGAAAAAGAGATTAAAATCACATAAAAATACTAAAAGTGAGTTAAAGAACAGTGATTATCAATCCAAAGATGACAGAACTACAAAAATGACGAAAAACTCAATTGCTCATTAAGTCCCCGAGGGACCATTGTATCTAAATTTACTATCCAACGACACTCTTTTTGCTTTAAAATACGTAGAGCGTCACCACCTCTAATCCCCATATGAACGCAATCAATTCCCCAGACCTTCAATTCTTTTGAGTTGCATTTATGTTTCAATTTGAAGTGTCTGGGGATTGTTTTTAGGGACTCCACGTCGTCCACATCACGAGCGGCCTCTATGTCCCTCACGTGTTCACGGGTTCTGACCCGTAACTCACGTGATGTCAATCCTATGTAAATCAAACCACAACCACACATGGCATAATATATGACATGTGTGGTTGTGCACGTAATATATTCCCTGATGTCAAAATTCTTAAGGCCGCTCGATGATGTGAAGGACGTGGACCTAATATGATTCTTGCGTGCCAGACACCCCCCGCAGGGAAAGAAACCCTTTCTATTGCCCCTATTTCTATTTACGCTGTTAACTGGCTCATGCAGCTTTACATGAACACCCGATCCTTACACTATGGCTGGTCCGAACAACGAAAGCAATTGTTACCATCCACCTCTCGTGTCTCCCCTTTTTCCTATAGATTGTAAGCTTGCGAGCAGCAGGGCCCTCATTCCTATTGGTATCTATTGTGAACTGTGATTTTTGTTATGCTGTAATGTCTATTGTCTGTACAAGTCCCCTCTATCATTTGTAAAGCGCTGCGGAATATGTTGGCGCTATATAAATAAAATTATTATTATTATTACTGGTTTTGTCTTCGTACCAGTTAAGTGCTTCATCGGTGTCCTAAAAAGCCTATTTGCAGGTACCACAAGGCGTTGGTCTTGAAGGGGTTAAACTACTGTAGATCCCAGAGACAAGTCACTCCCTTTCTGGTTAATGTGGATCACACCCACTGGTTGTTTATTGGAGGATTCAGCTTTCAGTTCATCCTGCTTCAGTTCAGTCAGTGATGGCGTCTGCTGGTCTGAGAAAGGTGCTGGAATGTTCCATCTGTCTGACCCTGTATACAGATCCTGTAACCCCGAGATGTGGACATAGCTTCTGCCGGGTCTGTTTCGATCACATACTGAATGCACAAGAACAGTGCGGAGTTTATTCCTGTCCTGAATGTAGGGAACAGTTTCGGAGGCGGCCGGCACTAAAGAGGAACATAGCTTTGTGTAATGCAGTGGAGACCTTCCTGTCTTCTCATCCACATCAGGAGATCACCGGGATCTGCTGCACTTACTGCATTCACTCTCCTGTACCTGCTGTTAGATCCTGTCTACACTGTGAGGCTTCTCTGTGTGATAATCACCTGAGAGTTCACAGCAAATCAGCAGAACACGTCCTCACTGATCCCAGCACTTCTCTGGAGACCAGGAAATGTTCTGTCCACAAGAGAATTATGGAATATTTCTGCATTGATGATGCTGCTTGTATCTGTGTGTCCTGCAGTTTGGTCGGACAACACCGGGGACATTCGATGGAGATGTTGGATGAGGCATCTGAGAAAAAGAAGAAGAAACTGAGAGATGTTCTGCAGAAACTGATCACCAAAAGAGAGATGACAGAGGAAAGAGTCCAGAATCTGGAGGAGCACAAGAGAAAAGCTCAAGAAAAAGCAACTAGAGGATCCGAGAGAGTCAATATCCTGTTTATAGATATCAGAAGGCAGGTGGACAACCTGGAGAAGAGGATCCTGAGTGAGATCTCCAGGCAGGAAAAGCAGGAGTCACTGTCACTGTCTGATGTGATCCAGAATCTGGAAATAAAGAAGGACGAGCTGTCCAGGAAGATGAGGCACATTGAGGAGCTGTGTAACATGACGGATCCACTGACTGTCTTACAGGATCCAGACATCGGTGACTTGTGTGATCCTGAGGAGGATGGGGCTGATGACACAGGGGGGCATGATGAAGGTGATGAGGACACATGGGGGCATGATGGAGGTGATGACATTACCAGTGGAGAAAACGAAGGTGATGAGGACACAGAGAAACATGATGTAGGTGATATGAATACAGGGGGATCTGCTAACATTCATGAGTTCGATGTAATTAGAGGGATGTTACATGCAGGTCTCTCAGATATAATGACTTTTCTACCAACTGTCTCACCTGCAAAACAAAGCGGAGAAAGGCCTTGCTCCTCAAGCTTCCAATTTCCTTCCAGACACAGACCAGCTTTACCAGGTGCAAAGTACAGAGGAGATGATGTAATGGTCAGGCCTGGAGGTCCTGGAGGGAGAGTAATGGTGGAAGGAACGATAGGGATGTATGGGGAGGGTCCTGCAGACATATTACTGGATGTAAACACAGCTAGTAAAGATATTCTTATATTAGATGACCTGAAAACTGCGACCTGGACAGAAATATCAGAAAACTATCCAGGGAAAGCGGAGAGATTCCAGAAATATCAGGTGATGAGCATAAGAGGATTTACCTCAGGACGACATTACTGGGATGTGGAGAGGAGTAAATCGTGGCGGTGGTGCGTGGGGATGTGTTACCCCAGTATAAAGAGGAGGCATTATAAGTCATTCTATGGCTGTAATAATAAATCCTGGGCTTTATATGGAGGGGAGGCATACAATAACTATAATCAGTATTTATTAATGCATGACGGTGAACAGATCCCGTTACCTCACCAGATCTCCAGTGATGGAGTCAGGATATGTCTGGATTATGAGGCCGGGCAGTTGTCCTTCTATGAGCTGTGTGACCCCATCAGACACTTACACACCTTCACTGCCACCTTCACCGAGCCCCTCCATGCTGCGTTATATGTATGTGATGGTTCTATAAAGATATCAGGATGAAATGAAAGAAATCTACTCCAAGGGCTATACATTTTTGTTTTATTTTTCTCTAGCTGTAGCTTGTTTCTTGGGATGTAGAGTTTTATTTTTGATACCACCATTGTAGGGCTTAATTAAGTCTAAATTACTTTTTTTTGGGAAATGAAAAAATATACAGTACATGTTTCTTTTACTATTTTTTTGACATACTGTTCGGTTACCGCTTGGCAAGAGTGATGACTTTTTACCTTTTTTTTAGCTGTAGAATTACATTTTCTGAATGACAAATTGTGCTTTTTCATCGATAAACCTCATGGTGGGATGTTCATAGCTCCAGTTCATATATATTTTCTAATCTGATGGTCCCTGTTTTGGCGGTTGTAGTGGCGTGATGTCAGTAAGACTGGACCTTGTAGTCAGAGATGTTTTGAGTTAGGACTATACCTTAAAGGTACCGTTACACTAAGCGACGCTCCAGTGATATAGACAACGATCCGACCTAAACTAGATCGCTGCAGCGTCGCTGTTAGGTCGCTGTAGAGACGTCAAACACAGCAACTCCAGAACGATGCAGGAGCGATCCAGTGACGTAACGGCGACTCACTTATCGTTCACGCTCCATGTAAAAACATTGCTGACATCGTTGCTTTTGCTGTCAAACATGACGATACACGCCGATCTAGCGACCAAATAAAGTTCTGGACTTCTAGCTCCGACCAGCGATATCACAACGGGATCCAGATCGCTGCTGCGTGTCAAACTCAACGAGATCGCTATCCAGGACGCTGCAACGTCACGGATCGTTATCGTTCTCGTTGGAAAGTTGTTTAGTGTGAAGGTACCTTAAGTCTCATTCAGGCATCCATTTTTCATGACCGTGCTCTGTGTTTTTTACTTATGAAACACTCATCATAGTTTATGACGCATTTCTTTGCTGAGACACTTCTGTTTTTGATAAAAATTACCAATACATATGAATCCATAAAAATCATTGATGTGACACAGATGGACCAGGAGACAATCCTCGCTCCGTCCATGATAAACATAGCAATGTACAGGGGATGTTTAGCTTTTATTGATTTATGGTTTCATCAGTGAAAACTTACAACTGACCAAACTTTGAACCAGGACACTGACAAACAACAATCCATGTTCTAATGTATGAGAAAAATCATGGATGTCTGAACAAGGCCCAAGAATTTGAGGTTTTAGGAAGTCAATTAGAAAAAAAGCATGATTTGTCAAAGTTGTCATTTGGTCTTGGTTAAAGGAAGTGTCCACCACTGTAAAACCTTATCAATTGGCACAGGGAGATAAAAAAAAACCCTCAATACTCAACTACTGTACTGGCACTATTCCTTTGCACTGGTTGCCATGTCCTGCCCTGCCATATGATGGCTGAAGCCCTCACAAGTCCAGAAGTAAGTGTGAAGGTGTGGTGCCAGTCTGGGAGGTAAGTGTTGATCTTTTTTATTTTTCCCACCTTTCTGTGCCGATAGTTAAGGGGTTGTCCAGCAGTGGACATCCCCCTTATATCTCTACTGCAGGCTAAGAGTATTGTTTTGTTCTTGTGTGATTAACCCTTAAATTTCAATGAGTGATGCTTTATTATTATGATTTTATGCTAAATAAATACCAGTGATAAGAAGACATGTCTGAGCATTGTGATGATCTGTCCTGTGAGTGGAGGGTGGAATTGGCTCTGCGGGAGTCAGGAACTTTGTTTTTCTAATGGGGGTTATACAATAGTTGATGGCAGAACATTCACCCTTAGTTCCAAGTGGAAACAGATGATAAAAAGTTAAAGAAATTCCTAAAATAAATTGAGGTCTAGTAACTAAAGCGAGTTTACATATGGCAAGTGTGACGCAAGTCATTACTCTCGGACAAACCATGAGGCTGGGTAGTCAAGAGGTCCGAGATCAAAAGTCAGGAGGATGCAACATAAACAGAGGGGTGAGAAAAAGGCATAGTCGAGTAACAGTCCTAGGTCAGAATTCTAAGAAGGTAGCAGATCACGAAAAGGGGCTAGGCAAATGGATGGTCAAGGTGTATCCAAGGTTGAGCAGCAAAGATCAGAATACCAGACTAGGAACACAGAGCAAACACACACCTCTTGAGCAAAGCTACATTTGGCAGAGAGCTGGCTAAATAGCTAGGTAATTACTCCGAACAGAAGACACATAAATACACCCTGGTCCTGATTGGACGGCTAAACTGTAACTCAACACACAGCTCAGCACTCCCCTGTCCGAGATTGACAACAGAATTGTCATTCACAACATCCAGACACAATGATAGGAGGAACCGTGATAGCAAGATGTTCTCCCAGGTGGGAGTAGGAGACGTCCTGTTGAGCCGGACTCCAATTTTTTCTATTTTCCTAAAGACAGTTATACTCTGAGAATACCAGTCACCAGCTGTCTGCTTTAGCTTGGCTGGTTGTCAAAAATGGGAGAACCCTGCACCATTTTTTTAATTATTTAAATAATTTTTAAAAATGGCATGGGGACCCTTCTATTCTTAATATCCAGCCATGATAAAGCTGATCGCTGAGAGTTGCAGCCTGCAGCTTTCAGTTTCATCTGGCTGGTTATCAAAACTAGAAGAGACCCCACGTCATATTGTTTCTTTTTTCTTTGTAGCCCATTGGCTGGCTGATGAATACTGCCATCAATGGCGCCTGCTTTTATTGTTATTAGCGGCAGCAAGCATAGGCTAATGGGAGTAGTACGCTCTCATCAGCCGAACGCCTCTGTGACCAGAGGCAAACTTTTACTGCCAGTCACAGCTGCTGGCTCATGCAGTCATCTGACAGTATGGGAACTGCAGCGCTCTGACCGCTGGTAATAATCTTACCACCGATCAGAGGTAGTGTTTGCCGCACTGTCATGCAGATAACAGTGTGGCAAACAACAGATGTTCGGACCCACCTATTCATATGAATGGGTTCCGGATTTGGGTACATTTGTGGTACCCAAACAGAATGCTTTTTAACCCCTTCCCGACATGCGCCGTACTAGTACTGCGCTGCCGGCACTGCGTTACTGACAGCCGCAGTACTAGTACGGCGCCCCGATCACCGCGGTCTCACGCTGAGCGCCGCGGTGATCGGGTGCGGGTGTCAGCTGTATATGACAGCTGACACCCCGCAGCAATGCCCACGATCGGCGCTGTCGCCGATCGCGGGCATTTAACCCCTCTGATGCCGCTGTCAATAGTGACAGCGGCATAGAGGGGGATCGCGCAGGGACGGGGGCTCCCTGCGCTCTCCCACCGGAGCAGCGCGATGAGATCGCGCTGCTCCGGTGACCTGGAAGGAGTCCCCGGATCCAAGATGGCCGCGGGACTCCTTCCGGGTCATAAGATGACCCTGCTTGCCGGCGTCTGCTGAGAATCCTCATAGCAGGCGCCGGCAAGCCCCTGCAATGTGCCTGGCACATCGGTGATCAGACCGAGTGCTGTGCACACGGTCTGATCACCGATCTGTGATGTCCCCTCCTGGGACAAAGTAAAAAAGTAAAAAAAAAAATTTTCCACATGTGTAAAAAAAAAAAAAAAAAAAATTCCTAAATAAAGAAAAAAAAAATAAATATATTCCCATAAATACATTTCTTTATCTAAATAAAAAAAACACCACACAATAAAAGTACACATATTTAGTATCGCCGCGTCCGTAACAACCCCACCTATAAAACTATATCACTAGTTAACCCCTTCAGTGAACACCGTAAAAAAAAAAAAAAAAAAACGAGGCAAAAAACAACGCTTTATTCTCATACCGCCAAACAAAAAGTGGAATAACACGCGATCAAAAAGACGGATATAAATAACCATGGTACCGCTGAAAACGTCATCTTGTCCCGCAAAAAAAAAGCCGCCATACAGCATCTTAAGCAGAAAAATAAAAAAGTTATAGCTCTCAGAATAAAGCGATGCAAAAACAATTATTTTTTATATAAAATAGTTTTTATTGTGTAAAAGCGCCAAAACATAAAAAAATTATATAAATGAGTTATCGCTGTAATCGTACTGACCCGAAGAATAAAACTGCTTTATCCTTTTTACCAAACGCGGAACGGTATAAACGCACCCCCTAAAAGAATTTCAGGAATTGCTGGTTTTTGTTCATTCCGCCTCCCAAAAATCGGAATAAAAAGCGATCAAAAAATGTCATGTACCCGAAAATGGTACCAGCAAAAACGTCAACTCGTTCCGCAAAAAACAAGATCTCACATGACTCTGTGGACCAAAATATGGAAAAATTATAGCTCTCAAAATGTGGTGATGCAAAAACTATTGTTTGCAATAAAAAGCGTCTTTTAGTGTGTGATGGCTGCCAACCATAAAAATCCGCCCAAAAAAACGCTATATAAGTAAATCAAATCCCCCTTCATCACCCCCTTAGTTAGGAAAAATAATAAAATTTTAAAAAATATATTTATTTCCATTTTCCCGTTAGGCTACTTTCACACTAGCGTCGGTACGGGGCCGTCGCGCTGCGTCGGCCCGACATACCGACGCATACTGTGCAAGCGCCGCACAACGGGGGCAGCAGATGCTGTTTTTCCACGCATCTGCTGCCCCATTGTGAGGTGCGGGGAGGTGGGGGCGGAGTTCCAGCCGCGCATGCGCGGTCGGAAATGGTGGACCGTCAGCACAAAAAAAGTTACATGTAACGTTTTTTGCTGCCGGCGGTCCGCCACAACACGACGCAACCGTCGCACGACGCTTGCGACGTGTGTCAATACGTCGCTAATGTTAGTCTATGGGGAAAAAACGCATCCTGCAGATGACTTTGCAGGATGCGTTTTTTCGCCAAAACGACGCATTGCGACGTATGCAAAAAAACGCTAGTGTGAAAGTAGCGCTAGGGTTAGGACTAGGGTTAGGGTTGGGGTTAGGGTTTCAGTTAGAATTGGGGAGTTTTCACTGTTTAGGCACATCAGGGGCTCTCCAAACGCGACATGGCGTCCGATCTCAACGCGTTTGTTTGCGTTAAAAACGCATGCGTTTTTATAGAAAAAAAACAGAACACACACTGAAAAGTCACCCACCACCATCAAGGTGATAAAGGGATCCAAACCCTAACCCTAACCCTACCCCTAAACTCATCCCTAACCGTTTAATGAACATTTTCTGACAGTCATAGTGCCACGTATTTCAGTGCCACGTATTTCAGTGCCACGTATTTCAGTGCCACGTATTTCAGTGCCACGTATTTCAGTGCCACGTTATTTCAGTGCCACGATATTTCAGTGCCACGTATTTAAGTGCCACGGTATTTCAGTGAAATACGTGGCACTGAAATATCGTGGCATTTACGTGAAATACGTGGCACTTAAATACGTGGCACTTAAATACGTGGCACTTATATACGTGGCCACTGAAATATCGTGGCACTTATATACGTATATACGTATATACACGTATTTCAGTGCCACGTATTTCAGTGCCACGTATTTCAGGTTAGGGGTAGGGGTAGGGTTAGGGGTAGGGTTAGGGTTTTTTGTTTTTTTCTTGTTTTCTTGTGTTTTTCTATAAAAACGCATGCGTCTAAAAAAACGCATGCGTTTTACCGCGATTACATGCGTTTTTTCACACATGCGTTTTTAAAAAAAACGCAAGTGTGAAACCAGCCTTACCCTTGGGAAAATAAAAACATGGGGGCTAAAATATAATTTTCGTGGAAAAAAATATATTTTTTATTTTCGCGGCTCTGCGTTATAAACTGTAGTGAAGCACTTGGGGGTTCAAAGTTCTCACAACACATCTAGATAAGTTCCGTGGGGGGTCTAGTTTCCAATATGGGGTCACTTGTGGGGGGTTTCTACTGTTTAGGTACATCAGGGGCTCTGCAAATGCAACATGACACTGCAGACCAATCCATCTAAGTCTGCATTTCAAACGGCGCTCCTTCCCTTCCGAGCTCTGCCGTGCGCCCAAACAGTGGTTTATCCCCATATATGAAGTATCAGCGTACTCAGGACAAATTGGACAACAACTTTTGTTGTCCAATTTCTCCTGTTACCCTTGGGAAAATAAAAATGTGGGGGCTAAAATATAATTTTCGTGGAAAAAAAAATATTTTTTATTTTCATGGCTCTGCGTGATAAACTGTAGTGAAACACTTGTTGGTTCAAAGTTCTCACAACACATCTAGATAAGTTCCGTGGGGGGTCTAGTTTCCAATATGGGGTCACTTGTGGGGGGTTTCTACTGTTTAGGTACATCAGGGGCTCTGCAAATGCAACATGACACTGCAGACCAATCCATCTAAGTCTGCATTTCAAACGGCGCTCCTTCCCTTCCGAGCTCTGCCGTGCGCCCAAACAGTGGTTTATCCCCATATATGAAGTATCAGCGTACTCAGGACAAATTGGACAACAACTTTTGTTGTCCAATTTCTCCTGTTACCCTTGGGAAAATAAAAATGTGGGGGCTAAAATATAATTTTCGTGGAAAAAAAAATATTTTTTATTTTCATGGCTCTGCGTGATAAACTGTAGTGAAACACTTGTTGGTTCAAAGTTCTCACAACACATCTAGATAAGTTCCGTGGGGGGTCTAGTTTCCAATATGGGGTCACTTGTGGGGGGTTTCTACTGTTTAGGTACATCAGGGGCTCTGCAAATGCAACATGACACTGCAGACCAATCCATCTAAGTCTGCATTTCAAACGGCGCTCCTTCCCTTCCGAGCTCTGCCGTGCGCCCAAACAGTGGTTCCCCCCAATGTATGGGGTATCAGCGTACTCAGGACAAATTGGACAATAACTTTTGTGGTCCAATTTCTCCTGTTACCCTTGGGGGGAAAAAAAATTGCGGGCTAAAACATCATTTTGTGGAAAGAAAAAATGATTTTTTGATTTTCACAGCGCTACATTCTAAACTTTAGTGAAACAACTGGGGGTTAAAAGTGCTCACCACACATCTAAATAAGTTCCTTAGGGGGTCTTCTTTCCAAAATGGTGTCACTTGTGGGGGTTTCCACTGTTTAGGCACGTCAGGGGCTCTCCAAACACGACATGGGTTCCGATCTCAATTCCAGCCAATTTTGCATTGAAAAGTCAAATGGCGCTCCTTCCCTTCCGAGCTCTGCCATGCGCCCAAACAGTGATTTATCCCCATATATGAAGTATCAGCGTACTCAGGACAAATTGCACAACAACTTTTGGGGTCCAATTTATCCTGCTACCCTTGGGAAAATAAAAAATTTGGTGCAAAAAGATCATTTTTTGTGAAAATTAATATTAATTTTTTTTACGGCTCCACATTATAAACTTCTGTGAAGCACTTGGAGGTTCAAAGTGCTCACCACACATCTAGATTAGTTCCTTAGAGGGTCTACTTTCCAAAATGGTGTCACTTGTGGGGGTTTCCACTGTTTAGGCACGTCAGGGGCTCTCCAAACACGACATGGGTTCCGATCTCAATTCCAGCCAATTTTGCATTGAAAAGTCAAATGGCGCTCCTTCCCTTCCGAGCTCTGCCATGCGCCCAAACAGTGGTTTATCCCCATATATGAAGTATCAGCGTACTCAGGACAAATTGCACAACAACTTTTGGGGTCCAATTTATCCTGCTACCCTTGGGAAAATAAAAAATTTGGGGCAAAAAGATCATTTTTTGTGAAAATTAATATTAATTTTTTTTACGGCTCCACATTATAAACTTCTGTGAAGCACTTGGAGGTTCAAAGTGCTCACCACACATCTAGATTAGTTCCTTAGAGGGTCTACTTTCCAAAATGGTGTCACTTGTGGGGGTTTCCACTGTTTAGGCACGTCAGGGGCTCTCCAAACACGACATGGGTTCCGATCTCAATTCCAGCCACTTTTGCATTGAAAAGTCAAATGGCGCTCCTTCCCTTCCGAGCTCTGCCATGTGCCCAATCAATGGTTTACCCCAACATGTGGGGTATCGGCGTACTCAGGACAAATTGTACAACAACTTTTTTGGTCCAATTTCTCCTGTTACCCTTGGTAAAATAAAACAAATTGGATCTGAAGTAAAAATTTTGTGAAAAAAAAGTTAAATGTTCAATTTTTTTTAAACATTCCAAAAATTCCTGTGAAGCACCTGAAGGGTTAATAAACTTTTTGAATGTGGTTTAGAGTACCTTGAGGGGTGCAGTTTTTAGAATGGTGTCACTTTTGGACATTTTCTGTCATATAGACCCCTCAAAGTCACTTCAAGTGTGAGGTGGTCCGTAAAAAAAATGGTTTTGCAAATTTTGTTGCAAAAATGAGAAATCGCTGGTCAACTTTTAACCCTTATAACTCCCTAACAAAAAAAAATTATGTTTCCAAAATTGTGCTGATGTAAAGCAGACATGTGGGAAATGTTGTTTATTAACTATATTATGTGATATAACTCTCTAATTTAAGGGCATAAAAACGAAAAATTTGAAAATTGCTAAATTTTCATAATTTTCGACAAATTTCTGTTTTTTTCACAAATAAATGCAAGTCATATCGAAGAAGTTTTACCACTATCATAAAGTACAATATGTCACGAGAAAACAATCTCAGAATCACCAGGATCCGTTGAAGCGTTTCAGAGTTATGACCTCATAAAGTGACAGTGGTCAGAATTGTAAAAATTGGCCGTGTCAGTTAGGTGAAAACAGGCTTCGGGGTGAAGGGGTTAAATGTTCGTCCGAACCCACTGGACCCGAACATCCAGGGGGTCGCCCGTCATTAATAATTTAACATTTTACAATGACCTGTCGACAGAGCAGAGGGGAAAAGGAGAAGCTACTCTGTCGTCATGATGTTACTGTAAGCCGCAGAATCCCCAACAGGAGCAGTCGTTGAACGCTTTGCAGAGATCGGCATCGGGCACAACAGGCACGTAGTTAGCAACTATCTGCATGCTAGGTCTTAGTCCCATAAGAAAATAAAAATAGTCCAGGATAACCACTTTAAAGTATGTTTGTTTCAGTGTAAAACATATATTGTAGGCAGTGGCAAATATAGGCAGCCTGGGATTCAAGCAGTGGCAATCTCATGGCAGGTTTCCTTTAAATACGTATGTACCAAAACTTATAACACCCTCCTATGCATCTCCTGCAGAATTAATGCTATAGTAGACCTTTTGAACAGCACTTCTGAGAAAAAAAGCAAATATTTTTGAGGTTTTAGTGCCACGTGGTACAGCTATTTGGGTGACCAAGGCACAAGAGGGCTGAAAGGTCCAATATTATTACATATATTTTACTTACTTTACATACCCTTCAACTTACATAGGACTGTCTATGACACATCAATAAAACCGTTAATTTGCATTAACATAATCTAAACTGCCGTAGGTTTTTGCTTGAATATATTCAGACTGAAGAATAACTATAGACCCCAGATCAGACCCCTTAAAGTAATACAGACCACAAAATAACTACAGACCAGAGATACAAAACGCAAAACTAATACAGACCCATAGCATACATACCCCAGAATAGGTACAGACCTAAGACCAGACCCCAAAAGCTAATACAGACCCACAGAACACAGACCCCAGAATACAGACCATAAAATAACAAGACTGCAGACCAGATCCGAAAAACTAATACAGGCTCCAGAATGAATGCATACCCCAGACAGGCCCCCCCAAAAAATAATAGCGACCCCATACCTGATGCTAACACTAATAAATCTCAGAATAATTTAAGACCCCAGACCAGACTCCCTACACTAATACTTATCCCAGAATAGGTACAGACCCTTAATCTGACTCCAGAGCCGGTTTAGACAAAGTGGGACCCTGGGCAAAAATTTGAAGTGGGGCCCCAAATGCTGACATATTGTACTATCACATTTCAGAAACATTTCAGTTGTATTTATCTGCGCTGATCTCGGGCCGCTAAACGAGCGTGATCGACAATATTGAAGTCGTTCGACTCTTGTTCCCCGGCCTCTTTAGGGTAGGCGCACACGTTCAGTAATTAGAATAGAGAAGAAGGAACAGCCACACTCAATAAATGTTGAAAAATTGCTGTGTATTTACTTACATGTGCAGAAGACTCCATATCCCTCCCTTTTATTGAATAATTCCACAGGCAATCTCAAGTACTTCGGGATAGATTGCTCATCAGCATCGCACTTCCACTTTCGTGGTCCAGTACATTTTGAAAATTGACAAATCAGTGTGGAGGTGACTAAAAATGTTAAAAGGGCACTCCAGAATTTTTTACTTGATACTGTGTTGTTTTATAGATTATTACAAAATTATAATATAGATACACTTGTGTATTCCTGTTTTAGCTGATGTGTAATAAAAAAGTTGTCTGCAATCTTGGCTCCTTTTCCCCTTCTAATATGTCCAGTGTTATCATCCCTTACGTTTCCTGCGATACCGCTGGCTTTGCACTTGCGTTACTGCACTTAATCTACTCTGAGTCCTATAAAAGGGCACTCTGCCGTTTCGCATTGCAGAGTCCTAGTATATTATAATCAATGCAGCTTTAGCCTGTGTTCCTGCCTCCTGCTTGAGATAAGTTTCTTTGTCAGTTTTTAGCAATGTGAAGTTACATAGCATAGAAATACACTGGAGAATCTGCACACAGCACTTGGACGACTGCATTATTGGCATCAGGCCTTGGGGTCTGATCAGAAGTCTATTCTCACTATGTGTGAGTATATATATTAATAGCAATATTTTACATTTGCTTTTGTGCCGCTGCTTCATTTTTCATTCATCGTCTTTTAGGACCTGTTTTTCGTAGGACAAGTTGTAGTTTTCATTAGCTCCATAAATATACAGCTTGTGTGTGATTGACCCTTACAAATCAATGATTGGTTTCCTGTTATTATCATTTATATGTAATAAACCAATGATAAGAATTTATGGCGTCTGAGCATTCTGATGAGTGGAGGGTCGAGCTATCACATCCGGAATCAGGTCTCTCTAGAGGGGTTTATGTGATGGACAATTAATCATTGCAGAATAAAAATCTCTGCTTGCTCTCAGTTGAGGAAAATATTCTTGCTTACATCCAGACAACACTGAATTTCCTGACCCCACCTGCAATGTGAAAAAAAAAGGTTATAACCAGTTCTTAGGTGTTTACTTGGTGAGAAAACAATTCTTGAAGGTGTGAATTATACAATTTTTTCACTTAGACTATATTAATTAAAGTATTGATTCTTGATTTGTTTCTCCTCCTGTTGCTGATGGTCTTCGGTGGTGTTTGATCCCTCTTGATTTCTTATGTTCATCCAAGATCAGTTTAGTTTGGAATTGGAAGAATAAAGTAATAGCTTTGTAAAGTGACCGAGGGCAGAAGCCGTGGTTGACTTGTGGCTCCATAACGCCTTGGCACTTTACAGGAAACCTTCACCATCTTCAGACCTCCATCTTCAGGATCCGCGGCATATAGATTAAGGGTACCCTGTTTGTTTTAACAACCAAAAGTTTACTGGACAGTTCATCAGTACCGAGCACAACGCTTCTTGTTTCCTTAACACCGTACATTCTCAGCATTCCTATCTGTTCCTCCTGGACTTTCCCTTATGTTTACTGGTTCCTTCAGCCACAGAGACTTCCCTTCCAATCCTGAAGTGCACCCAGGGTCCGTTACCTTTCCTTCACATCTATTCCCTGTACACCAGAGGATAAGGCACTCTCCATAGTACCTATACCGAGTCTTGAGCTCCGAACCTTGCAGGAATTTACAAAAAGTAAGTGAATAACGGTAACACCATAAAAGTGTATAAGGTCATCATGACTACTGAAAGCATATAAGGGTATAAGGTCAACAGTCCGGCAACTTACACCTACACTTATTAAACCGGACAAAGTCTAAAACAGTTCTCACAATTAATGACCTACACACTGGTAATTTTTACAAAGGACACACTTCTTTACAGCACATAGAACCTGGTGAAACCATAGAATAAATACTCTGTGTCACTGGACTTGCAGCATGAAAATACAACCGGAAGGACAGGTTCAGCTGCTCCCTTTCTGATAACAGTGGATCACACACAGTGTGTTTGCTGGAGAATTCTACTTCCTTCTGCTGTCCGCGATGGCGACTGCAGGTCTAAGAAAGGAGCTGGAATGTTCCATCTGTCTGACCCTGTATACAGATCCTGTAACCCTGAGATGTGGACACAACTTCTGCCGGGTCTGTATTGATCAGGTCCTGAATACACAGGACGGATCTGGAGTTTATTCCTGTCCTGAATGCAGAGAAGAGTTTCAGGAGCGGCCGACACTGAAGAGGAACATAACTCTATGTAATGTGGTGGAGAACTTCCTGTCTACTCGGCCACATCAGGAGGAGATCACCGGGATCTGCTGCACTTACTGTATGGACTCTCCTGCACCTGCTGTTAGATCCTGTCTACACTGCGAGGCTTCTCTGTGTGATAATCACCTGAGAGCTCACAGCAAAGGACCAGAACACGTCCTCACTGATCCCACCACTTCCCTGAAGAACAAGAAATGCATTTTCCATAAGAAGATCCTGGAATATTACTGCACTGAGGACAATGCTTGTATCTGTGTTTATTGTTCAGCAGGAGAACATCGAGGACACAAGGTGGAGACCCTGGATGAGGCCTCTGAGAAGAAGAAGGCAGCACTGAGAAATGTTCTGCAGAATCTGATAACAAAGAAGGAGAAGACTGAGGAAAAAGTCCTGAGTCTGGAGGAGCACTTTAGAAAAACCAAAGAAAATGCAAACGAGAGAGTCACTACCCTGTTTGTAGACATAAGGAGAGAAGTGGATGACTTGGAGAAGAAGGTCCTGAGTCAACTCTCCAGGTGGGAAGATGAGGTGTCAATGTCACTGTCTGATGTAATCCAGAAGCTGGAAATCAAGAAGCGTGAGCTGTCCAAGACGGTTAAGGATATTGAAGAGCTGTGTAACATGACGGATCCACTGACTGTCTTACAGGAATCAGACAAGGGTGATGTGTATGGTTTCGGGGAGTCGAGAAGTGATGAGGGCTTTTGCGTAAACCATGGAGAAAATTGGGGAAAGGAGCTGATCTCACACATATCACAAACATTATCTGATATAATGACAGGTGTAAATCTGACCTTCTATGATCAGGATCCTACAGACATATTACTGGATGTAAAGACAGCAAATGAGAACATTAATATATCTGAAGACCTGAGAGGTGTAGACTATACAGAGATTAAAAGGTATCGTTATAATACAGATGAAAGATTCAGATATCATCCCCAGGTGCTAAGCAGCACTACGTTTTCTTCAGGGCGACATTACTGGGATGTGGACATCAGTAGTTCAGATTCATGGAGGGTGGGGATGTGTTACCCCAGTGTAAGCAGAAGGGGATATTTGTCTCTCTTTGGACATTATGAGTCCTGGTGTTTATCTGGAGGGAGCGAAAATTCCAAGAGTACAGTGATGTATGATGGTCGCACAAAACATTTACCTTACTGTATCTCCGGTGGTAGAGTCAGGATATATCTGGATTATGAGGCCGGGCAGTTGTCCTTTTATGAGCTGTGTGACCCCATCAGACACTTACACACCTTCACTGCCACTTTCACCGAGCCTCTACATGCTGCGTTATTTGTAGACGAAGGTTCTATAAAGATATCAAATCAAGCAGCAGGGTTTAAAAAATCTGATTGGTACAGAATATATTTCAGGAATTAATAGTGAGAGGAGCTAATGTTTTTCTGTTTTCTCTAGTTCAACACTTAAAAGATAAGGACATGATAAAACTAATTTGTACAGGTTAGGTGTAGTTATTGAGTTACATTAGGTTTGAGGCTTCCACCTTCATTTTCGCATTCATTCTCAATGTTTTCTGATTTGAAGTTTACAATCTGTTCCTAGTTTCAGACTCTTCGTGTCCCTTTTAGTAATACAGGCTTAATGTGACGTGTTTATATCCAGGCTCCTGCTGTCATCGCTAGCTCTCATGTATCAACACAGCTTCATTCCTGGAAATAAATAGAGATGAGCGTATTGGTTTGTGCAACATCTCCAGAATATTGTTTTTTTCAACTCTGCAAAATGACGACCAGCTGACTGCCATTTTACTGAATTGTAGAGGGCAAGGAAACTGGTTAAAAAAATAATAGTTCCTGTCACACACAGTGTAGTAAAGACTAAGTGCAACACGAAGAGATGAGGGGAAGAGAACCCAACACTAGGGAAGGGGGGCGAGTGGAGACCCCTAGGCAGATCTAAAGTCACCTTTTCTGCCCTAAATGTCCCTATATAGGTTCTGCACCTATCGCCGAGCAGGTACCTAATCCCTGCCTGACCCTGGCGATAAGCCCTACTTAGGGAATGATGGAGTGAGAGCACTAAAGAAGCAATGAAGGACAGCATCCAGTCCAGGTGAAATATCAAAATCAAATTCTTTTATTTGCACGTGGCAAATATAACAAATAAAAGAATTTGATTTTGATATTTCACCTGGACTGGATGCTGTCCTTCACTGCTTCTTTGGTATGTACGCTGTCCATGGGGGTCCATTGGAACTAGGACTTGCATCTATGTGTCTGACGTGCTGTCAACTATCTGTTATTTTTTGGGAGTGAGAGCACTAGTCGATCCCCACTACCACTAAAAACAGGTGGGATAGACGAATACAAGGAACACTTATCTTTAGCTGACTCAGAGATGTAACAAAGATGTCCTCCAGCAATACTAAATAGGAAGATAGCCGACTGGCTATAGCTCCAATCCTCAATAGGGGGAAATTAAAGTATCACCGGTAACTCCCAGCAGCAGGCAGGGAGTCTATAAACACCCAGGTCCAGGTGTGTCAACTAGAGCCAAAAAAAGGTTGCCACTGGGTTAAAGAGTCAGAAGGGTTTAAGAAGGTGTCTGTAGGGCCAAACACAGAGACCTTATGCATCTAGATGCAGTGCGACTGTCTGAATCCTCTGACACACCCGTGACTTCTCCTATGTAAGAACAGTGACAGATCAGTGCCATAAAACTTCTCTTCACTCACACTGCAGAGTCTCAGTTTAACCCATGTGATACAGCTTCAAACTGTCTCCCCGCCTCCTGCTTGTAATAAGTGTCTCTCTGGCAGATCTGAACAATGTGAGGCTACATTTTATAGATATGCAACTAATAGTTCTATGCATTCACCTACTATATCACTGAATTTCAGAAGCACTGTATGCAATGTATATATACCAACACTGAGAAGGCAAAACTTTAGACATTTAAGCCTCGCCCTCAATGTCCCCCAAATTAACAAGATTGGATGTGGTTTTGCAAAGACTCAATCTTTTTGAGGTACTTTTTACAGAACTGACTGATAATATTGGTATGTCAGTAAATTTTGCAATTTTCAGACATACAAAGAAGTAAAAAAAGTGGAGTTTGGTGAGAAAGTGGGGGTTAAAGAGATGCCAAGATGGATTTTATGCCGATTTGATGTAATACTGTAGTTCACAGGAAGTCCTTAATACACACCTCCACGGTAGAACATATACTAAACTGGTGGTTAGAGTTGCATTTTACAATATTCTTAGAGTATTTACATTATATTGATTTTTTTTTTTAATAATGTTCTGATGGTCAGGTGTGATGAAAAAAAAGCACATTTGGCAATTTATGAGGTTTAAAGCAATTTATGAGGTTTCGTGTCTATACCTATGTGCTGTAAATGACAGTATATCATTATTCTGCAGGTCGTGATTATGGTGATACCATGCATTTATATATAGTTTGTGGTGGTGGGAGTTATTGTTAATTGCAATTTTGTTCTATTGTTTTGTGCGTTTGTGTTAATGTACAATGAAGTGTTAGTAAGAAAGATTCGGGCCACGGTCGATTATTTATAAATCAACAGCAACATAATGGTGAAAGCTGTGTATGTGTCCCCTGCAGCCCCTCCATTGTAGAATCACAATTATATAATGTGGTCCTGGTTGTGATATAATGGAGCACAGTGATAACTTGATAAAAAGTTAGTGCGGGAACATTGCCAGAATTTACCTTGTCTTTGATTGCCAAACAATACCTGGAAATGTCACCAGAACCCACCATGTTACAAACAGTTATTATGTACTTGTGTGATTTATCATTACAGATCAATGATCGATTTATTGTTATTTTGATTTATATGCCATAAAAAAATGATAATAAAACATGGCGTCTCTATGTTCTGATGAGTGTAAAGTGGAGCTGACACAATGGAAATCGGGTCTTATGTCTTTCTAAATAACAGTCACTGTACAATTACATTTTCTTTTACAACTTTCTTTGTTTTTGTCAAGATCTCTGCTACTTGTTAGGCCTCTGTCAGATGTCAGTGTGTCTGGTACGTATAGAGCCATACAAGCAAATGGGTCTGTGCACACGTCAGTGTGTTTCTACGGAAAATGTATCCGTGGGCAAAATAAGCTGATATGTCCATTTTTTAACAGCATCACGGGCCGCAAAACGTCCCGCACACATGCACACTGATGATGACATCCCTGTGTTATCAGTGTGATTCATACCGGCGCTTGGGAAGCAGTGGTACTGTTCACCGGCGCTGGGTGCCTGAAAACACCTCTCATTATTCTCCCCTGATCCCGCTGCGATCAGTGTGAGTAGGGGAGAATGTTGACAGCCATATTTATCTGACATCAGTGAGAGCAGACAGTTGCTGTTGGGACTTCTACTCCCATCAGCCTACACCTCCTGCTGCTAATAACAGTGAGAGCAGGTGGTAGCTGATGGGAGTAGTCATCAGCTGCTGCCTGCGCTATAAATTAAAATAATTAATTAAGTAATCGGCGGTGGTTCCCCAGTATTGTTGATAACCAGCTGGGCAAAAGTGACAGCTTTGGGCAGCAAACATCAGCTGTCAGCATTAGCAAGGCAGGTTATCAAGAATAGAGGGGTCCCCACTTTTGTTTTTTTATTATCTAAATAAATAATTTTAAAAATTGGTATGGGGTTCCCCCCATTTTTGACAACCAACCAGCCAAGCTAAAGCAAAACAGTGTACAGGTAATACAGTGATCACCGGTGACATACACAGGAGCTCTGTATATAGTGTCAGTGTACAGGTAATGCAGTGATCACCAGTGACATTATACACAGAAGCTCTGTACATAGTGTCAGTGTACAGGTAATACAGGGATCACTGGTGACATTATACACAGAAGCTCTGTACATAGTGTCAGTGTACAGGTAACACAGGGATAACTGGTGACATTATACACAGAAGCTCTGTACATAGTGTCAGTGTACAGGTGATACAGTGATCACCGGTGACATACACAGGAGCTCTGTATATAGTGTCAGTGTAAAGGTAATGCAGTGATCACTGGTGACATTATACACAGGAGCTCTGTATATAGTGTCAGTGTACAGGTAATACAGTGATCACCGGTGACATACACAGGAGCTCTGTATATAGTGTCAGTGTAAAGGTAATGCAGTGATCACTGGTGACATTATACACAGAAGCTCTGTACATAGTGTCAGTGTACAGGTAATACAGTGATCACCGGTGACATACACAGGAGCTCTGTATATAGTGTCAATGTAAAGGTAATGCAGTGATCACTGGTGACATTATACACAGAATCTCTGTACACAGTGTCAGTGTACAGGTAATACAGGGATCACTGGTGGCATTATACACAGGAGCTATGTATATAGCGCATAGTCTCTTAATATCTCTTAATTAGCCCCTACAGTAATAATGTTCCACATCCTGCTCCCATATGTACTCCATTCTGGACCCCACATGTTTCATTCCTGGCCCTTGTTTTCTCCCTTTCCTGGCCTCATATGTTCTCTCATCCTGGTCCCATGTGATTCCATCCTGCCCCCATGTCGTCACTCTCCTGCCCCATGTCGTCTCTACAGTCTTAATTCTTCCCCATGTGACTGTATCCTGGCTCCATGTGACTCCATCCTGCCCCCATGTCATCTCCAATCTGCCCCCATGTTTCTCCATTCTACCCCCATTTCTTCATTCAGCCCAGATTTCTCTCCATTCTGCCCCTATGTCTCTCCATTTTGCCCTTATGTCTCTCCATTCTGCCCACATGTCTTTCCATTCTGCCCCATGTCTCCATTCTGCTCTCATGTCTCTCCATTCTGTCCAAATGTTTCCATTCTGCCCTATGTCTCCATTATGCCCCCATGTATCTCCTTTCTGTCCACATGTCTCCATACTGCCCACATGTCTCTCCATTCTGCCCCCATTTATCCATTCTGCCCACATGACTCTTCATTCTGCTCACATGTCCCTCCATTCTGCCCACATTTATCCATTCTGCCCACATGACTCTCCATTCTGCCCTATCTCTCCATTATGCCCACATGTCTCTCCATTCTACCCCCATTTATCCATTAGGCCCCCATGTCTCTCCATTCTGCCCACATGACTCTCCATTCTGCCCCTATATCTCTCCATTATGCCCCCATGTCTCTCCATTCTGCCCCCATGTCTCCATTCTGCCCCCATTTATCCATTCTGCCCAGATGTCTCTCCATTCTGCCCCCATTTCTCCATTCTGCCCATGTCTCTCCATTCTGCCCCTATGTCTCCATTCTGCCCCCATGTCTCCATTCTACCCCCATTTATCCATTAGGCCCCCATGTCTCTCCATTCTGCCCACATGACTCTCCATTCGGCCCCATGTCTCCATTATGCCCCCATGTCTCTCCATACTGCCCCCATGTCTCCATTCTGCCCCCATTTATCCATTCTGCCCAGATGTCTCTCCATTCTGCCCCCATTTCTCCATTCTGCCCCCATTTCTCCATTCTGCCCCCATCTCTTGTTTCTGGCCTCATGTCTCTCCATTCTGCCCCATTTCTCCATTATGCCCCCATGTCTCTCCATTATGCCCCCATGTACAGTGGAGCAAAAAAGTATTTAGTCAGTCAGCAATAGTGCAAGTTCCACCACTTAAAAAGATGAGAGGCGTCTGTAATTTACATCATAGGTAGACCTCAACTATGGGAGACAAACTGAGAAAAAAAAATCCAGAAAATCACATTGTCTGTTTTTTTAACATTTAATTTGCATATTATGGTGGAAAATAAGTATTTGGTCAGAAACAAACAATCCAGATTTCTGGCTCTCACAGACCTGTAACTTCTTCTTTAAGAGTCTCCTCTTTCCTCCACTCATTACCTGTAGTAATGGCACCTGTTTAAACTTGTTATCAGTATAAAAAGACACCTGTGCACACCCTCAAACAGTCTGACTCCAAACTCCAGTATGGTGAAGACCAAAGAGCTGTCAAAGGACACCAGAAACAAAATTGTAGCCCTGCACCAGGCTGGGAAGACTGAATCTGCAATAGCCAACCAGCTTGGAGTGAAGAAATCAACAGTGGGAGCAATAATTAGAAAATGGAAGACATTCAAGACCACTGATAATCTCCCTCGATCTGGGGCTCCACGCAAAATCCCACCCCGTGGGGTCAGAATGAAGAACGGTGAGCAAAAATCCCAGAACCACGCGGGGGGACCTAGTGAATGAACTGCAGAGAGCTGGGACCAATGTAACAAGGCCTACCATAAGTAACACACTACGCCACCATGGACTCAGATCCTGCAGTGCCAGACGTGTCCCACTGCTTAAGCCAGTACATGTCCGGGCCCGTCTGAAGTTTGCTAGAGAGCATTTGGATGATCCAGAGGAGTTTTGGGAGAATGTCCTATGGTCTGATGAAACCAAACTGGAACTGTTTGGTAGAAACACAACTTGTCGTGTTTGGAGGAAAAAGAATACTGAGTTGCATCCATCAAACACCATACCTACTGTAAAGCATGGTGGTGGAAACATCATGCTTTGGGGCTGTTTCTCTGCAAAGGGGCCAGGACGACTGATCCGGGTACATGAAAGAATGAATGGGGCCATGTATCGTGAGATTTTGAGTGCAAACCTCCTTCCATCAGCAAGGGCATTGAAGTTGAAACGTGGCTGGGTCTTTCAACATGACAATGATCCAAAGCACACCGCCAGGGCAACGAAGGAGTGGCTTCGTAAGAAGCATTTCAAGGTCTTGGAGTGGCCTAGCCAGTCTCCAGATCTCAACCCTATAGAAAACCTTTGGAGGGAGTTGAAAGTCCGTGTTGCCAAGCGAAAAGCCAAAAACATCACTGCTCTAGAGGAGATCTGCATGGAGGAATGGGCCAACATACCAACAACCGTGTGTGGCAACCTTGTGAAGACTTACAGAAAACGTTTGACCTCTGTCATTGCCAACAAATGATATATTACAAAGTATTGAGATGAAATTTTGTTTCTGACCAAATACTTATTTTCCACCATAAAATGCAAATAAAATGATAAAAAAACAGACAATGTGATTTTCTGGATTTTTTTTTCTCAGTTTGTCTCCCATAGTTGAGGTCTACCTATGATGTAAATTACAGACGCCTCTCATCTTTTTAAGTGGTGGAACTTGCACTATTGCTGACTGACTAAACACTTTTTTGCCCCACTGTATCTCCATTCTGCCCCCATTTATCCATTCTGCCCAGATGTCTCTCCATTCTGCCCCATGTCTCCATTCTTCCCCCATTTATCCATTCTGCCCAGATGTCTCTCCATTCTGCCCCCATTTTTCCATTCTGCCCACGTCTCTCCATTCTGCCCCAATTTCTCCATTCTGCCCCATGTCTCTCCATTCTGCCCCCATTTCTCCATTCTGCCCCCATGTCTCGTTTCTGGCCTCATGTCTCTCCATTCTGCCCCATGTCTCCATTCTGCTTCCATAATGCGGATTTACAAAATGTTAAAACAAAAAGCATTATATAATATTTCACGGTAACAATAACAAAATGTATCATACAATCTAATCTCCTAATGTGACTTTATAGGAGAGAAGGAAGAAAAAGACAAAATAAATGCCTCCACCTCCTCTTTCTGATTTCTACTAGCTTTCCAATTTTAGAATCATTATAAGAAAACCCCAATAAATGTGTTTGATATATAAACTGAAAAGTAAAAGATTGTATCCTGTATTATAATATTATTATTATACATTATTATTATTATAGCGCCATTTATTCCATGGTGCTTTACATGTGAGGAGGGGTATACATAATAAAAACAAGTGCAATAATCTAGAAAAAAACAAGTCTCCGACTGGTCAGGAGGAGAGAAGACCCGGCCCGCGAGGTCTCACAGTGTACAAGGGATGGGTGAGGATACAGTAGGTGAGAGGACCCTGCCCGCGAGGTCTCACAGTCTACAAGGGATGGGTGAGGATACAGGAGGAGAGAGGACCCTGCCCGCGAGGTCTCACAGTCTACAAGGGATGGGTGAGGATACAGTAGGTGAGAGGACCCTGCCCGCGAGGTCTCACAGTCTACAAGGGATGGGTGAGGATACAGGAGGAGAGAGGACCCTGCCCGCGAGGTCTCACAGTCTACAAGGGATGGGTGAGGATACAGTAGGTGAGAGGACCCTGCCCGCGAGGTCTCACAGTCTACAAGGGATGGGTGAGGATACAGTAGGTGAGAGGACCCTGCCCGCGAGGTCTCACAGTATGCAAGGGATGGGTGAGGATACAGTAGGTGAGAGGACCCTGCCCACGAGGTCTCACAGTCTACAAGGGATGGGTGAGGATACAGGAGGAGAGAGGACCCTGCCCGCGAGGTCTCACAGTCTACAAGGGATGGGTGAGGATACAGTAGGTGAGAGGACCCTGCCCGCGAGGTCTCACAGTCTACAAGGGATGGGTGAGGATACAGTAGATGAGAGCACCCAGCCCGCGAGGTCTCACAGTCTACAAGGGATGGGTGAGGATACAGTAGGTCATAGGACCCGGCCCGCAAAGCCTCACAGTCTACAAGGGATGGGTGAGGATACAGTAGATGAGAGGACCCTGCCCGCGAGGTCTCACAGTCTACAAGGGATGGGTGAGGATACAGTAGGTGAGAGGACCCTGCCCGTGAGGTCTCACAGTCTACAAGGGATGGGTGAGGATACAGGAGGAGAGAGGACCCTGCCCGCGAGGTCTCACAGTCTACAAGGGATGGGTGAGGATACAGTAGGTGAGAGGACCCTGCCCGCGAGGTCTCACAGTATACAAGGGATGGGTGAGGATACAGTAGGTGAGGGCTTGTCACGTATCTACGGGATAAGTGATTAACTTATGAATGTTGGAGAGCCGATTGCTGGGATCGGGGTCCTAATGTACTCTTTGGACATTGAGCAGGAGTGTACGTGTGACCACTGCGCCATTCACTTTTATCAGACTGATAAAGATAGTTTTCACAAAGCCGTCACAGAAAAAATAATCTTGGAACCTTCCAACGCAATAACTTTAAGATGGGTTTGTAACTCTTTGGTAATACCAACCTGGAAACCTCACTTTGGAGGAATTGCACAGTGAGCAGTCATGGCGCGGGGCGTGGTGGGGGACGTCCGACTATGGAGTTGGTCCAAATACAGGAGAGGCCAGCTGCAACAGCTGCTCAGAAGAAATCATGGGCATCTAGGCAAATTATAACAAAGTCCAGAGGAATTTTTGGCGCTACTGGTTGAAGACACTTCACAAGTATTTGCGCTCCATACAGGGCTGTATTTGCCACTAGGCACTTGAGGGCACGTGCCTAGGGCGGGGCCATGCGGGGGGGCGGCACCTGAGCAGGTGTGTGTGCTTTTTTTTTTTTTTTATGTAAAGTCCGGTCCGGCCGGGGTCACCTTAAGGCTTAAGCCCCTCCCCCCTCGACGCCCCCCCGCCACCGCCGCCCCCCCGCCGCTGCCTCCTTGCCCATACTCCATACACACTATGATTGATGCATACTCACCTCACCTGCTCCAGCGACGCCTGGTCTGCTCGCAGTGACTGCACCCTCGCTGTGTGAGCGGTCACATAGTACCGCTGATTAAGGTCATGACCTTAAATCAGCGGTACCACCTGACCGCTCATACAGGCCGACGAGGGTGCTGCGCCGGGACACAGCACAGAGGTGGAGGATCCCGTTCTTCTGTGCACCGTGCGCGGTGTGAGGTGACACAGCCAGGTGAGTATGATGACAGCCAGGGACGGGGGGAGCCGGGGAGGATGAAGGAGGAGGAATCGGGGAGCCCGGCAGGCGGCAGCCACAAGGATAGATGGGGAGCGGCGGGCCAGGCTGCCGATGAGCCACGCATGGGGGTTGGGGGGGATGGGAGATGACGAGCCAGAGCCACCAATGCCACCATGCATGCATACAGGGAGGGGAGGGGGAGATGAGCCACGCATACAGGGGGGGATGGGAGATGAGCCAGAGCCACCATGCATACGGGGGGGGGGGGGGGGTGAATATGAGCCATGCATACGGGGGGGGGGGTGAATATGAGCCATGCATATGGGGGGGGTGAATATGAGCCATGCATACAGGGGGGGGTGAATATGAGCCATGCATACAGGGGGGGTGAATATGAGCCATGCATACGGGGGGGGTGTATATGAGCCATGCATACGGGGGGTGTATATGAGCATGCATACGGGGGGGAGGTGAATATGAGCCATGCATATGGGGGGGGTGAATATGAGCCATGCATACAGGGGGGGTGAATATGAGCCATGCATACAGGGGGGTGAATATGAGCCATGCATACGGGGGGTGTGTATATGAGCCATGCATACGGGGGGGGTGAATATGAGCCATGCATATGGGGGGGGTGATATGAGCCATGCATACAGGGGGGGTGAATATGAGCCATGCATACAGGGGGGGTGAATATGAGCCATGCATACGGGGGGGGTGAATATGAGCCATGCATATGGGGGGGGTGAATATGAGCCATGCATACAGGGGGGTGAATATGAGCCATGCATACAGG